>NW_027094086.1:63705108-63971749 GCF_029207755.1 Chamaea fasciata | reverse complement strand
AAAGTGACCATGCCTCTGACAGTAGAGCATAGACAAGTTCTGCTACCTGGAGCTGTAACTCTTAACTCCTACTCACTCTCTTGAAAACGTATGGTGATTGATGGTCAAAATGTATGTAGATAAAAATTAATTTGAAGATGAGAAGAATTTTTGGCAACTGGCTTATTTTAACCAGGATTATTTAGGATTTTTTTTTCCTATTTAAAAAGTTCATGGAGAAGCAGAATGAAAGCATATTATGGTTGGGAAAAAAAGTATTAAACGAAAGTATTAAGCTTAAATGTAATATTTTGATCTTTTAACTTTTTTAAAAAACCTGGAAATATAATTTGGTGTCTAACTGAATTCATGGCAGTTGATTTAGGGGTTTATATCTATTTACCTTTGTTACAAATATGAGGTCTAGTCTTAGTAAACACCTTCCAAGATGGTTCCCAAAGACAGTGACTTTAACAAAAATGCATTCGTTATAATTTTAAATGTGGTTAAAATAAATGGAGAAAGTGTGAACTGAAAAAAAAGGAAAAAACAAAAATCCACACCAATATTGACTCTTGAGGGGATGTTAAGTCGCAAGGAACCAATGTATCTTCAAAATAAAAGTTTTCAGTCTGATGATAGATAATGGGCAAGGAGGGGCTAAACATATCTAATTCATATTCTGGTTGTGTGAGGAAACTTGATGATTTTCTGAAACTGAACTTAATTTTATAATTATATATATTATTTTCTTCTGTTACTGGCAATAAATGCATCTTGATGTATTCAAGCTCTGAAAACAGCAAGAACAAGATATTTGCATAAAAACAAAAGATTTGTGATTTCTGTCAAGGACAATAGACTGTCATAGAGGAAGAAGAAGAAGAAGAAGAAGAAGAAGAAGAGAAGAAGAAGAAGAAGAAGAAGAAGAAGAAGAAGAAGAAGAAGAAGAAGAAGAAGAAGAAGAAGAAGAAGAAGAAGAAGAAGAAGAAGAAGAAGAAGAAGAAGAAGAAGAAGAAGAAAAGAGAAGAAGAAGAAGAAGAAGAAGGAAGAAGAAGAAGAAGAGAGAAGAGAAGACGAAGGAAAAGGAAAAGGAAAAGGAAAAGGAAAAGGAAAAGGAAAAGGAAAAGGAAAAGGAAAAGGAAAAGGAAAAGGAAAAGGAAAAGGAAAAGGAAAAGGAAAAGGAAAAGGGAAAGGGAAAGGAAAGGGAAAGAGAAAGAGAAAGAGAAAGAGAAAGAGAAAGAGAAAGAGAAAGAGAAAGAGAAGGTGGTCTGCGGTGGAAAAAATAAATACCAGGTAGTTAATGAAACTCAGGCAAAAAAACCCCAAACAATTCCCCTTGAAATTACAAATGTATCATCAAGACCATATAATGAAAATCTTTCAAAGACTGTTAGGGTAGTTGTCTTGATATGTCACAGCAAGGTGTTCATTTATTTAAGAAAACATTTGTTTATTAAACCAGCTCTGCACTCATGGCTGGAAAGAACTGTTATATTCTGTCTGTAACATAGCTGGGTTTTACACCTTCTGAAACAAAATTTTCTGCTACATTGTGCCATTTGAAGTGGCATCCTAGTTAATGGACAAATATTGTTTTAAAAAAGTAGGAAAGAAACTTAGAAAGTGGTCTTGTAGTAGTCTTCAGGTGTCATCCTTACCTGACAATCTTTCTGAAAGGGAGTAAGATTGGGAAACTCTGTGAAGTAGGTATGACTTGAGCAATTAGACATGTCAGCCAATTATCTGAAATCTACTTCAATTAATAGATTTTTGCATCACTCTTTGCATGCCTCGATTTTAGTTTCATGTAATGATTTCTTAGAGATTCCATACAAATACGGGAATAAAAAGGAGTGTGGCAAGTTCAATAGCACAGTGTGTGAATATATGAGTCTTTTTTGGGTAAACTCTATGCAGGACCACTTCAATACCAAATGTTGTTTTGGGGTGTTTTTTTTCCCAGATCAGCATGAGAAGAGACCTCTATGATAGCAATAATGTGTTTCTCTTCTAGTCTTATTTTGCTCATCCTGTTCATTCCTTCCCAACAGAATGTGTGAACTGTCCATGTGAATTTCATCACAGTGCTTCCCAAGTCAGATAGAGCTGTGTCTTTCCTACCTTTTCTTCTCTGTCACTTCTGGTATCAGCTCCAACAAAACAATTAATGATGGGTTAAATTTCTTCAAGAATAATTACTTTGGTTCAGTGACTGAGGAAGACCTTTTTCAACCCACTAAATTTTATATTTGAAGAGGAGGTTGCTGTGAATGTGGGTTTGGGCTGCTTAAACAATCACCATAAAATGTACTGGCAAAAAGCAGGTTTTAAGATTAATTTGTGAAGGAACAGCTTTACCAAGTTCAATGTCAAGGTTCACTCTTTTATTTAGTATATGGATGAAACATAGAAAGGAAAATTGGATTAGAATCAATTTGGAATTATTCACGTGGACACCAGGGATACAAAAGGATAAGGGTGCAAGGGATATGGGTGCAAAAAAATAAGGATGCAAAAGGGTATGGTAGCGTGTAACCGTTGATCTTAACATTTATAAAGTGATTCAATAGCATTAACTATAATTGCAATTACTTAATTACAGGCCCAAGACAACGACACTTATGCTATAATCTATCTACACACACATAGGAAGAGAAGTGCATACACCTGTATCCACATGTGTACCTATCAAAAATTCTCAGGTTCAGTGATATATGTCAAAGTCTTTTGTGATTCTCAACAGGCATAGGTTGCACCACAATAATTGGATGTGGACAGGGAGTATCAGATTAGGTCTTACCATCAACGATGGCCTTTTGAGTATTCCACACTTGGAGGGCAGGAGGATGTACCAGAACTGATATTTAGTGGCAAATCCATCAATTGATAGTTATCTGATGAAATTTTGAGGTTTTTCCATGCCCACGTGGCTATGTTATAGGAACATAGCCTGGGAAAGGTTGTGAAGGAGTTTGTTCTTCCAGGAGCTGTCCATAGTCCATGGCTGAACCTACTGCCAGAAAAATGTGATTTAACAATGGTATTAGTAATTAATGTGAGCTCTCCCTAGATCATTATGGTAAACTATGAACTATTAGAGTATCTCGCAGAACATCTATTAGAGTATCTAAGGAGTGAATCCTTGTTGATGAATCATCATATTCTGTGAGAATAAAATGTTCCAGTGCAAAACCAAATTAAAATATTGATTTTAATTTATTTTATAACTGCTACAGTGAGTAATAGTTCATTGAGGTCAATCTATGAATAAGTGTGTAAGAAAAGTCTTGCACTCTTCCCAGCCATGCTCTTAGGGAAGTCTCATGTTGTTTTAAGTGTCACGTATTTTCACTCTGTGAAACATAATTTTTCATAATGTTCTTGATTCTGGTTTCAACAATATTGATAATTCTTTAATTCTTTCAATGGTATAATTCAATCTGTTATCAAAATTCTTTTTATTAAATGCTTTCAAACTAGAAAATGGTCCTTGTGTCCATGCCAACTGATGGTTCAAGCTACTACTGAAGATGGTTTGTTTCGATGGATAAAGAACATAAAAAAAGTGTTAGTTGATTGCCCAAGCACAAAACTGAATTCTCTCAAAAAAGGCCAAAAATAAGATGCAAATTCTTAATTTAAACATAATTTAAATCTTCCTACATGGAAAAATGTCTGAGCTACAATACCACGAGCTAATTGAATTAGAAATGTATTCTTAGCATTATTCATTTCTTCTAGTAGGAAAATAGAACATGCTAAAAATACATTAAAAGATAAATGTTAATGATATATTAAAAATGTAAAAATTAAAAAATAAATGTAAAGAACAGGAGAAGAAAACACTTATTAGAAGGAAATTGTATAAAACTTTATTTTGCTATGACAGAGTGAGATGGGAAAACAGTCTTTAAAAGCACATTATACATCACTTTGAGATGACAAATTTGTGTTCAATTATTATTTCACCTCTTCTCTTCCCCTTCCAACTTACAGTTTAACTAAGAGAGTATGAAATACTCTTTTTTCAAATTCATGCAGATAACTTTCTTCTGCTTCAGCCTATCCTTTATGAAGGTTGCCAGTGTTGAACTATGGTAAATCATGCATTGTTTTCCTTTTTTTTTTTCCTCAAGAGCAATTTGTCTACCATGTGAGGCCTCGATCCCCAAAAACAAGAAAGCTATCTTAAAATATGTGTGTAATAATGGCTTGTAGCCTTTCCAGAAAGCCAGATTTTTAAAAGCCAGAATAGGACCAAAATATTTGCTGTAAATTTCCCTTTAGCATCCAGGCAATTAGCTCATTTTTCTTTTATCTTCCATAAGCTCAGTAGTCTTTGATGTTTTCAAAACTGTCAGGGAAGTGGCCTTTGATGTCTTCAAATCAAAACTAGATATCCATCTGGAAGATACGTTTCAGTCAAGTACACATCATTCAGCTCAGTGCAAGGATAACCAGGTGAAATTCTACAGCCCATGTTTCAAAGGTAGTCAACCAGATTAGCTAATGGGTTTTTGCCATTACATTTTATGAAGCTATAAAAAAGGAAGCACTATGCATCTTTATATATAGCCTCAAAAGGGGATTGTAAAAAGAAGTATGAGAGAAAGCAGATATTTTTACAGAATGATGAATTTTAGATCATGATGGGACATAGAACAGTGGGGAAAAATCAGAAAGATCAGAGATGGACAGGATTTTATGCAAAAAAATTCCACTGCAGATAGAGCTGTGGAGCTTCCATTCTGTGGTTACTCTTACTCAAGAGGAGCATCATAAAGTAGAACAAAAGAGGCCTAAAAGAAACATAAGCAGCCAACAACAGATATCTGATCATGGCAGAGTCATGTCTGCCTTTTCTGTTGCCCACATTCTTGTCTGGGCAAGTTACTGAGTTCTGTCTCATGTGATCTCATCAGCAGTGCTTTGCAAATCTGGAAGTATGAGCATAAAGCAGCAGGTAACTGCAGAACTATCACTTTGACATTTCATGATTTTGAAATTTGTTTTCAGACCTCCATCCTATACAATCTGTGTAACACCAGTAGTCCCATTTTCAGAGGCAAAAGGCCTTCAACCTCTAAAGACTTACAATATATATAGATAATTTATTTACCCAAGAGTCACCATAAGCCTGTTCTGTCACATCACCCTAAATGTCCACACTAAATACTTTTCCATTTTTGCTCCTAAATATTTTGAAACTAATTTGTCATCTATGCATTTTTTAAAACATTCCTTTTCCCAAATGATGAGTCATGCTTTAAAAAGTGTTTTATTTAAATTAGTCCCTGTAATTTTGTGATTTACATTGCTTAGTGAGACTTCTACTATTCCTTGACAAAGGTGCAAGTTCTTGGGACATGATATTTCACCTTATCTTTCACTCTTTTTCTTTCCCTTTCTTGTTGTCATCAAATTGCTCTATCAGAATTTATTGGCTCTGTAGCTCTGTCTCTTTCTGAGTTTTTTTCCCCACACTAGAGCATATTCTATGTAAATGTGCAAACTAAGATTTCTGTACACTACATTTCTGAGAAAAAGAGGATGCTTCTGGTGGTTTATCTAAACTAGAGGAAGTTTCCTATAGGCTGAGTTAATGAAACATTATTCATAAACAATGTAGTGACTGTACTAAGTCAATTCCTCTTTGTGCTTGCTTATTGTTATCATTGTTCTTTTGAGACAAATAAAAGGGCTGAAGTTACATTAAAGAGCTTCATTTTCTGTCTTGGTTCTTAGCCAGATAGTTATCTAAGGATGGGCTATACATACTTGGTGAAAAGTTTAACATACAAGCTGACCCTCCCTTCCCATACTAACAAACCATTTACTTCCCAACCAGGGAAACACTCAGGCCTTCAGACATTTTGGAAATATTTCCTGGGGTCTTCCAGTACATCTTCCAATGTTACAGAACAGAGATAAAAGAAACTCTAAATGTGTTTGCATTGCCATATACATGCCAATATACCTATCCCACCACCTAGACCATATGTAAAATCAAACCAAATGGCTGGTATAAAAAGTGCCTCTCCATAGGATTCAATTAATTTCTTACATGTATATTGATTCACCTGCCATTATTCTGGAATTAAATCACTGTAACTAAGCAGAATTTATTTGTCTTCAAATTAGGAATAAACTGGGTACTGCATCAACATTTCAGGGAAAAGTTAGTCAGAATATTGGCTTAAATGCAAATATTTAAAAGTTTGCACATAAAAACATATGCAAAACACTTGGTGAGTGCACACAAGCTGCAACTGCATATGAATGGAAAAATGTGCTTTTTGAATAATGTTTTTAAATACCCTGTCCACAATACACAGAATGCCTCATGTTAAACCTAAAAATCTTTAAAATCCTTTTTAAGGAGTTTTAAACTACTAAAATTCTTCTCTAAGTATAAAAAAGAGAGAGACCCACTCAGTTTTTCTACTGGCATTTTGATCTCTTCTAGCACACCTATACCTGCAATTGTTAAGTTCTTTATAGAGCTCTATAGTGTCTACATTACGTCATTCTAGTTCTGAATTTTAGTCATGTAATCAGAGAAGAAACTTATTTTCAGGAGGTTTCTTATCTAATTCATTGAACCAAAACAACCAACCAACCACTCTACCAACTCCAGCAAAGTAGCTTTTATTAATGCTGAGATATGAAAAGCCCCTTTGTGAGAAACATTCTGGCACTCACAAGCCTCTCTGAAAGAGGCTGCTGTGTACATCCCTTTTGAAACTTTTCTCTTAATTTTTCCCCGTTTCCTCTGAATTAAGCCACCATATCTCAGGTCATAGCAAAGGCAGCAGCAGGCCAGAGTGAAGGCTGCTCATGCTGTTGCACATTGAAGAGAGAGTGTTGACCGCTGTGAGAATCATAAACCTCTCAGTTTGATGATCAACTGAGCAGTAAATTAATTAATCATCATTTTATGCCTCATCAAGCACTTTGCTGAGGCTCTCAACAGGGGCCAGCTCAATTAGCCAATGGGAAGCAGACTGTTTTGTTTAGCTGGGTGAGTCTTCCATAAACAGAGGAAGCTTTGACAAGCTAATAAATATGTCATCTGTCTGTGTCACTAGCTGCAATGTGGCTCCACCTGTAAAGTAGTGGGATTATGCTTGGTATGTTGGATAGCAACTTGAAAGAATGAGAACGAGTTATCCTAACTCCTTCTTAAACAAAGCACTTCTCATAGCTTACCAGGATCTTTAGCCACTGAATTTAGGCTTGATTTTTAGGAATTAGATATTTATTTTTGGTTACTTAAACATATATTTATATCCTTTTGCAACAGATTCTTATGTTTGGCACAGTAAAACTAGTCAGATGTGTTTTTAATTTTAAAAGGCTTATTTCCGTTTATTTCCTCCACAGACAAAAAGAAAATGCCCACTCTTCAAAATAAATGCTGGTTATAACAAGCTTCTCAAGGTAAAAGCTTTTGATTAAGGGGCAATAATGCTTCTGTCAAAACAGACAGGTTTGAAGGGTCCTTGTATCAAATCCTGCAGTTCCACTGAAGTCACCGGAGTTGCATCAACCTAACTGCAGCCAGAATTCAGCTCCTGTCTCATTAAGCATTTCATCATTCAGAATGGAAAACAGAAATCTGCATTTAGAAGTTTCAGCCTTGAACCAAATCACTGACTGTTGCAAATTTGTGCCACTGACTTTCATGTACCTTTATGGTCATAAAGGCCCATTATGAGTTTCTAATCTGATTTTCTGCATAACATTGCCTATAACCTCTGGCTGAGCAAGAGAAAATCACTAACATTTCCAGTATTTGCTGAAAGATTTCAGGTGGTAGAAAATCCAGCACATCCTTTGATAAGCAACTCCTATAATTAATTATCATCAGTGGTAAAAATGTGCACCTTATTTCAGTTGTATAACTTCAAAATATTTCTTTCTCCTAAATCTTGTTCCATGGGAAGGGGGCCTAGGTTTCTTTTAACACATTTTCCAAAGGAAACAGTTCTCCCAAATTTTTGCACTCTCCTCTCTTGGGAAAATTAGCAGTACTCTTGGGAGGCTGAATAACATTTTCCTTCAGTCAGCATCCCAATAGCCTTGTGCATAAAACTGATGTATTGCCAGAGCTGGACAGAAGCACCTTCTCCCTCCTTGTTCCTGGCCATGCACACTCAAATTTTAGTAAGATACATGTTCCCTTTCTACAGTTTTGTGAATTTTGTTCCAATCTCTGGTTTTGGACCGCACAGGCTGACTAGAGTGGGAAGTTCATAACACTTTGATACAACAGTGTTGGAAAGGCAGATGTGATTAATGGATGACTTGTCAGAAAAAGTGTCTACAGAGCCTCTGTCTGACTAAAGTGTCAAGGCACAGAATGGCTCTCAGTCCAATGTAGAAAGTGCTTTGGTTTCCCAAAAAATAGGTGTAGAAACAGCAGCATTTATGAGTGGTGAATTCAGGAGTCAAGTGTCCACACAGGCTAGAAAGGCAATTCCCTACAGCTGTCACTCCAGCTGATAGAAATGGTAGCAGCTCAGCTGGAAATAAGATCTTAAACATTGGAAACTAATTTATAAATCACAGCCAGCCTTAAAACTTTCTCCTAGAGTAAGATCATAGTGTGAAGAAGTACAGGTAATACTCAATGTGACTCAGTTTACTCACTAAGAGGATCCTGTCAGTCCTGTCCTCCTGTTTTAAAGTGGCTTGTTTTATCTGACATGCATTTAACCAAAACATTCAGGCTGTTCCCTGTTATGAGCTCTTCATAGGTATAGCTCCACCTGTTTCTATACAGTGTACAAACATTCATAGAAAAGTTGCTCTATATTCCTTCCAAGCCCTTGCAAAGGCTAGAGTGTAAAAAAAAAGTCTCTGCATTCCCTAGTAAATAACTGCACACAGTGACAATTCCCTTTAGCTGTTCTATTTTTAACTCAGTCAGTCTGGTTTTAATCCATGTACTTTTCTGCAATGATTTCACACAGGCCTAACTTTTGGCTATGTGAAGTGACACATGTTAGAGCCCTCCTGTAACAAAAAAAAACAAAAAACAAAAAACAAACAAAAAAAAACCTCCAACAAACAACAACAGCAAAAAAAACCACACAGGAAAAACAGGAAAAAAACAAACAAAAAAGCTATGAGCCAAAATGAACTCCTCAGTATAGGTTGCTATATAATTATGAATTGTACCTTTTCTCACACAAAGGGAAAAGAAACAATGGAAATTAGGGATTGGTGGAAAGGATGAAAATATGAAGCTTCCACTTATGCAGCTTCAAGGATGGTAAGGGCTTTCTGGAATAGTGGAAGTAACAGGATAAATGGGAGCATCTGAGGAATGGTGAGGGGGAAAAGAGGCACAGAGTGATTTTTAACAGAAAACCCATCAATATAACACATCTAGCCTAGAGAAACAAGAATTGATCCTGCCTTTTATCAGGATGATGAGCCCTACACTCATCTGTACAGATACACCTACAGACACCTCTCTCTGTAAAATTCTAGTTCCCCTGAAAGGTAATATTGATTTTATTTGACCAGTCTACTTCCAATAGATCAGACTGATCACTGGTCATCACCAAGTTTCCAGTACCTGGAGATGTGGTTTCATGGATAGTTTTGGAGTAAGTTTCTCACAGAATTCATGCATGGAAATTAATAATTATGTTACCACATATATCCATAGGAAGGAATATTTGAATTCCATCATATTTTTTTATATGCTCCTGTAAGAAAATGTAAGCATATGTGCACTTTTCAAAATTTTGCTGCTGTTGCCTAGGTAAATGGGCATCGGTATTATTTATTTCTCACAAAACATTTTATAATACATAATTATTTCAAAGGATGAGAAGGTGCCAAATGATGCAGCAATAAATTTCATAAATTAAAAATAATGAGGTTTTTTTGCTGATATTTATGAAACTATTTTTCTTCCCTGACTATTCAGATGAATGGCTGATGCTTCTTCTAAACTCAGCAATTTCGCCTTACAAGGGTTGGTGAGAACACTGGTTTCTGCTTCAGGTCATGTGGGTTCAAAACTCTAGAGTTTCACTTCGAGTTTGATGATTGCTTTCTGAGAACTATTTGTCTTCAGTCTTATAAATCAACCTACTTTCAGCAAGAATAGGCCATGATTTCATCAATACTTCAAAAAAGTGAGTGGACATTTAGCATGTTTTTAATGGTTTATAGATTTCATAGTGAAAACTTTGCAAAGTGGTACTCAAAAAAATTCTGTGGAAAATATCTATGTTTCTAGTTTGCATATCTTTCACACTTACGTTTCAATGTCTCATGAAAACTGCAGAGATTTTTTTCAAGCCTGTGACTTAAAAAGAAAACCAATCTGAAATGGGTTTCTAATGCACTCACATGGACAGATATTAGAGTCTGATCAGAGGCTTTCACCAATCTCCGGGAACATTGGACTCTGGGCCATTACAAGTAATATGCTATTACAAATCCAAGATAAGTTACATAAAGGAAGAACTTTTACCTTTGCTTTCCTCTTCTAGAAATCTCTGTCTTAAACCAGGAAAAAGTCTGAATGACTTCAGCTCATTTTTCCACTCTGCTTTTGCGGATAATTTTCAGTGATAATTTTTCTTTGTTCGCAACGTGAAATTTGCTCTGCCTTGTTCTATTTTACAATAATCATTTTTAAAGATACTTTGAAGTGAACAACTCAGAATAATCATAAATCTCACTGTCACACAGACATATGTGAACTTTCTTTTGAAAGCTTTATTGTTACTCATCTTTTCTGTCTGGGATTACCCCAACGTCATACATTCTGTCCTTTTTCCCTTTTATGAAGGGCAGAAACTTTAAATATTTGACAAACTCTACTCACAACTCAATTACATTTTGACTAATTGTATCACATGAATTTTATCCCTTTTGTTTTTGTCCAAGATTAATACTGGAATGTCTCAGATGAGTTTACAGGCAGTCCCTTTATTCATCCAAAGTGTAATGCTGAAATGAAGAAATGCATACCACAAAGAAACTTCACTTAAGAGCGTTGGGAATATGACTATGCTGGTGATTAAAGAACAAGATCTAATCTGGTCTCAGGCCTACAGCTGAAAATCATCTTTCGTAGAAGTGTGCCTGCCAAGGTTATTGTAAAATTATCCCAGGGACCAAAGTGATGAATAGTCCCAGTGTTTGCTGTGATATGGATGCCATCCCTGTGGGGATTCACCAAGCAGGATTTTTCATGTGGACAGACTCACATGGAGGACAGATGGGAAAGAAAACAAAATTAGTTGATCTGAGCTAGAGCAAAAATTCATCTTTCCTTTGCTCCCCAGATTGTGCATTTGTGTTTGGGTTTTTTTGTTGTTGTTGTTGTTTGTGGGGGTTTTTTTGATTTTTTTGGGGTTTTTTTTGTTTGTTTGTTTTTGGGTTTTTTTTGTTTGGTTTTTTGTTTGTTTTTGTTTTGTTTTGTTTTGTTTTTGGTTTGTTTTGGGGGGGGGGTTTCTGGTGGTTTTTTTTGCAGACACAGAAATGTTCTTCTTAAATTATGCACCTCTTCCTCTTTTTCCTTTATGGGGTTATCTGAACCTTTTAAGATGACCTTGGGTTTAGTGCTGATTTGTGTTCTTGAAGTTTTATGTCAGCCTAATTTTAGACATGCTACGCAGCAAGGCTAATATCTATCTAAGTTAGCACAAAAATACTGTGTCTCCAGTCGCATTAATAACAGCCTTAGTCCAATGTTGAAGACAGGCCATTCTTAACAGCAAAAAATGTTTCAAATGGAAATGATCACTCATACTTAGCTTTGTGAAAGTCCAACTAATGAGCCAGTCAAAGAGCAACAGAGATCTTTAACAGGCAGGCAGGCTTCCCAGGAGCCAGTCCTGGGATGATACCAGCAATCCCACTGACACAAACACTGTAACCAGTGCCATGCAGAGTCGGGGCCAACCATGGTTTGTTCGGCACATCTGAGAAAAATCAGCTTCTTAGGCATTTTTAAAGCTCGACAGCGAAAAGAAGTCTCTTTGATACTTGCATCATTATGTGCTGGTAACAAAGAAGGAAGGAAAGAGTCAAATTATGCTTCCGTTGCATCTGCAAATGTTGGAGTTTGATTCTGAGATGACTAAAATGTTGCAAATCTCATACAACATATTTACCTAAAAAGCAGGTTCTGGATAAGTCACTGGCTGTTTTAAATGGTCCACACAATTTTAAATTTATTGTTAACTTCACATTGTTGTGGTTTGGATGTAGGAAGTATTATGCCAATAACTTTTTCACAAGGGATATAAATGCAATAAATACTTGGTGTATTTCTCTATCTACATTTCTCTCTTAATCAGTTTTCCCAGGGTGAGAGGTTAAACTTAGACAGTCAGCAGGGATGTTAGGATTATTTAACTGCAATATAAGTAACACCTTAAGAACTGATTTGTCAGAATGAATTGCAGTCCAGAGTGCTTTGAGTTTTCAACTAAAGTTCCTCTTGAGATAAAAGACACTTTTTAAAGAATCGCAGTTCCTGTTCTAACTATTCCCCCACCCTTGCCTCCAAGGCATTTCTTATAACTCTGATAAAATCACAGACCAGGTGCTCCAGGACTTTCAAAATAATAAATTCCGATCTGTCACTTAAAAAAACAAAAGGTTAAACAAGTTTATAGAGGTAGTCTGTTCCAGGTGTTATTTTGAAAGTGTACACCTAATTTATCATTTTTCAGTAATAGTTACAGGTGATAAAGATCATGTAAATACTCTGTATTAGAAATAAGCTTTCATTTTGTCATGCAGATAGTACTAATGACTAAATAGACTTTAATTGGGAGATCTCTACCTACTAACATTAGGACTGAAGAGTAATGTTATAATCAGATTTTCTCTAAAATAAAATGTTTGTTGTATAGAAGCAAAAGCATAATGAAAGTCATACACTGGTTATATAGCAGTTTTTATAAGAACCAGAAGCATGAAAACTTTTCACAAATCACCTACTTTGGAATGGACTCTGCCTAGGTTCAGTGGGTATGTCTATCAAGTGAAACGAGGCAATGGAAACTGCTAACATCTTCCATATGTGGTAGCCTTTAAATTATAGTATTGTTTTGGATACAGTGAACAAACTGTTCTGAAACAGCAGTACATCACATGGGTGGCTGGGTTTACCTACAGTTCCCTCTTTCACTGCTTTCAGTCAGTCTTACACTGATCTAATTCTGTTATCTTGTCCATTATTTATTAAAGTATATAACTAAAAAATACCCTCACTTCTGCTGAAGAGCTCTGAAATGTGTGCTTTGGCCTATCATAAATCAAAGAAAAGGCTATAGTTCTCATCCATTTTGAAGTCAGGAAGAAAATCCAGACCCCAGTTAAACAAAGTCCATGGGTATGTTCTTGAGTGCCATTCAATTCAAAGTTTTTCCTTACCTGTAGAATAGGTTGCTCCATCTATGTCAGACTCTGCAGTTTCTAAATCAAGTGTGACAGCATTTGGGGTAGCATTATCATTATGCTGCAAGCAGGTACTAAAGGCTTATGGATAGGCTTCCACATGTCTATATATATATTTCAGGGGTTCCATAAATGATGAGAGGCTGCCTCACCTAAAAGTGAAAAAAAAAAAATCTCTCCTATTATTTCCCTCTATGACACTCTAAATTCTCTCTCTTTTTACCCTGGCTTTCTACATTGTTTTTTAAGTAACGGTTCTTTCTTTTTAGCCCAGTCCCTCTCTGTTCCCATACAAATACAATAGCAGAAGCTAACTGCTCTGGAACTTTCCTGTTGCATTAATTTTCAGGAAAGTTATAAACAGATTTCACTGCAAGATCAGTCTGTAGAGATTACAGGTGATTTTACAAACTCTTAAGGTACAATTGCATTTCAGATTAGGGCAATTTTCTGTATAAAACTTGAAGAGGATGAAACTGCAAATTGAACAGAACTGAAAACTGAGTTTCCTCATACATGGTTAAAGAATGTTCTTTAAAAGGAAAATACACCCTTCCCCACAAAATATTGTTATTGTTTGTAACTCTAGGGAATGTTTATAACTTCCCTCAAGAAGCAAAAGAGAAACTGAATGACTATAGCTGTACAACATAACTGCATTGAGGTTTCTAAGTGTGGAAGTAAACTTTTACTACCAACACACAACTAAGCTGATGTAAAACGGTGGACCTTTGCAGTTTTGCGGGGGATTCTGTGTGTTTAAGTCTCTTGTAGCAACTACCCTTAAATGTGGAGTCTTTTAGCAAGGCAAGCAGTTTACTCTAAATACTTTTAATTTTTTTTTTTTAGGAACAGTAAAAGAATTGTTCTCCAAGTTAGTTGTGGTATTTCTTATTAAAGAGTAAGCTATTAAGCTTTATTTTATGTTATTTGAAGGGAGATAAACAAACTAATAATCTCTTGAAACTAAAAACAATTCTTCAATTTATTATGCAAAAACAACACTTAGAAAAGTTACTATTAATTAATATTTTTAATTGACACTTAGATGTCATGTCTATCTGTGGTTTATTATGTACCATAAGAATGTATAAGATGCTTTGCATTGTTGCAAAATGTCTTTTACCCTTTCAAGGTAGGTTGGATTTCAGCGTTCTCTGTTTGTATTGTGTTTTTTTTCCTTTAGTCAGGCCTCTAAAATTCTTTTTTAAGATGAGAAATATTTGGTTATACTGAATTTTGTTTTCTTCATAATACATTAATCCAGATAGATAATGAAAATAGTTGATAACCAAGAGTTTCCCAAAGTGTTTATTTTACAGCTAGAGACAGCTGGGAGGAAATGGTGTACTGAGCTTCAGCACCAGAGAGCAGCACCCTCTAAGAATTGTGATTCAAAATTCCTTCCTTGAACCCCAATCCTGTTCTGGATGAAATAGCTGTACCCCAAATAGTATTTGTGGCATAGACTATGTAATTCTCCATTTGGTTAACTTTTCCAGCTGGCACATGTAAAGTAGGATGTCTAGCAGTGCTCAACTTTTTTACCACTTTGATACAAACCTACCACATCCATTGGTGGAACAGCACCAGCAAGTAGCCCATGTTTTCACACCAGAGCACATGGCCAGTGTAGATATAACACAAACAGGAAAAGAATTGTCAACCCTAAGACCACCTTCATACCCCAAACACATGGATCTGGGTTTGCAACATCTAGCCCTTTATTTTCTTTTGTTTAGAATTTATAAATAACAATAATGTCAGAGTGACTACTAGACATTACTGTTCTCCTTGGGAACAGTTCAGAAATGCCCTCTGGCAGTTTTTCAGCTGAGCATGGGAGCGCAAAAGAAAGTCTAAAAAAGCATGCAATTACCCCCAGGAAATAATTACAATGCAAAAAGCACTGGATGGTACAAGTGACATTCCAGTAAACGAGGTGAACTTGTATCATTACACTGCTTTGCCTGAGGGATATTCCTGCCAAAGGAATATCAACCAGTTCCAAGAACATCCAAGGACGGAGGTGGTGCTACACATCAGCCTTTCTGGGTCCAAGTCTCAAGGAGCCAGAAGTGGTGGGCAAAGGAAACTCCTGCTAGGCCAAGCATTGACATTGCAAGTCCCAAAGGCCAGGGCAGCAAATGTGGCTGGAGGTGATTTTTAACTACCAGATTGGAAACCAAACCACGCCTAAAGCAGCCTGGCTTATGTGTGAGACTTACCTATTCCAAACTTAATGGTTAAGAGAAATACAGGAAACAAAGAATTTTTATGTCTACTTCTGTTCACACACACTCTCATGGGAGCAGGATCATGCTCTTCTCTGTTCTTGAACTATGTTAAACTTCAAAGTTTAACTGAGTGCTGGATTTCTTTCAATTTGAACTTTCTTTCAGCTCTGGTGAAGGAGCCTCTCTTTGACTGCAACACGTAGAAGCCATACCCAAACCACTCTGCAGAAACAATTTTTGGAAGAGCAGATAAATAAGCTGGATATGGCCAGGTTTCATTCAGTAACTTTACCACTCACTACAACCTTCTAATCCAACTATACTAGCCTTACAAGTGTACACACAAAATCTATATCTAACAAGGTAAATTTTCTTACCTAGCTACTGTTTCCAGACCCCCACAGAACAGAAGCAGCTGCTACATGGTACTGTTGTTCTCTTTCTTTGCTTTCAAAATACCTTGTTGCAAACGCATATTGACCACTTCAGATTTGGGATCAACTCTTCCATATTTTCTAGATGTTTTGGGAGATTATACAAAATAATGATGGTAAGATAAGATAAGAAATTAATGCACTCACATGACTCTTTTCTGTCTCTGAATTACCACTATCATAAAAATGGAATTTAACTTGAAAATCTTTGGTGTCTGAGTACACTTTTGGCACCCTCAGGTGATCTCTACTATGCAGCCTTGTACTACAGTGCTGGGTTCTAGACGCTTGGTCAAAGCAAACTCCCTGTCTGAGCTTTCCAAGGTATACCATCAGTAATGCTCAGAGATGGGACTGCCAAAACAGTCAGATTATCTGCTTTCCAAACAAAACAAGTAAATATCCAAAAATGCTTAAGTTGAAGCTGCCTCAAGCACTTTCACCTCACATAACCAGCACTTTTGGAAAGGCCCAATTGACCTTGGCAGCATATTCGAACATGGCTGAACAGTTCTTGAGCAATTTTTCCAATGAATTAGGCACAAACAAGCATGTGTCATTGGGCACACATGCAGTTTTTTCTATCTTCTTTCTCCTTAAAAATTAATAATTTCTCAAAACTGCCAAGCAAAGAATGTCACGGCAAGCAATATGTCCTAGTGTATTACTGACTCATGTCTGGTATGTGAAATTACTTAGCTAGATGCTTTGCAAACTCCACAGAGTTGGGTTCTGACCAGGGTCCTGTTTGTGAGATGCATTCATCTTTTCTGACATTCATCTTAATCACAGAATTATCATAAACTGCAAGTGTGAAGTGACTGTGCACACTTTCTTTACCAAAGAAGGAAAACTTGTGAATTTGGAAGCATTGACACAGTGTGTTAAACTCAGTCAATGACTCTTCATAAATGTATAAGCGACACTAGTGAAAGCAGATAAGTGTAATAGTGATAATACTATTATTAGTATTATCTAATAATAGTGATAAGTGTATTACCTGCTATGCATGAAGTCTATCTATTTGCTAGTTTTAAAACATTTAAGGAAAGTGCAAAAAAACCATCCCACTTATATAAATTTAATCTCATGGAAATCTTCACCTCTTTATTTATTGGTGAAGATTCCAAAGATTTTCTCTTTTGCCTGACAATTGGTTGTCAGACATTATTAATTCAGTGCTATCCTTCCCTTGACTTGTGTGGGGAACCACCATTGTATTGATGCTGCTGCACTGACAAGTGCCCCCTACTTGGCTGCCTCTCTCCATTTCCTTACCCATTCCATCAAGTGTCATTTTTCATTCACCTCCATTCTGTCCACCAATCATTCTTTTCTGCACCCACTCGTAACTCACAGGATAGCCTTCCTTCTTTCATGACTTCACCTTTGTCTCCTCCGTTCATACTCCTATTTCTTCCTTTCCTCCATGGCTTGTATGAAAAAAAACTAAAAACTTGAGAGGATGGAGATGGAGAGAATAAAACACATTGTGTTATAAGGCAGCTTCTCAACTAGAAAAAATTATGACTCTTCTTTAGTTTTCAGCACGCATCTTTTATGTACAGTGCTATGACCATCTGCTGCCATGAAAATCTCCACTCACCATTCTCCCTTGTTCCTTCTCACTTTCTATAGAGGTAAATATTCCAATATTCCATATTTCTTGCTTGAACATCACGCGTTATGGAAGCAGCTTTGGGCAACTATGAAACAGTCATCACAACTCAACCAAAATGTGATACAATACTTAGTTCTATACTTTTATCTGCAGATATCAGGACACAGCACAAAGTTCAATGCTATTATCCCACTTCACAAAGGAAAAGGCCAAGAAAGGGAAAATTAGTAACCCAACAAACCAGTAGCAGAGCCACAAATGCTGGCCAGGTGCTTTGAGTTTTTTACATGCCCCCTCTTTACAAGATCAGTGCAACACAAGGAAAGTAATAAAGCCACCTACAGCCTGAATGGAAGTCCAGTCCCCTTGATGTTACACCTTCAGCTGGAACTTCAGCAGCACAAACAATGCAGCACTGCATTCAATGGGAGCAATAATAATGGGAATTTAATAATGCTTTCTTACTTCCATCTAATACTTAAATGTCTATATAGATTGCTTTCTTATTGTTTAGAAAATACCCAGCATAACTTAATACTAAATATAGGTCAATATTACTTTTATAAAAACTAACTTGACACAAAGAAGTTTTTTATTAAATGGTTAAAATAGAATCATGCTATTTTTCTTAGTGGCATGCTAAACTAATAGGTTTCCATGGTTTATTTCAAACATCTCTTTGCAACCTTTATTTGCTTTGTTTTTTAATGGAGCAGTAAGTTAGTAAACCACATTATTCCACACTCTACTATTCATTAGCAGAAGTGCAGACAATTAACTATCTTGGAAGTTTTATTTAGAATTAAGAGAGGAGGGAAATGTGAGAGCAGTTGAAAGCAAGATTTTTCAGGAAAATAAAAACAAACCTCTTTAATGCTCTCTGATGTATATTTCTATTTGGTTTGATGCTTATTTGTTTGGCTTTTTTTCCAGTTTACAGTAAGTGCCTTGTTATGGCCACATGAAAAATTATTAGAGAAAAGAAGAAATCTTTGTAGGGTTTATTTGCTCCAACAAAAGTCAGGCGAATTAAATAAAAACAAACTGAACATAAAATATGTAAAGATAGTATAGGTTGAAAATTAACAGCTTATTTTTGAAAAGGAAATTTAATAAAGCGATGCGGTTAGCTATTTCAGAACTGGAAAAATTATACCTAAACATGTAGATTCCGGAATGTTGGCGAGTTTTCCTACCTGAGCTGGAGTGTGAATAACTGGTTATTATACTCCTTGTATTTTCTTTATTTTCATTTATTCCTCAGAATGAAATAGAGGACAATGTTATTCTACTATGCAACTGGAAACATAATTTTCTTACCAAAATATCACATGGCATCAATAATATAATTTTTTTTCTGTAGAATTTTCAAATCAAGCTGTTATCTCATGGCCACTGTGTCTGTAATTCCATCACATAAACCTAAACAGCTACAGTTCAATATGAATGAACTCTGGTATGACTTGAAATGCCAAACTTCCTTTTTGTTGCTGTAATACACTGAAAGAATTAAAATAAAAAAATGATTATCCAAAGAAAATGTTCATCTCCACAATAGGTAATTGTGATTAAACAGAATATAAGATCAACCTATTGCTACAGGCTCGATATAAGTAGTATAATAATAGCACAGATGCTTGATTTTTAAGTGTTTTCACTGAGAAGATACATTTGGTGTGACAGCCACTGTGGCAACAACTACTCAGTTTCAGTGCATACTTGAGTATGCAGTGATGTAAAAGTTGTTGATGCATGAGAGCTCACTGTGACAGCCTTACAATGTCTGTTTCATATAATTTTTTTATTTAATTCTTAAATTAAAAGAAATTTCAAGTAAGTCATGTTTATCTGCCCTAAAACTTATGTTAGTTTATGAGTGGTGTTAAGATCTTTTAACAGCACTGCTCAAAGAACAGTCACTCACAGAGTTAATGCTGAAGAAGTAAAAGGTTTCCCTTAACTGTATTTTCACACTTTGCATTTTTCTAGATTCTTGGCTGCCTAAGAAAATTTGTGGGTTTAAAATTATTGTTAATTTCCTCCTAATTATCACTGGGAGATTTATTTTTTTCAGACAAAGTTTTGCTTTGGACTTTCTCATCTGAGTATATCTATAGCCTAATAATCTCTAGAAGAAATATATTTTTTAAATATAAAAATTACTGATCATTAGATGTGCCATTGGATGTGTCATATATGTATATATATATCATACAAAGTGTATGATAACTTTGCATCTAGGAAGAGACTGGTGCTCTTCAGAGGAATTGATAAAAAAAAAACATTAATGAAAAAGCAAAAGTGGGCAAGGAATCTCAGAAAATACCCAGAAATTTATAGAAGCCAAGCATGATGACCTCATAGAAGTTCCCTCATTGGCAACATATATAATATATTCATCTGAAACATTAATTAATTTTGCAAAATAAAACTTTTTCTTTAATTGAACTATCAAGAAAGAGTTTGTGCAAGATATAACGAAAAGTAGTTCTGGGAAGTGCCAGCTGAAGTGCATCAATACTCTTTCAAAACACCAAAATGAAAAATTTCAAAAATACCCAAACCCTATGATATATTAAAACTCATAAAGGGAGCAATGATTCTACACCAGAGAGGACACATCCAAATTTTCTTGTCTTGTTGTTACCATTAGTGGCAAAGTGGTGTTTACTATGCCAGCTTAGAAGCTGCTGGCAGCTCAACAGCCAGCATCCATATCATGTGGCTTACAGACTCAATCACATGGTCCTGATGTTGGAGTTTTCATTACGGAGGTGGGTGATGGAAGTTTTCTAAGAGGGAGGAAAGTGTAAGAGCCTTCCCTAACCATCTAAAGAGCTCCCCCACAGCTACACTGAACTGTGGCACCCAACCAGAATGAATACAGCTTTTTCCTGGCTGTCGCCTTACACAGTTTAATTTTAGGAGAGCAGGGTGGGGCAGGAAGAAGAGAGCAGAAGGAAAGGGAAAACTCAGCCCTATCTGCTCTTACACAGCTATTTTCTGGGAACAGCCTGAGGGCAGCCCTGAGGAGAAATACTTGGGGGTGGAAGTGGATGAGAAGCTCAACATGATCCATCAACATACACTAGCAGTCCAGAAAGACATCAGAAAACCAAAAGAAGTGTGGCCAGAAGGTCAAGAGAGATGATTCTCCTCCTCTTCTTTGCTCTTGTGAGAGCCCTCCTTAAGTACTGAGTCCAGCTCTGAGGTGCTCAGCACAGGAAAGCTGTGGGCCTGTTGTACCAGGACCAGAGTAGGATCACAAAGATAGTAAGAGACCTGAAGCATTTCATCCGTGACAAAAGGCTGAGAGTGTTGGGGCTGTACAGCCTGTAGAGGAGAAGGCTCTAGAGAGATCTTCTAGTACCTAAACGGCAGCTTATTAGAGATTTAAAGAGGAGCTTTTTATGAAGGCATGTAGTCTTAGGACAAGTGGAATGGCTTTAAACTGAAGGAGAGCAGGTCTAGGTTAGTTTAAGAATGAAATTTTTCACTTTGAGGGCAGTGAGTCATTGGAACAGGTTGCCCAGAGAGGATGTTAACACCCTGTTCTTGTAAGTGTTCAAGGCCAAGTTGGACAGGGCCCTGAGCAACCTAGTTTAGTGGAAGGTGTCCCTGTCCATGGCTGGGGGGTTGGAAGTAGATGATATTTAAAGGTCCCTTCCAACCCAAATCGTTCTATGATTCTACAAACACACTCCAGACAGCTCTGTATCAGTCTAGGCATAGCCAGCCATTCACGTCACATTCCTTCCACCTCTCCTACCCTGCTGCCTGAAGCCAGCTCTCTCCATGGTTATGTGGTCTACCTCAGGTTAGCTCATCCCAGCTATGTGTGTGTACCTGCTGCACAGTGCCAGAGCAGTGGAAAGATGAAAGTACTGGTGGAGGTCTGGAAAGCTGAGACACAACCCTAGGCTATGTTCTGGAGAAACTAGCAGTCTCAGGTGCTGCCCCAAGGCAAACATGCCAGTCTGCTGCCTGCAGTGCCTCTCCCAAGGGGCATATTGTGGAGCAGGGACAGTTTAACAAGTTTCAAAATGTGTAGTGATGAGGGGAAGGCAGAGAACATGATGTAAAACTGAAAGAAAAGAATCTCATATCTTCTTTTAGTTCTTACTGTTTGCCCTACTGTAATCTCTGAAGCTCATTACTTTCCAGAAGTCTATGCCACGTTTGAATGTTTTGACGTTAGATACTAATATGTGGTTTCAGTTTCAAGAGCTTTAGATTTTTATGAGCTTCTAAAGCTAAGATTATAATTTATTTTCACAGATGCCTAAAACTTTTTGTGTAGTACATTGTATTCTTACTAATTTCTTCACTCATCTATGTTTAGAACAGGAAATATAATCTGAAATTCTGTACAAGACATAGGCCCTTGTGTAAACAGGGCTCTGTCATTTACTCTGCTAGTAGTCATGGCATCATTTTTTTGTAGTAGAGACATGAGATATCCTTCATGATGCCTTCAGATGTATCTCTGCTGCCCCACCTTCCTGGATGGTGAAGGCAAAGGAGAACCAACCAGAAAGCAGACCTGAATTTCATTAGTCTTGACAGAGAGCAGAGAAGATATTTATATTCCCAGTGGGGGGACTTCTATGAGATCTGAAGCCAGCACCGCAGATGCTGATCTTTTCCACTGTGTTTCTTCACTACTTTTCAATAAAGTCAAACTAGAAGAGTGACAAAGGCTACCCATGCACACAGATTGAGGAGTACTTCTTCTCAAGGAATAGCTAGTATAATCGCTTCCTTACTATAGATTTAGGTGGAAAATTTCTCCCACCTCTGACACTAGAAAAGCATAAGCTGCAGCTGCTTGGCTGTGCTTCGGCCATTTGGTAAACGCTTACATACATTGTCACCAAAATTGCATGGACACAGTAGTGATTCTCCTAATACATGAGCTGCACTCCTATGCCCAGGATACACAAAGGTAAGGGAAGAGAGCTACCAGACAAGTCCTAGAGCTCACACAGAACTGACAGAACCATAGAATCATTTTGGTTGGAAAACAAATCTAAAAACATCAAGTCCAACTGTTAATTCAGCACTGTCAAGTCCACCACTAAAACATATCTCTAAGTGCCACATATACATATCTCACTAGTGCCCAGAACTGGGTGATGACCACTTTCCCAGTCCTGTTGTCCACACTATTTCTGGGACAGGTCAGGATGCCATTGTCCTTCTTGGCCACCTGGGCAGATGTCTGGCTCACTTTCATCTGGCTGTCAACCAGAATTCCCAGGTCCTTTTCTGCTGGGTTGCTTTCCAACCACTCTTCCCTCAGCCTATAGCACTGCACAGGATTGATGTGACCCAAGGGCAGGACCTGGCGCTTTGTCTTGTTGAACATCAAACCCTTAGCCTCTTCCCATAGATCCAGTCTGTCCAGATCCCTCTGCAGTGCCTTGCTGCCCTCCAGCAGATCAGCACGCCCATCCAAGCTGGTGTCATCTACAAACTTACTGAGGGTGCACTCAATCCCCTCATCCAGATCATTGGTGAAGATAATTATCAGGTCTGGCTCAATTACTGAGCCCTGGGGAAAAACGCTTGTGACCCACAGCCAACTGGGAACCCCCCCCAACCTTGGTAAGTGGTGTCAAAGGCTTTACTAAAGTCCAGATGAATAATATTTGCAGCCTTTCCCTCACCCCCAAAGTGGGTCACCTTGTCATAGAAGGAGATCAGGTTACTCAAGCACAACCTGATTTCCCTAAGTCCATGCTGGCTGGGCCTGATACCCTGATTGTCTTGTATGTGCCAGGTGCTTCCGCTCAAAGTGGTCTGCTCCATGACCTTTCCCAGCACTGATGTTAGACTGACAGGCCTATAGCTCCTGGGTTGTACTTCTGGCCCTACTTGTATGGTCTCCTTTCCTTCTGTAGGGTCTCCAAGAGCTCCTCTGCAGGATGATGTGACACAGCTTTTCCCTCTCCTTTTCTTAAAATTTTTTCTTCCAGATTGACCTTTCAGGAGATATATTCACCTCTTGCTGTCTTTTTTTAGTGATCATCAATGTCTTTTACTGTAAGGGTTCTCCATAATTATAAGGTTCCATCTGTTTTCATGTTTTCTACATGGATATATGATCCATGGCCAAGAAGCTTTGAAGGGAAAACTGACTCACAAAAATCTTTACTTTTGTAACCAGTGACAGGACTTGAGTAAGCAGCATGAAGCAGAGTCAGGGAAAGTTTAGGTTAGATATCAGGAAAGTGTTTTTCACCCAAAGAGTGGTTAAACACTGAAATCAGAAGGGGTTTATCTCCAGAGATGCTCTGGAGTCTGAGATGTCTGAAGTCTAAGACTCCCCATATTTGGGAAGACTGTCTGTCAGAAGAACCTGTTGGACCTTCTACCACCTTTGCAGTGACCTCCCATCTTGACCAACCCAGCAAGGTCCTCTGGAAGGCTTTGTGAAAAATTGTTACTGCTGAGGGATTGCTAGCCTGCTTTGGTTTTCTGATTTTCTTACTTATGCTATTCTGACGATAAAATATTATTCATCTATCTGTCAGTCCTGAACTGGATAAAGCCATGATTTACCCTTGCCTACCAAGCATGAAGGTAAAGGCCTCACAGACACACAATTCAGCTGGAGAATGATGTAATAATTAAGAGAGCAGTTTGAAATTTCTTCACAGAATTTAATTTAGCTCTCAATATTTCAGCTTTTTTGATTGAATAATATTTGAAAATATTTACTGGTTATATTGCTTGCCTCTATTGCTAGTATTAGTAAAAATTGTTTCTTATTTCGATCAAGAAATTGCTGCAATGACTAGTGGGAAATCCAACTGAGAAACCACTTCAGTTTGAGAAAGTTACATGTCTTTCCTGATCTCCCTGAAAGAAAAGAAATCTGACAATGAAACAACATAATGAAAGACTTAATCATTACTATCCAATACACCCACACCCGAGGCCCTAGGCTCGAAACTGTGAAAAAAGGGTGTAACAGGCAGGTACACCAGTCATTGCTAAGACTGTTACATACAAGCAGGCTGTAGAAAAAGCCTACATGGGTGGTCATATGAATAAATCAAATCCCTGGAACTTTTATGTATGCTGTTCTTGAGTTTGACTACAACTGCATTGGGATGAAGAAAAAAATGGGATGATTTTGTGACTGGGGCATTTGCTTTATCCTACCCCTACATCAATGAACTGTTGTCAAAAATGGCAGCGCAGGTTTTGCACATGCTATCATAGGCACAGCTATGTGAACGACTGTCCTTTAGTGACATTTAGATGTAGAACCAAGTGTATGGAAGAAATCGCTTTATCCAGCATAAACCATGCCAGCTTACTGCAAAATTCCTTTGAGGTGTCAGGTTGGGAAGTTCACAGAAAACATAAAATGCTTTAAAGATTTTAAAGTCTTCCAGTCTAGTACTCCACAAAGTTATTGTATTGGCACTTTAATGAATACAAACAAGGCAAAACAGATCAGTGGTTTATCTCAAATTAATGTATTTCAGTGCCGCTTCTTTCAACGTGCAGAACACTACTCACTGGCAAATCTTATTGCTGTTTTTCTCCTCTCCTCTCCTCTCCTCTCCTCTCCTCTCCTCTCCTCTCCTCTCCTCTCCTCTCCTCTCCTCTCCTCTCCTCTCCTCTCCTCTCCTCTCCTCTCCTCTCCTCTCCTCTCCTCTCCTCTCCTCTCCTCTCCTCTCCTCTCCTCTCCTCTCCTCTCCTCTCCTCTCCTCTCCTCTCCTCTCCTCTCCTCTCCTCTCCTCTCCTCTCCTCTCCTCTCCTCTCCTCTCCTCTCCTCTCCTCTCCTCTCCTCTCCTCTCCTCTCCTCTCCTCTCCTCTCCTCTCCTCTCCTCTCCTCTCCTCTCCTCTCCTCTCCTCTCCTCTCCTCTCCTCTCCTCCAAAAACCTTATCTCCTAGACTACTTCCCACCAGGATCTACAGTACTGTATACTTGGAAATCAACCTCCTCCTACTCCTAACAGTAGAATATAAAGTACTAAATAGGAAGAAAATTAGATACTTGCCTTCTAAACATCCGTATTATCTGCTGTATTACATATTGCCTCTCTTCTGCAAGAGAATATATACATCCCAGATGATATTTTATTGCTGATCTGTATGGATAGGAAAATGTTTAACATCCTTTTATGCAGCTGGGTCTGCATGAAGGCCAGTAGTAACTCAATTGCTAGCATTCTGAAGTAGAGTACAGAAAATTTACACTCTAATAGCAACCTCACTGTGATACTTATGGATGCCTACAGTAGCATTAAAGGGTGGGTTTTCCTTCTTTTAAAGGCTTGTGATATTGACATGATGCAAAAGTCTCTTAAGAACTTTATAATGGAAAGGCCCTTTACAATCTCTCAGCTACCACAAAAGAAAACACAGTTGTTACAAATTCTGAGAACTTAGAGTACACTGTGATTGTTACATATTTTGGCACAATTGAAATTTCAAATACATAGCTGAAGATTTTAAAAATGATGTTTCTGTGTGGTAGCTTGTAAATTGAATGTCATTGGAAAATGGAAGTCAGTGGGCACTCAAGCCACCACTGATGCTGTAACTCTCTGAACGTGTTTCCATTCTGCTGACTGGCTGAATTACCCTTGTGAATTATTGAAAAGAACGGTCAAATTGGTAAACAGTTATTGAAAAAATATTGGAAAAATAAGCCAAAGAGAGTAAATTTTATGGCCACAATTCCTCTCACTGTAAGGTATATTTGAAATGTAGTGAGACAATGACTATCAGATTTTTGGAGTAGTCAAAAGGTTGTATAGGAGCCATTTATTAGTAGAAGAGGTCAAAAAGTTCAAGTGATTTCTAAAATGAGATCTTCAGAAATTTTTCCGTCAAATTTGAACTCTCAGGATTTGAGAATATGCATTAAATTATTCCCATAAAACAGAAGCCGGAATGATAGTTAAATGGGAAACTAAATCAAACCTTATGTCGGAAGCATCACAGTAATGAGATCATATTTATCCCTTTATTTCCTCCTGCTTCAACTCCTTCCTGAAGTTCTCAAAGAAAGCAAATAAAAAACATATTCTAGCAAACTTCTGTGGTTTTACATACAGGGACATTCAGCTGGCTGAGCTCTTCCATGCATTCATGCCACAGATGTGCTTTAATATTCCTCTTTTGTGTTAGTCCAAAAACACTTTTGTAAACCACCAGTACATAGAATATTATGACACCATCACACCAGAATAGCAAAAAGATTATGGTCTGGGTTGGTGTAAAGATTGAATTATCTTAATTCTTTGCTCCTTCAAGTCAGGAATATAGCACAGTAGAGAGAGTACATCAGTCTTTATGTTCTCAATGCACTGAAAAGGGACATTTCTTCTCCAGCATCTCGTGCGTAGCCATGAATAGTGGTGGGGTCCGTTACAAATCAGAAAGATATCCAAACTGTCTCTACTAGTGACCTTCACACATGTGGTTCTTCCTAACACAAGCAGGATTTTTCTGCTTTACTCACAGTATTTGCTGAGGATGAGTCAACAAGAATTAGAAAAGCTAGTAAATTCTGATCTACTTTTTATAATGAGAGCAATTTTTAGTGTAAACTTACATTCAAGTGTCTTCTGACATTAAGACAGAATTTTTTTTTAATAGAAGAATAAATTAAGCAATACAACAAAATCTACTACAGCAAGGGGATGCTTATTAAATCAAAATGGAACTTCATATGTTTCTGACTGTTTGAGCCTGAGGCTTCTCCCAGGTGCCAGTAATATATTGGCAGCCAAAGTCAGGCAAAAGTTCAAGAAAACACTTCTCTCCTTTTAAAAATCTGTCAAGCAAAATTTCCAGTTACTGTTTTGAATAAATGATTTATAGTCAGTTTTCTTAGGAACAGTTATCTGTCAATGATATTTTTTTGTGGGTCCACCTCTTGAAAAATCTGCTCATTAGCTGCTTTACCCAGTAGTGAACCATAGAGTGAAATACAACTCTTTCTTTCATTTACATCATAGAACTTTTTTTGCATGATCATAATCACTAAAAAAAGCAGTTACCCAACCCTGGCAGAAAACCTAACTTCTTCGCTTCAATTCATTCATGATCCAATTTTTCTTTCTTTTGACTTTTATGGTTGTGATTTCTATTTTGCTGAAGTCTGCAAAAAGTGTGGCTGAACTACCGTTTTCCAGCCTTCACCAGCAGCCATAGCTTTGTCTGTGTGACTTTTTGAATGTACTCTTCACAGTTGTTCTGTTCTCTCTTTAAGATCAAAAAGGGTGTTGCTTTGGTTTTTTTGTTGGTTTTTTTTTTAAATAAATTAATGTAGAATGTATTGTTTCAAATTGCAAATCCATTTTTTCTTAGCTTAACTTGTTTTAAGGCTACTCTACACTCCTAAAGTAATATGCAGAGATCTCAGTTTTACTGAGAATATACATACTCATATTATTTAGGGATAACATTGTTTTAATAACACTGTGCCCAATCAAGTATGCTATAAATCATCACTGGAGACACAGTTAATGGAAGAAAAAATTACATATAAAATAATGACAGCTTAGAAGTGCATTTAGTTCACCTACACATATAGCCTTTACTTTCAAAACTTAATAATTTCACTATTAAACCTATACAAGTCACAATTAGATTTTCACAGGAACAGCTATTAAAAAAATAATTAAAGTAATCAAATCACCTGCGACGTTTGCATCTTGTACAGAGGTAAAGTCAAGATCTAAATGTTGGCTGTCTAAGAAACAGGCTCCCAAATCCCCCAAAATTTTTCTTTGTGCTCTGATCGCAATTTCAAAATGGAGACAGTCAGTACATCAATTCACCATATTGAAATGCATTTTGTGCATGAAGAATGTGGGTATCTTATAGAAAGACAGAATCCTGGAACTCTAACCAGAGAGCATATCTAGGGTATATTTTCAAGAAAAATTCAATACAGCTGTTGAATTTTAGTCATTCTTCTTCCTTTATTCAGCTACCAGTCATTCACATTTATGCTTTCTTCTTGCAATTTAAAATCTTTAATGGGTTCCCTGTTTTGCACTTAGAAAGTGAAGAATAGTCATGGACAAGTTATTGTTCACACTGACATGTACATCTAGGCCATAGCATTCTAATATAAAAGCCATTCATTATTTTTAATATTTGACACGTGTAGTAATTCTTTATTCTCTTAATTGGGTTAGATTTTAGGGAAGAAAAGACCCCATATAGCTCCTATAAAGTGAAAGAGATTTATTGGAAAATTTAAATTTTGTTTGAGTTTTTGTTTGCACTTTAAAGGGTGGCACTATTTCACAAACAGAACCCTATGATCCCATTTAAAGAATCTATGATATGGTACAAATTTCTGAGAGGCAATTTCTTAAATGCCACCATAACTAAACTACATTATGTAAACTTCTGGCTTTCCTAAAATAGGAGACATATCAATACAAAAGTAAATAGGAGTAGGAAATATGTGGAAAAAAATATTGAAAAGGGGGAAAATCTAAACCTAGGTGTAAAAGTATCATGGAGTATTTCACATCTTGCTTAAACGGAGACCAGATTTGAAGTACAATTATCTGATTTTCAACTATCTTTTTACTTTTATTTTTTTTCTTTCCTTAGAAAAGAAAGTGTTAGAGAACCCATTGAGAATGACATACAATAATACATACAGGAGTGTAAAACCAACCTAATCTTTCATATTTGTATATTACTGGGTTAATGTGCTCAGTATGTGTGTTTTCACCCATTCTTCAATCCACCATAAGATGTTTTTCTAGAAGAAATTACACATGTAAAATATATGCCAGAAGAGCTGGATTATATACACTATGATAACGTTCTAAGGAGATATTGTTCAGTATTACCGTATGTATCACTGGGAACTGCTTTATGAGACTTCACAAAAGCAATCAAGTAAATGAAGGAAAGAACTTCTTTTCAAATGCATTTTCACATGTACAAAGGTGGACATTGAATTTTCTCGGTCCCACAGATTTAACACACCTTTAGCAATCTATAAGACACTTTTTAAACAAATACTCAATTCATGATGAGCAGAACACCAGCAGCTTACATGCAGTCTGTTTAAAATTAGCTTAGTCTGGTAAGTTGAATTTATAATAGTAATTGCTGATTTTTCTAAATATATAGATCATATTCTGACCAAAAGAATGAAAAATGGACAGTTAATTCTGGGTACAATTTTGTTGTTTCCCCTTTTTTCTGCAAAATTTGTTACAGGATATAGTTTGCCTGAGTAACAACAGAAACATTAAACTACACTCTTGCCACTATATCAGGTGAGAAGAGCACACAAAGGGATTCTAGTGCTCAAAACTTCTTCAGTACAGGATTCAAGAGATTCCTGGCTGAGACAACTTTCCTTGACTTGACTCCACTGAAAATCCTATGATTGGATAGGGGAACCCTTCTATCACAAGAAATCATCCTGGAAGACATCCTCTTATACAAAACAACTGAATTCCACTGCTAGTTCATTCGTACACCCCATTGATGAGATCCACTTGGTTAGGTGCACAAAATGTAGATAAATTTGGTTTTTTGAGCTAGCCCTACTATTACTTACTAAAACCTACTATAAATATTGTGCTTTCCTGATGTGTGTTAGCTGTCCTGTACAGATATGGAAAATGTCTGCGTTGGAGAAGGAGGAACAAGTATAATTGAATGATGTTTCTTCATATGGAATCGTAGCTAAGAGCTCTGAAATGTCTTGGGAAGGATCACTTTAAAATCCATTTAGACAAATAGAACTGAAGGATGCTCCAGAACTTTCCCTACTAATAAGCTTGGATTTAACCATCCCCCTAATGAGTATCCTCAAATATTAAATGAAAAGAAATATTTTAAAAATATAAACACATTTATGGAAATGCTTTAAAATAGTAGGAGATTTTTTAAACTTTTTTCACAAATTTAATTTGATTGTTGGCTTCTATTATATTCAGATATTCAAACTGCTGGACCTCTGCACTGTTAACATTCCAGCCTAAATTAAGGAGGAACTGTGGTCATAAAATATAATTTTTTCCAAAAGAAACTTGGAAAAAAAAAAGGGGGGGAAGAAAAGCCCCACTACACTTTTCCCTGGTGGTTGTTGTTGTTGTTGTTGTTGTTGTGGTTTTGTTTGTTTGTTTGTGTGGTGGGTTTGTTTGTTTGTTTGTTTGTTTGTTGCTGGAAAAGACAAATACTAAGATAATTTTTTATTAAATCATTTGAACAAATCATTTCCTCTCTCTTTTCTCTGGGGAAAGAAGAAAAGATTTTAAATAAAAGGTTTTTAAATTAAAATACTTTTCATTCAAACCTGTCAGTTCTGACCAAATAATGATGAAAGTACTAATGAGAGAGGATGTATTTTTTTAAATGATGGAAAAATACATCTTAGTATTACTAGAAAAGAGGATATTTCCTCTGTACACTGTGGTTCACCCCCAAGTACATTAGCACATGGGGCTGGGGGCTGGGAAGCACCATAAGTCTGATTCTTCTTATTTTTCCACATATCCTGAATCTTCAGAAAAGCTGAAGCTAAGCATCCAGGGAACAGGCCCGCCTGTGATTCGTCCTGGCTCCACATCTTGAATCTCAAGGGAGCTTGTGCTCTCCATAAAAACACACACAGCTGGGTGCTGCTTTTGGAGCAACTGACGAAACTGGTAACAGGGGGAAAAATACAGCAAATAGGAAATCTGCAGCAAGGGTGTAAAGTAAGAGATGTGATGTGAAGAGAACAAAGAGACAAGTATCAGGAGTGACTGAGAAGATTTTTCAGCACAACTAAGTGAATACATGGAGTATTTCCAAACCAAGAAGTCAGGTTTTGTTGCTGGGTGGGACCTGCAACACCAGGACATGGTGGGCAGGAACTACTTTTCCACCTGACAGACTGCATTTGCACCTTCAAGAAGTTAACTTCTAGGTAATTCTCTTCTGCACTTGTAAAACTTCACATGAGACTCTGGATGTCTTCTGAACAAAGCACTGTGGCACTGAGGCATTTTTCAACAGCAGCCATTTCACACCTGGAAAGTACAAAACTGAAAACAGTGTAGAGAAAATAGTGATGTTTACAGAATTTTCTTGCTGTTGTTTTACTAAAGACCATGCCTTGATATTTATATATTCTTAGATATTCATAGGCAGCTTCTCTTAAAAGCAAACAATGATTCATACCAACATTAACTCAGTGTTTACTATATATAATTATATCTATACTATATGTTGTTATTTATGCATATATAAAATTATACATAAGTATTTATATATCGCTTTATATATTGAAATGAACATTCAGCAATAAAACATAGAATCCCTAGAGCCAATATTTGCCCTATATTCAGTGCATGGTACCTTTTGATAATGAGAATTTGTCTATTTGATACATGAGGATTAAAACTTTAACAGAACAGAATCCTGTATGATAAGTTTAAGAGGCTTCTCAGGCTGTGGTTTAGAAACCACTGAAATGAATGCCATGAACAACTCAGGCAAATTTAAAATAAAATGAAGAGCCTTGTCTAATTCATTTGCATTAGATATTTTTGTTAGTTTCAGTTATAAAGAGTGCCCTGGAACTATTATATGTTTATGTTGTAAAGTAGTCCCCTGGAAGAATTATGTTCTAACAAGAACCAGTGTTCACCATTCAATTTTATCAGGATTTAAACTTTGAAACTATCCTTGTGGTTAAAGAAGAAAGTCAGAGCCTTGCAAACTTCAAGCAGAACCCTCAAGATAAGATTTAGGCCTTTGGCAGTAAGATTTGTTCTGGTTGGTAAACTATATAAGTGGATCACCTTACTGCTTATTTCTAACACAGAAGAGGTTCTCTAGTTAAGCAGAGCTATTACAGATTCTTTTTTGTTGTGCAAATATTTTAACCATCTGTGAGAGTCTGACAGTAGCTTATGCATGATCTCATAGGAATATGTTTGAAATCTTTTTTCCCCTTTTTGGTTCCTAAAGCTTTGAATTCAAGGACTGTCAAATAGACTCTCCGTTTTTGTTTTTTTTTTTTTTTTTTTAAAAGGAGAATTCAGAGCTCTTTATAATCATCCAGGCCCTTTTGACCTATCAACCCACCCTGAAGAAAGTGGCATTTTGATATGCAATGGGTATTTTTTCACTGGTTACTTCCATATTGTTTTACGCTGGTTACCCATCACAGACTTAAGCAGAGAGTATAAATTTGAAACAGACAGTCTAGCAATAGGTCCATTCACAATTCCAAAGAGAAAGAGCATCCGTGTACTTGTTAGAACATTTGGCCCTCACATTTACTTCTGGGAACAAAGAGAACAAAGCCCAAGATGAAGTAATTTTTTAAATAAAATGTCAGTGCAAAGTTGCACAAACAAGTGTTTCATCCATAGACCACTAAAACTTAATAATGTTCTCAGCTGTTACTAAGGGTTTTCTCCAAGGACATTACAAAGTCATTCAGGCTGAGGAACTTTAAACAAATGTTTCCCCTATTATTTTTTTAATCTTAGAGAACTGTCTATTGCCTTCGTTAATAGTTTGTTCTTTCTACTGCTCCACAAATCTCAGGACATAGGTGCAGCTTTTTGGATCTGATTGCTTGTTTCTTTGAAGTTTCCTTGAAGGAACTGAAGTTAGGCAGATTTGTGTCTTTTTGTGATGTACAAACAGCCAGGAGTTTGACTTACACTTTGGATTACACTCCCAGGCATGTGGCGTGACCCTTGAGGTGTCCTCCGCAGGGCCAGGAGTTGGACTTGAGGCTCCTTGGGAGTACCTTCCAACTCAGCATGTTCTATGATTCTGCAAAATGCTGCTCACAACTAAAACAAAATTTAATGAAAAAAAAAATTATTCAGGAGCTACAGTGTTTACAAGAAGTCACCTGAATTCAAAAGACAGAATCAGAGAGGCAAGGTGACTTCAAGCAAGGGATTCTAGACTGAATTTTCAAATACAGACAATAAAATTCAGTTTCATTAATGCATGCTTAAGGATTAATATCTCCATATTTTAAATACACATTTAAAGAGCTCAGTAATCTAATTAGTCTCAATAGTCCTAATTAGCAGCTTCTCTCACTGCCAGCCAGAATGGAAATAAAGAGAAATGCTTAACTTAAGCTCATCTTGAAATACCAACATTAGTTTTTCTGTTTCTGCAGAAAAGTGTTATGACCCTCATCTTTTAAGGTACATCTTTATCTTCAGCAATATATTCACTACACACAGTTGTAGTGTTTGAGCATGGAGGCAAATATTTTTCTATGGTGTAAATAGTTTTGGGGGGAAACAATGAACTGAATATTTGCTGTGTGTAACTCAGTGTTAGGAAACTCCTTTGGGAACTTAGAGATTTGGATTCCTTTGAAGACTGGTATTGAATGAAGGCTCATTTCCACACTGTAGGTAACCTTTGTTGATGGCAGAAAGAGTGGATCTGAACTCTGAAGAAGATCTGAACTGTACAGTGTCCACTATGACAAAGAGGAGCCAGATGTATTTGGACAGGATGTTGATTAGGGTTTACACTGATGCATGTAATTTCCGTAGATCAGACCATCTGACTTGTGCTGTTGGCAGAGGATGTCCAAGCGGCAACAAGTGCATATGGACTTGGCAGCCACCCTCAGGCTCAAACTGTCAGACATTTAGATTAATCCTGCCTTCACTCTGTTGGAGTATAACCAGCAGACAAGAAATCTATAATGAAGACAGCTACAATCTGCACCAGTAACTGACCAGTATGTACTCTGATCTTCAGCAGATCCTGAGAGCTGGGCTAATGACAGTGTATGATTGATAATTACATCTGTTCTTTCTCTTCTGTCTGCCTGTTCAGCAGAAAGTGTCTTGGCTCTCTGTGAAGACAGGGAGAGCTTACTTTTTACATGCAGCCACACATGTTTTCAAAGGTATCATTTCTCCTACTGGAAGGGTATAACATTCTGATGAAGTCATTGACATACAACTTGAAATATGACACCATATGGAATCTGTTCTTTAGATTTCACGCACTTGTCACAAGAATGACTTGTGACTTTCTGTTAACTTCTGTTTTCAGACTTGTCAGTCTTAAAATAAAGTACCAACACAGTGGTTTCACTACTTGCAACTGATTTAAAATGTCTCTATATTGCATCATTTGAATTATCTATTAGAAACAAAACACGGTGCTGTTTGGTCAAGTATGTTCAGATCTTTCTGTTCTGCAGTGTAAGACTGCAGGCTGATAGGCATTTATCACTTCAAAAGAATCTCTTGTAAATCAGACTGAACACTGAGACCAGCCACCTAATTTATCATCAAGTACAATCAAAGATTACAGTTCATCAAATACCAAGAGCAAAGCTGGTTTTCTATAGGGTTTTTAATAGCTCTCTTAATTTAAAAGAGGCTTCCTTCACTTTGATAATATGTAAATAATAAATAAAACTGTCTGCTTATGCTTTTCTTACTAGCTTCTGTAACAACCCCATGGTGATGAAAACAACTATCATCTGCTAACTTGTATAACTGGCATGGTTTTAAGAACTCTGAAACCCTCCTCCAAGGCATAACTAAATGTCAACAGAAAGACATATTTCCCACCTACACAAGTAGGCTCATAAATTGTGATTGGAGAAATACCTGGTGTGTATTTGTTCTCATTGACAAGAAATTCACAACCGTCCTATGAATAGATCAAAAAAGAAAGAAAGAACAGTTTGAAAGATTGAGGTATATAAAGCAGGACTTAGGCAAGGGGCTGCTTTGTCTTCATCTGTGGATGAATTTGCCGCCACCTGAAGACTTCTCCTCAGCTGTCATTAAGACCACTTTGATTGTAGTGGATGACCTCAAAGGCTGTAAGTTACATAGACATAGTTACCTAGCTATTCAATCCATCTGTAGAAGTATGATCCCTCTGATATGAGGTTGATCACTGTTGAGGCTCCTTGAGTTGTCTCAGCTGCCCTTGATGTGCCTGATCCAGTTGGTTATTTGGAGCATCTGTTCTTGAACCATCATACTCAACACAAAACAGCCATCACTACTGCCTCCCCAAACAGAAAGAAATGAACCACTGATTATGAAAAACAGGGTACTGTTATTTTTTTTTCCATGGTAATGGTCAACCATGACATGCAAACAGGCTTTGCCACTCCACTTCAGAGGACTCCAAACCTGTGTCTTTCAGATGCCAAAAAGGCATTCTGCTTCTTACCTACTGAAACTTACAGGCAGTCAGGCTGGAAGGGAAAAACTGGACATGTTTGTTTTCCCCGGCATCATGTAAGATACAGGATCAAGGAGAAAAAAATCCCTACACTACATAAAGAAAGCCTAGTAAGGATTATAAACCAGCAACTAAGAAAGTAGGCAAAACACAAGTTTAATATTTTATTGACAACTGTATATTTTAACCTAGTAAACCCGCTTTCTTTTGGAAGAGAATTCTGAGCTCAAAAATCTAAAAGACAGAGGCTCTTTCCTCCATGCTGTTGTGGGAATTTCAAACAGGCTGCCTGTTCTGAATGCAACCTTCTCTTTTTGCCAAGCCTAAAAATCCAAATGCTGCCTTTGACATGTCATTGTTTCTGTTCCTGAACCATCCTACATGTCAAAAAACTCCCCTCGCCCCTCCCAAAAAACCAAACCAACCAAACAAAAAACCCCACAAAAATCAGAAAAAACATACAAGAGCTAAAAAACCCTTTTCACTTACCCACCAAAATGTTGCTAATATCCTAAAATGTAAGAATCTAATCCTTATCACTTTATTTTTTTATGAATCAGACCATAAATTTCTTGTTCAAGATCACACAGGGAGCCTTTGCCAGTAACTGAAACTCTCTCTTCTCATACCTGGCCTAGTGGTTTACCCGACCCTGAATTTACTTACTAAAAGCAACAGCAGAGAGTTCACTTACGTCACTACAGCTATGCAAAACAGTGGTGTATCACATTAGATTTATATACACAAGAAAAACTGCAACCATCCCTGTACTGTATCACTAATATTTGTGTCCATGAAGGAAGACTACTCGAAGGGATTGGAATATCCACTACATTCCCCATGAATCCTGCTGGGAATCACAGTTATCATGGAGTGTGTGAAGAGGATTCTTGGCTACAGGAACTGGAAAGAAACCATAAAACTAGTTTCATGACACAACTGATATACTTTTCCTGCTCTTCATGTCTGCCAGATTTCTCTATCCTGATCCTCAGATTTACTACTGTTAAACAGCAAAGGTCACTTTTTCTGAAGCTTGAGTTCTTGAATACTGATGTAAGAATAAATGGCTGGAAAGAACGACACAAAAATAACATTCTGGTAGCCAGAATAGACACAGATGAATGAAAGAGCCTCCACCTGAAATACTTAATATTGCACTGTGAGAAAATTCTGTTTATCATTTCAGCTAATTCCAAAAACCCATGGCTTCCTCAGATGATTCAACCAAAAAGTACTAAAGAAGGCAAGGAGATTATGAAATTAACAGTGGTGAATCATGCCTAAAACTTCATCCTTTTCAACACATGACACAGGCATATTTGAGGAAAACCTAAACCGCATTAATGGAATTTTGCCTGTACTACTCTAAAAGTGCAACAAGTGCACTTCTTTCTATCTTCTCAGTTCATAGGAAACTAGGTTTGGGTTATGCTTTTGCGTGCAGAATTTCCTGACAGAATGTTTCATGAAAGAAGTGGCTGGTTGCAATGCACCTTTTTTCACTACTGTTAAAATTTTTTCACCTTTTCTTCACTTTTTATGTCACAATTAAATAGTGTCTGAAGCAGGAAAAGGCTTCCCTGTTCAGGATTTGAAGAGTGAATTACATCTGTTGTTCCATCAAGTACATAAAGCTGTAGTATCTCTCTCCTTCCAGGAATGCCTGATCTGCTCTGTGTCTTTCCTTCTCCTCATTCCCCAAACACTGTTCCTTACACATTCACTCATTCATTTACACATGACAGAAGAATTACAGGGCAAATGCTGTGGTGCCAATGAATGGATCTGACTTCTAGGGTGCTGCCTGGCCACATAGATTTTAGTCCCACCTAGGAGAGGACTTCGGGGACATTTCTCAAAATGCCAACCATCATTTAGCCTAATCAGAAACTCCTGACTCATGCACAGCACTTCAAGTCCAAGCCTCTCTTGAAAGTCCTAATGTTCAGTTACTGCAAAACTCCTCCTTGAGGTGTCTTGATGACTCTAGTTCTGGATAAATATACTATCATGCATTAATAACTGAAATTTAGAAAGATTTTTTTGTCACCAAGTAAGTGATGGACATTTTGATGAGAAAATTGCAACTATTTTATGTTTTAGCATTACATTTTGTCTTTTAGAATATGAAAGCAACTGCACTTTCACTATCCAGATGGGCATATCTCTTACTAAAGATTAGGTGTTATTACACAGCATATCAGGGCAGTAAAGAAAAAGTGAAAATTCTTAACTAATTGCTCCAGTTTCCTTCCCACTTGCCTAACTCTAGCCTCTTCTACCAAAAAACATAATTTTGATCAATCTTCAGACTGTATTTGGTACAGAAAGCTTGTACTAGAAATGTTTGATTGTAGAAGCCTTCTCTTTAGTTTTATATGGGAGTTACTTCATGTTATTACTCACATATACATGCCCACGAATAACATTTAATTTTAGCATGTAATGAGAAAATAAACCTCTTGTTTACTTTTGTTCACTGCTAATTAAATACAATGCTTTCCTCAACATTTGGCAAATCATAATTGCATAAAATTAAGGAAATTGAGAGAATGTTCATAAGGAGGCAAACACACAATTCAATCAGAATCTTTCCTCTGTCAGGTATGTAAATTCCATCCATCTACACACCCAAACCAACTGCTCTCAAAATCAGTGGAAAGGCCTCTCTTTGTCCTCAGTGGCTTTTGGACCAGATCCAGCCTATTCCCATTAAAGTCAGCTCAGGACTTGAGCTAGATCATGATGTAACTGAATTAATTAGCATTAAGTTATGAGAAACTACTCTCCATTACTACAAATTACTTGTAAAATAGCCAAACTTTACTAGCATTAATGATTTCAGTAGCGTTAGATGAAAGCTTCTTTCCATGAATATTACTAATTGCAGCTTTAGAGCCAAGTTTGGGCTTTCAAATTCCCATTCCCACTTTACATTAACAAGTATACAAAAGCATGCATGCCACCTCATTGCTACCAGCAGCTTGAGATGGGCAGAATCAAACACACTACCGTGACTCTTCCCTTGGACTTGGACAATGGACAATGGACAATGATTTATTGTGTTGGGCTGTCATGAAGTTCCCATTCCTCAGGGATTTTGCACAGCCTGAAAGTCCTCTGCTGTGAACTTCTAGTCTGTTTGGATTTGGTGCTCTGATTTAATGTATATAAGAGAGTTTCAAGCTGGGAATTTGATGCTAGGTCTGCACTTCTGGCTCAAGCCCAGCTATCTACGTTTGGAATTATGTTTGATTTTGGAACACAATTTTCTGGAATGGAATGTCAAGAAAATACATAATCAAGAGGGCATCATAGATAATGAGCTACAAAAACCTGTTTGTCACCCTCCTCCCACAATGGCAAAGAGCCTTCTACAGCTGCTAATTAGAAAATTAGAACGCCACAAATAGATTATATTTTACTGGCAGCACAGCGTCTTCCCCCCAGTGTTTTGAAGTACTTTTTGAATTGTTTGCTGTCAGCAAAACAAGTGCGCTACCTGCGATCCTATAGACAACAAAGCCCGGCAGCAGGATTTCAGTCAGGTGATGTCACCCAGGTAAAATTGTACTGACAAGCTTTTAATTAAAGTTTTCCCACACATCTTTCTGCTGGCCCCAGGAGCTATTATTCATTATGTGCCGACTGTCAGCCAATTGTGAGTCGGGAGGGAAGTGTTTTATTTTCAAAGCCCTTGCTGACAGCTAGAGAACACTTTGTTATACAATCTGTTTACTTTTTTCACACACACAATCTTGCTAAAGGGGAAATGGTCATGCAGTAGTGTTTACAGTTTGTGGCAATAATTAGACACATCTGGCAGAGCAGTAGCTGAAAGGAGGTCGGTGTGGGTGTGGGTGTGGGTGTGGGTGAAAAGCCATAAAATTCCTCCTGTAAACAGTTACCTTCACCTTGAAGAGCCCCTAGCATTTTAAGACAAAGTTTCTTTGGGAAAAGGCAGGTCTAAACAGGTGCACATATTCTGAAAAGGGAATACATGGATCTAGCCATGTCGCACTCGATGATAAGAAACACTGTCCAGGAATCACAGTAACACTGTTCTCGTCAATGATTAGAACAGTTTGAACTTGTTATGAAGCAGCTGCTTGTCCATCATGATGCTAAATCCCAAAGTACTTATCTCTGTGAGAAGAAAAAGTACAAGGAGAAACAACTCACCACCAGATAAAGGCACAAGGTAGTGTGGAGCCCAATTTCACCAAAGGGACAGTATTTGACACTTAATACCTACAGAGAAATAGTTCTCTCAAACATTTTAATAGCTTAGATAAAATTATTTTTTCTTTTATGACTGGTGATGGTAAATATTTATTTTGAGTTATGAAAAACTTTTAAATCATGGTAAAATGTTGTCAACAATAATCACTGCAGCACCTGAAGTATTTAATGCTTTTGTTTATTAAGAATAATAGGAAGTTAATAACTATGCTTAAAATGTTGGTAGATGAATTAAGGCCAGTGCAATATTCACATACAGAGGTAAAAAGAAATTGCAGGAAGCTCACTGCCAGACTGCTGGGATTTCTGTGGGAATCACTTCTGCTGCAAAGCAAAGAGACTGGAAAATAAATTAATTGGTCAAAATTTAAATACCGTCTTTTACTGATATTATCATAAATAACTATGTAAATTATTGAATGGATACACAGTTCCATTATTAATGAACAAAAATTTTTAGTTGCTGTCAAATGTCTTAAAATAAATAATTTCCTGACTATATTATTAGAAAATAATTTTCTGAGATGCAAAAACTAGATTAAGGAAATTAAGAAACTGGTCCTTTGAAAGGGGATGTTTTTGTGGTTACCAACATTAAACAATGGGCCTTAATTGCCTCTGGACAGGCATGGGAGGTGGTTGTTGTAGACAGTGCAGTATGCTCACTTTAAGAGGCCTTTTCTGTTTGGATACCATAAAATGTCTTTAGCTCACCAGCATATGAACACATCAGTGCAGATTTCATTAATGAAAAGGCACATGCTAAAGAATCTAATTGCAAATTTTACTCAAGGGTTTCACTTTGCAGATTGTGCTTTCTCACTACTCCTGTATTTTCTTTTTTTCTTTAAAAAAATATTTTTTTATTTTGGAATTTTACTTGATGGTAGTAGCATTATACTTTTTTCTGTCAGAGACAGCAAATAAATTCTGAGATACTACACAGCTACATTCAAATTAACATACTTGTGATCCCACTGTTTTCATCTTCCCAAGCTTAACAAAATCAACATAGTAAGCAGTCAGTAAGCAGTTTATATTAATCTTTAAGAACAATGTTATAAGGGAGTATTATTGTTTCAGGTTCAGCATTACAAGCACTAACAGCAAGATTTATTAGATATTTCAGAAATCAAAGCATAGAGATTAGGTGATTTTGCCTGAGATTTATGGGGTAGGAAAAGTGAGGAAGATTTTGCTTCAAGGTTCAAAGCGGCCTATGCATTTTAGTTGGTGGCAATGGCATCCAAAGTTCTTGGGGTACAATCCTATGCTTCTAACTGATAAGGGAAAAAGTTCTCTTCAGCCAGTGTGACCACTTCATTCTCCTCTCCTGTAGGCCTTCTAGCCCAGAGAGGCTGGGGGAACTGCAGGACAAAAGGAGCCAAATATCTTCAGACAGAGCAGGTACTTCAGTCCAGCAGGGATCATTCTTTTAAGGCACAGTGCTATGCTAATGTGATTGCACATCTTCTTGCTGGAGCTAGTCCACACCTTGGTGATCTGAGGTGATAGGAAGCAACTGTCTGCAACTGGCTTCCCAGCTCCCTCCCTTCCTTTGTGATCCTGTACTCAGGGCTCTCATCTAACACACAAAAGTTTCAAGGAATACCACTGACTCATCAACTTTCACATGGAAAAGGAAACTATCAGTCAAAAACAACAGTAAAGGATGAGTTGGAGAGATGCTTAGAAACTGACATATTATGAATTTACCAGGGAGTTGGAGAGAATTCTTCTTATAAAAATATGATTTTCAAACAAATCCAATATGGATTCTTCAGAAAGAAAAAATCAGATCTGTCTGCCAAGATGTGATCTTACTATGTGGACACGTGGATGGACTTCTATCACAACTGAACACCAACTAACCTAGGTTTTAACAGTTTGCTGAAAGAATCTTTTTTAGTTTTTTCTATCTAGCAAACTGATATTATCATCAAAGCTCTGAAAGGAAGTTAAATATGAGGGTAAAGCAAAAAGAGATTGACTCATATAAGTTCTGAAGACATCAGTTATGCAATACCATTGTATTTCAGGTTAAGAAACAAATTAGACATTTTTTCTTGCAACAAAATATGGGATTTTAATATTAAGCACGAACCGCCCTCCTTCTTCCAGAACACACCATCATTTAAATATTCTTCAGGTTGCCTGCCATCACCCACATTTTCTGCATCTTTCAGATTCCAGCCCTTATCTTCTAAACCTTGTTTATATTGGGGGAAGAAACTTTAAAAAATCTAGATGTATTTTATTGAATATTTTTCACAAATTACAAACACTTACAAAAAGATACCTCCTAGACTCCTACCCAAAATGATCTATTTAGAGTGCAAAACAGATCTGCATGTAAAAGAACCCCACAACCCACAAGACAACTAAACAACTTTGACAGTTTTTCCTACCTTCTCCAGTCTCATCTCCGACCTTTCATTTCCAGATAAGATCTGAATAGCCACCAGAGAAACCAATCATGCTTCTTTTTCCAATGTGATATCCCCTTTGGCTATGTAACTTATGTCTGGCCTAATAAAGAGAGAACTACTTATGTCTTGAGTATACCCAATTCAGATGAGATATTTTAATCTTCAACTGCTCAAAAATAGGGTTTTGTCAGAGTTAGTATGTCAAGTGATTACTGCTGTATCAAATAAAGTTACTTAGCATGACAGAGATCATAGCTGGACAATGATCTACAGTTTGGCTTTCTTCCACTTTTCGGAGCCCTATTTGCTGTCTAAGAAAGTAAATAATAACCCTTATCTTTTCCTATTTGTGTCTTTCTTGACAAAAAAAAAATCATTTCAATACATTTCCAATTCATTTCTCTCCTTTCTTATGGACTGGCACATCCTCTTCCTTCCGTATCATGTTTTAGCAGATTTAGAGTTATCCATAAGCTTTTTTTTAAACTTTTGAAATGAGATTTCCAAAAAGGTCCCTTTAGAAATTGACAGTGCCCTGGAGGGCTCTTGCTCCAGGCAGCTGAGAAAGTGCATGAAGATACTATAAAATCTTTCATTTGAACAATTCTTCCTTCCTCACCTTCAGCCAGGTTATTTCCCCAGTAAGCTGCACATTAAACTGGCAGCTATCTCACCTGTCTTTCTCTCCCTCTGTTTTTTTTTTGCTTCTGTTTATATTTTCTGTGAATTGATGCATCTCCATACATGCCCATTATATTTTAATTCACATATATATTTTTATTGCTCTGGTTGTGGTCTCTCACTTACATTTCTCTCTTCAGGTACTGCAATAGGAATTTGTCTTCATTTCCAACTTGTTACTGTTTTAAGCTGTTGTACCTATGTGTTGAAGTTTTTTATAGCAGAGAAGAAAGAACGATATAGCAGGTATCTTGCAGTAGCACACACCATTCTTGTCCCTCTTCCTTTACTGCTTTTACAACACTATGAGTGAAATGAGGGATAAGAGGAAAGCTGGATGAGGAAACTCACAGAGAATTATGCTGATGGCCCGAAGAGGTGCACTGTAACTCAGTTCATGACTGCCCACATGTGCTGGTGCTGTGAGTTCACTCCTGGTTTTTGTCTCGGCAATGCGATTTGAAGGGGAGTTCACTCCGGAGATAGCATTCCTCTGCTCACACTCATCAGTGTGGGTCTCCCTATCATCAGCTCCCCATAAAGCAGACTTTGTGCTGAGTCCTCAGTCTTCCTGTACCTCCTCCACTTCACGTTAACAGTGTGAATGGAAAGTAAAATCAGCAGAAACATCAGGTTCACTCAACAAGCAGCTGACACATGGAATCTTATGGCAAGCGAGACTTCACACAGCCCAACCTCTTCCCTTGAACACAAAATAAATGCAAATCTCACATCTGAGCTATTACACCAGTTTTTCTGGTGTCTGTGAAGGGATAGTGTGCTTTGAGTCATGGACTTCTGAGCAGCTTGGGTCTGAAAGGAAAGGAAGAGGTGGAAAAACTGGGACAGAAACACCTTGTCAGGCCACAGATCCCTATAATCTTTTCTCTGACATTACCTGTCAGAAGACACCCTTGGAACAGTTAAGTAACAGGAAAATCTCATGCTGTTGTATCTGCTGGAAAACATGCATCTCTCAGTGAAAATTCAAACTTCTGAGCCAGTAACAGTATTTTAATATTTATAAATGTTTCTTTCATTATTTTTTCCAATCACTTTTTATCTCAGAAAAATTTTTAATGTTAAAAACTTTTTTTTGCCAGGGAACTCCACAACAAACCACACATTATATGAAGAACTGCCTTCCTTGTTTGAGACTTACCAATGACCTGCTTGATTTGATGACTTTAATATAATTCCAGCGGAAAAGATTGTGCAAAGTATTATTCTTGCCTTCCCACCATGAATATACAGACCTGTGTCACACTTCTCCTATGACATCTCCTTTACAAAAAGTCCCAGCCATATGAGATATTTACTTGCATGGAAACCATTCCATATCCCTGATTGTCCCTGCTTTGACTTTGACAGATCCTGTGCTCCTTTCGAAGTTGAGATACCAATTCTACATTCAATATTCATGATGCATATGGAGGATTTAAGCAGAACATTAACATCTTCTATTTTGAGCAGCACTCATCATCATAGTTCATAATATTTTATTTTGGTTTTTAGCTAGCACTGAGCATAGTTTTTGTTGAACTACAAAATGCGGAGTGTTCCCTTATAAACATCACCTCAAACACTTCTAACTCAAATTTTATTTACTATTTGATTTGTGGCTGTTGCCTCATCATGATGTCCCTCTGCAGTACTTTGCAGATCTCTCTCATTTTTAGAACCTTGACTAACTTATTAGCCTATGATTTTTTTGACCTTATTACTCACTTCTTAAATCTTTCACTGGGATGATAAACAGCACATATATTATAGAATCATAGAATGGCCTGGGTTGGAAAGGGAGTTTAAAGATCAACTAGTTCCAAGCCCTCTGCCAAGAGCAGGGACACCTTCCACTAGACCCATGTAAGTCTTCATCAGTGATCTCCTTCCACTGTGAACATCTATTTCTACATAATTTTTCTCATACCATTTATTTTCTCCGTGTGAGATTTTCTCTTATCTCACAAGTCAGTTCAAGAATTTTTGAAGAACTCCAAACAGAAATGCTTTTGGAAAAACAAATAGCTACAGCAACTGTTTTTTCTTACTTGCACACTTCTTGACTTCTTTAAAGAAGTCATAGATCATTAATTGATTGGAATTCTTATTTTAACCACTCAGTGATTCTTTCCTGATATGTTTTGATGATTCACTCCTCATATGTTATAGTCCTTATTCTATTTATCCCTAATAAATTTATTCATGTTTTATCTAATCCTTTACTATAATTTTTGTGCATTTTCTGGGTACCCATATACCTTAGAGATTTAAATTAGTTCCTGAATTACCTAAAAAACTACATCTTCCCTTGTTCCCCACCAACAAGGGAAATTATATGCTACAGTTCAAATTTCATCCAAGTGAACCTATAGAATCTGAGAGGAAGATTTTTTTAAATTGTTAAAGTTCAGTTTACTGATTTTTTCCTTAGCTCTGCCTATTTATATCTTAACTTTGAGATAGGCATCATGAGTTCCACCCACAAATATGAATTATTATGCTTCAAATTTTCAAAATTCTTCCTATTAAAAAAAAAATTCATTTGTCACTATAAAATTATCTTTTCTGAAGTCCTTTCAGATCTCCCGGAAAGCTTCTTACTCCATACAAATTATTAGTACCTTTTATGCCTTTTGTAAATTGTTTCTTAACTCTTTCTTGACTTCTATTGTATGTTCAAATCAATAATTATCATAAAGTTCTCTTTGATTTCTCCCTTTGTATAAACATTAAGCTTTGCCACTGCTATACTGAGGAGGTGCAGCAGCCTGTGCAAATACAGAGAGATGTAAATTCTTGGATACTCATTGGGAATGCAAACTGAAAGATGAGAACTGTGGATTTCTTGGTGTCTTCTGAGAGTGGTAGCTTAATCATGAAAGATACCAGTGAACAAGTTTGGCATGAAATCTGTAATTCATAAGTCTGGAAAGTGGAAGCATAAATAAAAATGCTCCAGTACATAAGAAATAATATAGCCTTAGCAGAGAAGAGTATTATTCAAACCTCCAAATTTAAGCCAACTTTTGTTTCTACATACACAGCCTCTGTCTCACCAAACATTTAAATTGTGCTGACATGTGTATAACCACATATACCAACAGATTTCAGCCACTGACAGAAAATAGGCTGCAAACTCTGTTCATAGGGTTTCTGCTTTTCAAATGATATGAATGCTTAAAACAACAGAGGCTCTACATTTTGCCAATAATACCTCAAAGAACTATTCCAGAGAGTAAAAAGTTAAATTCACTTTCTTCTAAAATACCAGGTTCCTGGCATTGTTCCTGGGATTATTCATGCTGCTGGGAAGGAACCATGAAACTCAGTAGACACGAGTGACATATTTTTAAAAACCATTCAAAGAAAATCATAAAACTCAGTGTAAAAGTTGGCCATATTAGAGAAGGTTGGGAACTCCTTGGCCAAGGTACTCTCTGATTTTTAGAACCTTGATTAACTTATTAACTACTATGACTTTTTTTTACCTAATAGCTCACTTCATATTACTACTTTGTTCTTATGAGAACAAACTCATTAGATATTTTATCTTTACTAAAATAAAATTTTAAAAAAGGCAAAGATCTGAAAGTAAAACACATAAATTGAGATTACTTGAGATACTTAATACTCAAATAAATATTTTTGTAGTTGAGAGACCCACCAACAAACAAGTGAACACAGAATGTCTTCCACTGTGATTGGTGAATGGAAAAATCACTTTTCTATTCCATACAGAGTGGTTTGCTTTTGCCATCTGTCCAGACAAGCTATTAAGGAAAACCTGAAGTGAATTGAAGATTTTTCACATTAAAACATACTTGATGTTCTTGAGACTCAGTACTGTACAAGGAGTATATTTCAATTTCCCAGGAAAATTTTTTCTTCCAACAAATGTTTATATTTACTTCATATAATTAAGTTCATATCAAAAGTATAACAATAATCAAGATTAATGCTCATATGATGTTTAATTATTTAAAAGTCAGCTTGGTTGACCATTCTTCTCCATACAGAATAACCCATTGAAATAATAAGCCAGTGAAATGTTTTATAGAGAACAAAATATAAACACTTGGTTTCACTGGAGAAGTGCCATAATCTTGTGATAAACATACTATAAATTACGGGCACAGGGACAAAGTGCATTAGATTAATACTTCACATTTTTAATCTATTAATATACTTTTCTGGGGACACAATTTTAAATCCACTGCACATCAAAGTGACTGAAAGTCATCCCATCCTGATGGATTTATAAGATCACAAGTGAAACACGTTAAGAGAGTCTCAACCCCGTTGATAGTGAACAGAGGCAGTCAACTCAGAAGACATCCAGCACTGGTCCTTGTTCAGCTTTCTCACCAAAACAGACACCTACATTGCACAGAGGAGCATTTCATTCTAGGCTGGTGATAGTATGACTGAAATATATGCTAAAGAGATCCAGGATGAGTGCACTACAGGTTCACTGTCAAAGCATATTTAACATCTGCCAGTCATGTATAAAAAGCTAGGAAAATATCTTACCTTCTGATGCTGGTATGAAAAGTGCAGAAAGATAAGTTGTAAAAGCAATGCCTTTTATTGTTTCTTAATTTTTTAGGAATGACAAAATCATCTAAAATCAGAGAGAAGGTAAATAAACTGTTTTACAGCATTATTATACTATTTTAAATTATACCACAATAGAATACTTTTCTAACTCCTACTGCAGTTAAGAACACTACAGTAGGTTTGTTTTAAAGCTTTTTTTTTTTTTTTTTTTTTTTTTAATATGAAAAAAATATTCCAGCTAATGCTGTGGTTTCTTTTCTCTTGCTAATAAGTGTGAGTAAAGACAAATAACAACTTTAGTACTTTTCCCACTGGTGAATTCCTAATTAAATAGTTCATTAGTAGATTATCTAACCTTCTCTTAAGAAGGCCCTCCAGATGTTGTGTCTTAAGTGAAGCAAAAAGGAAAGCAGCTGAATGCTTAAAGCACAACATAATTGGATATGGTCAAATTGGAAGAAGTGAATTCTTATGTTACCGTTACTATAATAATGTATGATTTTTTCTAGAAATTGTCAGTGAGTGATGACCTAGAGAAAATCCTTTAACTACCTCCAGTTATAATTTTAAATATACTTGGTTGTATTTACTTAAATTCTATTTAACATTACTCTTCTCCCTGCCACTTATATGCAGCTGTCTCTAACACTTAGAGATTCCAGCTTCACTTTTTTGGTTTTTTTTATGACATTTCCATTTTTATGATTAAGTTTCTTCTATTTGTTACTGCTGGGGAACCCTGTTCACTATAGATTCATATTTCCTTTCCTTAATTATTACACAGAAAAATCATCTCAAATTATCCTATACAGGGTTTCTCACGGAATAATAATTGACCAGAAATAAAGTATTTCATATTTAAGTAGAACAAACAGAATTTTCATACAGGATAGGAAACAACCTGATAGAATAACTGACTACCTAAAAGTCTAAATTTAAGGTAGTGGCTTCATAAACATGAACAGAGGCTTTTAAAACAAAATATAACTCATTTTAAATATAATTTATTTTCAGTAAAAACAATTTAACCTTATTGGAGAAGTATCACATTTTCTTCTACACAAACACGGTGACAATTCCTTTACCTTTTCAGTCAATTATTAGAATGATTTCGCACTTATTAGAACTGTAAAATTAGTCGACACTTCTTTCAGTTCAGCAACAGAATTTAGATATAGGAAGATAAAGATATTTTCTATGAACATCCAAAAAATTTTCAAGGCAATTATGTAGTCATGGGATAAAAGGGGTTATGGAATGGATAAATACTGTATTGCTGTGCTAGAAACAGAGGGCAGGGAAATATGGTCAATTCTTAGGATGGAAGGAGTTTTTTTTGATGGAATCGTGAATGGTCAACCTAGGTAGGGTTCATTTTTTTCATGTCCCTGGAAGTAGGATAATCAGGTGATAAATTTTCTGATGACACTACTAGGGATAGTAAAATCATGGCCAATTCCTAAGTACACCAAAAGAATCTCATGTGAATCAGGACCTTGGCAACAAATAATATTATAATGATAATAATAACAACAAGAATAACAATATAAATTTACTTTTGATTAATCTGGACTGGTGCCAATGGTAAATAAATCCTACCTTTTCATTTAAATATCTGGTCCCAGAGCTGACCGCTGCCACTAGAGTATGAAGTCTTGGGGTTACGATGGAAAAATCTACAAAAACATCAACTTGACACACTCTGACAGTCAGAAAGGCAAATCAACCATTAGAAATTAGAAGGAAAAAACACGTATATCACCATATCACTCAGTAATCATATATCTGATTCACATCTTCAATGATAGAAGGTCCTCCCTTCTTGTCCCTCCTTCTCATGGAGGAGATCATTGAACTGGGAAGGATTCGGAGCAGGGCAAGAACAGCCAAGAATATGGATTACTAAGGAAGTAATTCAGTTTCTTTAATTCAGAAAATCAAAACAAAAAAATATAGCAGGTATGATAAAATCATATTTAGTATGGGAAGGGTTGGCAGGAGTGTCCAATTTGCTGCCACTTGAAGAGTAATAACCAGGAGCTAAAAAGAGGAATATTCAAAGAGAAGAAGACAATCTTTCCAAAATTAATGTAGTTAAAAGTGGGATGCCTTGTAGCAAAATTATATAAATACAAGGAAGCTATTAAATATTCAGGAATCACAATCACAGGAACCCTCAGACGACTGGATGAAGGTGAAGCACCCTTTCCTTTTCTTTTGGAAATGACTTCTTCCTTTAACAAGAACATAAAATAATAAAAGCTTATAAAAAAACCTCCGTTGAGACCATTTTTTCCTGTTTCATTTCTATAATTCTTTATTTTTTTCTCTTTTTCCTTCAAATTTCATGAAGGTACATACAATAGTGTATATTTTATTATTCCTTTGCCTATCAGCAGCTGTTCTTATAAATATTCCACAGTGGCAAATTGGAGAAAACAATATAAATTAAAACATATAAAATAAATCAAAATAACAATATAAATGAAAATAAATAATTCCATGGTTTTCTATTTTTATATTTTTGTCCAAATAGGATAATAATGAAGTAGAAATAAAAATGTGGATTTCTGGCAGTACAGTTTTCCAAAGAAACATGATAAGGTTGGAAATTCTACATAAAGTAAGAACATATTAATTTCTAACCTCCCAAAAAAATGTTCAAGTGCAATAACAGCAATGCTTTCCCATTAAAGTTTTTTTCTGAATTGACATTGGCTTATTAGCAGGATATATTTGTATTTGATCTGTTAATAGTTGAGTCAAAAACTTGGACAACTGAGCATCTTTCCATTTTTCTATCAAGTGCTTACTGTATATATACATATAAAACTTTATACATTTTTACCTATTTTACCTGGTTTTCAAACACAGATAATTGGATAATCTACTATTATTTTTTAAGTCTTTATAATTTTTATACACATGTTCTATGAATAAACGTATTTTGAAAATATCATAAAAATCAACAATGAAATTTAAGATAACTCTATTTTTGCTGCATAATTTGTGGAAAAAAAATTAAAACGGCAAAAAGACAATCCTGCAGTCATTTAAAACTGACATCATGCACTGTGAGGGTCTACTGGACCATGGGGACATGAGGAGGGGACAGTGAGGCAAAAATTTTGATATCTGCATTGCTTTTCAAGAACTATGCTCAAAATGTAAGCAAGCAGACTACAAAGGCAAAACATTAACTCTTTCCTATCTTTTGCATTATATAGTTGCACTCGTTCCTTTGATCATCAGCTCTGCTGATCTGAGGCTAAACTAAAACTGCCTGGCTTTCATCCAGGTATTTATTTCTCCGAAGAGAGTAATAGTGTAAGTAGACACTAGTAAACAGTGTTTTATCCAAAAAGGGAATGATATATTTAGCTAAGTATGCTAAAACCCTGTGTTAGCACGTCAGATCTGTCTCACATAATCATCAGAAAGTTTAATGTGATTCTACATAATCTGACAATCACAGTCTGATCAGAACTGGTGAAGGGCACCTGTACCTTGCCACTTTCAGAGCTACCTGCAAGGAGATAACCGCGACTGGTTTTCTACCTGGCACTTCAGGTGGACATTTGCACTGATGTATGTGATCTGTGACCTGTGTTGAGACTGAGTATTTGATGGAATATTTGCAACAACCATTTTTCTGTTAGAAAGGGTTAGTGAGAAGTTATCCACACCCCAAGATCTTGTTTCTGTGCTCTGGCTGGATCATCTGATCTTACTAGATTCTTTCTATCTACATTAAAATAAAACTGAGCTTTCTTTCCTTAATAAATTCATTTCTCCTCTAAATATAGTGGACACTTAAAGGAATAAATCTTCTCTCAAAGTGGTAGTCAACCATAACAAATATATGAGATACAAGTGCATCAATTTCAAACTGCCATTATATTTTTTCTTAATAATTGTGAATATTTTTCTTACTATGTCAGTTAATATTAGTATGGATAATTCCCATCAATCAAGAGCAGAATACTCTGTCTAAACAAGAGGACCGAGGAGGCATTTGGGAGTTAGTATGCAGAAAGTACTTAACCAAGCTTTCGCAAACCTGATTTTGCGATGACTGTACTTAAGCTCCAGGGCCCCTAGGAAATATATCGATCATACTAAGCGAGACTCTAGTCTTAAAGGAAGTGTATGAACTGAGATGAAATTATTTATAATTTGGACTAACTGTGGTCAAAGTTTGAATCCGTGACAATCCAGTGTGTGTTTGAAAACTACATTGTAAAACCCACTGCATATCAGGGTGTTTACTGGGTCTTGGCCAAAGGCTTAAAAATGTGTTCTACAGGTAAGTACAAGTATTCCCAGGACAAAGATCCTGTACAAAACCAGAACTCAGCTTGAGGCCAGTTTGTTTTGGTTTTTTTTTCCTCTAATGATAATCACTGAGAGGTGTTAGGAGGTTCTGATACAGTGGAGTGAGCTTCTTTGAAATCAAATATTATTTGAGCAATTTTCTCCCTGTATCAGAGTTTTCAAAATACATCATATTTTCTTCATTTCATCATGAGCTATTTGAGATAACAGCATGGTGAAATATGAAAAGGTGACAGAAAATTCCTGTGTTAGGTGTCAGTAACATAAATTAGACCTATTTGTGCTTCCACAAATTAAGTAAGTCAATTTAAATGGCACACTTCTAAAGTGTAAGTAAATACTAATGAACTGCTACAAGAAATATGCATAGTAGAAATGCTTGCTTTGCACGGAAATGTATTAATGAGCAAAACTGAACTATAGTCAAATCTCACACCATCCTGCAGAAAACCCTGTAGGAAAAGCTAGGGTCTTCAGCATGACTCAAATACTAATACCTGCAGGTAGGCTGAGTTAAAATGCAAATCCCATGTAAAAACCATGGACGGAGACTAATATTCTACCCTGCTTCTTTTAGGTGAAACCCAGAGCCTTACATTATACTTCGCATCAGGGGCACAGATGAGCTGATGATGAAACACTGGTCTCTCAAACCACATTTAATACAAAATTCAAAACCTTCACACAAAATCCTGTCGAGATTGCATCTCAGTGTGACAAAGGGATGGATTACTGTATCAGAGTCTGTATCTGAGAGAGAGTCAGAATCTTCTCAGAAAGCTCAAAGACCCAAAAGAAACGTTTGGAAATCAATTGAGTCTGCTTATTTCACCTGTGAAGGAGTGAGCCTTTTTACATGACAAAACACACTTTAATTTAGTAGCAAATGTGCTTATTTTAATTATGATATATGGAAATTTTCTGCAGCATGTACTATGAAAGTAATGAGGTTGTTGTAACAAGTTAACTATCATAGCTCTCTGCTATTCAATTATTTTACTACTTTTGTGTAGATCACAAACCAGCAAGTACTACTAGAACATAGTTAAAATATTACAGTTCTCCTAAAGAGTAAATACTGTGCAAAGGGTACAGTTGCCTTTATTCCAGCAGCCTGATTATAAACAAGTGTGATGTGCAACAAATCACCAGCAGGAAGGAACACTTGGAACAGAACAAACTATTATTTTATCAGTCATTTCTTTTGAAAACACTGAATAGTATATTAGAATCACATTTTATGGATGTGTGTACTGAGTAATTCCTGTTTAAAATACTGTGGTTTAGTTTGACCATAGTATTTGATGGCAACATGCAATTCAGTTACTTACACAAACAAAATACCAGAAAATAGCACAAGAGGAAAATCTCTTTCAAACTCAGATTCATATGACCATTTTATTTAGTACCTACGAAGGAAGTCAGCTGACTTTAACACATTTTGAAGAAAAACACCAAGAACAAATATTAAAGGAAAGTAAGAAGATTAAGTTGAAAGTCATACATTAACAGTAAAACAATCTAAGCCTAATAGTGAATATTTAAAAATTCTCTCGTGAACCAAATATTTTGTGTATAAGAACAAAAAACAAAGGCAAAGGTCAGGAAATGGGATATTTCTTGCTTTGGTTTGCAAACAACAGGTTGCCTATAAAAACTTGGCAAGCAGCAGAGGCTCTTCATACCAAAACTTAATGCTGAAAGTAATGGCAGCAAATGCTAAGCATATTTCACTTTGAAAGTATACATTTGGATTTTCATTATACTTTAGTACCATAACCTTTAATCTTCCATCAGTTACAAGTTCCAAACAGGACTTTAAGATTATTTTCACAACTAGAAGTTTTAGAAGCCTTGTGGTAAAACAACAAGCACCTGTGTAAGAGTAAAAGGTCCTACAAAGTAAGTTGTATTTACACATATTTTCTATCTGTTGTTTTTAAACACAGGGAATGGTTACATTAAGACAGATCACCACAACTGATTCAGAACAGATAAAATTCAAACTGCCAATGACAAGATAGAATTGAATATCCTTACAAACCCCCTACATACATGCGCATCAGTGATGTCCTCTAGACTCAGCTCCTGTATGTTGCCTTTGGAAAACTCCAGAAGTTGTGCTATGACTCCTTCAGCAGGATTTTCTTGTGCCTCCTACAAGGCTTGCTCTCTGTGTGCTCCCTACTTTTCCCAGTTGTGGGCAAACTCCTTACTGTCCTCCAAACGCACAGCTGCTCCGCCAGCAAGGTTGTCCCACCCATAACTCTCCAGGAAAAGGGCAGCTCCCTCCCCCAGTCAGTTCTTCTTGAAGGGAATGTCCTGCAGTAAGATCCACAAGTAAAGAAAATACTATCAGTCAGAGTGAACTGTAAAAACCAACCAACAAACAAACCAAAAAACCCCCAATAACAAAAAAATCCCTAATTAAAAAAAAAAAAAAAACCACAAAACAACAACAACAACAACAACAACAACAAAAAAAAAAACACAAAAAAAAAAAAACAACAAAAAAAAAACCAAAAAAAGGGAACAAAACCCTATATTTTTCTGGTAGGATACACTTGCAGCAAAATTGCCTGTTACATAAAATTTCCCAAATGGTAAAAAATGCATGCTACTTAATTTAGTTTTCAGTGTTTTGTCTGAACTTGATATCATCCTGTTGCTTTGCCAAAAAAAAGCTGTCCCATCTGAAGTACAGCAAACCAGTTCTCAGCTAAAACAAAGCACTAAGTAACTGTGATAAATGTATACGTACATACATATCAAAAAAGAGGTGTGAGTGAGATATCAGGCTTATTCTGAAAAGAAAGGCAGAAACATGCATGCTTTTCTGCTTTTTTATTTAAAAACATATGATTTCTCTTAATTAGACAGAATAACAACATCACTTTCATGTATAAGCCATTTAAGATGAAATATTAACCTAGAATATCAATGCAGTCTTAGAATTAAGAGCAACTATTTTTAAGACAAAGTAGATTTTTAAAGGTCTCAGAATTGGTATTAGCTTATACAAAAAACACTCAAACTGAAATAGCTAGAGGTGACAGTAACCTAAATTATTCTGGCGGCCTTTTATGATGGAGTGACTGCAGCAGTCAATAAGTGAAGTCCACCTGTTAGACCTTCGACATGGTCCCACATGACATTCTTCTCTCCAAATTGGAGACACATGGATTTGAAGCGTAGACTATTCAGTGTATAAGAAATTGGCTGGATGGACACACTCAAAGAGTTGTGATCAATGGCTCTATTTCCAGGTGGGAGCCAGTGACAAGTGGTGTCCATTACTCATCAGAGTGAGATGAAAATTCTTGGGACTGGTACATTTTAATACGTTTATCCAAGACACAGAGAGTGAGATCAAGAGCACCCTCAGCAGCCATTTGATATGACACAAAGCTGAGTAGACAAGCAAACAAGAGAAGCAAGGGATGCCATCCAGAAGGACCTGGCAGCACCTGGGTTGGGGCAACACCGGACATGAGCACAGACTGGGAGAAATCATGGAACACAGTCCTGCAGAAGAGAACTGGGGGTTATAGTGGATGAAAAGCTGGGTATGAGGCAGAAATGTGTGCCCACAACCCAGACCTGGGCAGCACCAAAAGAGGAGTGACCAGTAGGTCAGGGGAGGTGATTCTTCCACTCTATCCTCATGAGAACCTACCTGGAATGTTGCACCCAGGTCTGGGGTTCTCAGTACAAGAATGAAACAGACTTGCTAGAGTGATTCCAGAGAAAGGCCATGAAGATGATAAGAGGGATGGAGCTGAAAGTTTTGGAACCATTCAGCCTGGAGAAGAGAAGGCTTCAGGGAGACCTTGTAGCAGCTTTCCAGTGTCAAAACAGGACCTACAAGAAAGCAGGAGAGGAACTTTTTACAAGTGCATGTAATGATAGGACAAGGGGGGCAATCTTAAGATGAAGGAGGAAGGGTAGATTTAGATTAGATGATTGGAGAAAATTCTTTACTCAGAGAGTAGTGGAACAGGTTGCTACATCCCTGGAAGTATTTGTGGCCAGGTTGAGGCCAGGTTGGATGGGGCTTTGAGCAACCTGATCTAGTGAAAGCTGTCCCTGCCCATGGCAGGGTTGTTGAAACCAGACAATATTTAAGGTCCCTTCCAACCCAATTATAAGATTGATGCTACGATTCTATGATTCTAGAACTATTCCTTGCATTAGGCACAGGTGTCTGTAAATTTGTATTAAATTCCATTTAAATACCATCAAACCACAAGGAATTAAGCAGTATATAATTAATAGATTTGTTTAAACTGTAACAGTAAATTTTATTTCACTGCTGTGAGAGAAGCAACGTGGGCTTTTTGGATGTTGCATAGAAATCTTGTATCCTGTGCAATTTTTGTGGAAAGGTTTTACTTTAGATACACTTCATATGTGTACACATTCATTTTATATGTTCAGAAGTATTAAGGAATTCTCAGAAATTGATTTGTGTATATCTCAAGTTATTTCTCTGCTATTCATACCTTGCTGCTGTACTACTCAATTGCATAATTATGAATGAGCTTTTTGCTGTTTAATATATAGAAAATCAGAAGATCAGAAGTGAAAAATTAATAGGAGGTAATTCATTATCTCCTCTCTATTAAAAAAAAAAAAAAAAAAAAAAAAAAAGCTACAGCTGGAACCTCAAGACCTCAAGATACTAATTCCAGAATAATCAAACTCTCATTTGTTGAAATTTTACTCAAATCAGCTTTCCAACTACTCTACTCTTTCCCCAAAATTAAAATGAATGTAGCAACTGGTCTTATATCTCCAGGCCTAATGTAGACTTCATGGCATTCAATCTGAGAATACTTTGACATGGTTATTATGTTTTCCACTAATCAAAACAAGAATGCCTTCAGCCATATCTCCTCACCGATATCTCTATAACCTTGTACAACAGCTTCCTATCACAAGGTGCTAGAACCTTGTAAACTTAGATGCCTTTAATTAGGTTCCATAAATCCATAGTAAGGAACCTACGTCTTTGTGGCTGCATCTGAACTCAAACTGCAATCGATATCGATACAATCTCACCTTCTTACAAATATTTTGATTTTATCCATGCGCTTGTATATGGATTTAGAAATTGTTTTTAGGAGACATAGTTCGGTCACTTTGGATTATTATTTTGTTTGATCCTTCTTAATCATAAGGACATGATTTCAGCAATATGGAACAGTTTGGTCAACATACTTTTAACTTCCTCTGGTAGATTCAGATTACAGTTTCAAATTATTCTTTGAATGCTTGAACATCTGCAAGAAATACTTACAAATTGCAAGAGAAAATGGAAAAGATGTCCTTTGATTTTTTTTTTCCTTTCTTTGGTTATAAAAGGCAAGTTTATTGGGGAATTGAACCATTCTAAAATCATAATGCTGTAGAAAGCAGCCATCTTCCTCAAAGTGGTTGTGATATGGTGTTGTAAGCTCAAATATTGTACTTGTGTGTTCTTAGTTTCTACATCTCCTGTGCAAACATTTCACATGGGAAAAAATTCTGATAACACTATTTCATGTCTTTTAAATGGCCAAGTTGACATTTTTTTGATGAAAGAAAGATGAAGAAGTGTCTCTGATTTGTAATTATCATTCTTAATTTGAGGTTGCCTTTCTTCATGTGGCTTACAGCACTGAGACTTCTATCAGTGTTTTGTAATCCAAGAACAATGTTGCTTCAAAAAGACCATGGAACTCCTGTTGGGTTATTATAATTACTTATTCCAAATCTTCAATTAGATTCTTAATAACATGATGTTGTCTTGTTTATTATTTAAAACAAAAGATACCAACCCAAATACTTTGAGTTTATTTGTCATTAAAGCATTCTTGAATATTTTTTGGTAAGGCAATGCATGTAAAGAGCTATTATATCAGCTGTTCTTTAGTGTAGCCATAATCCAAACTCTTCAGAACTTCAAGTAGCTCTTGAAAGTAGTGCCAATGTGCAAAAAACCCCTGAGATATTTAAGAATACAAACCACAACCAACTGATCCATTTCTTTCTCCAATTTGGATCAAATTCTATTAGGTACACAGATGTGAAGCTGAATTAATCCAGTGATGAATCTGGAATTCTGCTAATAAATATATAATGAAAAATTGGCAACACAGAGATTAATATGACAGAGGTTTAGCACGGCAGAGTCTTTGGTCTTTATATATATATATATTTATGTGTAATTGAGCTCCTAATTTTAAGAAAAAACCTCATACTATATGTAACTGCTGTTATATCATGGCATGGTTTAACATACCTTTTTGTAAATTCTTTTATGCTTAGTACTTAAACATTTTCTTTGGGAGACTATTTCTGAGAGGCTGGTACCACCAGTCCCTCCAGAACTGAACCTCCTTTTAATTTTACTAAAGTGTGTTTTGAGTGCAAATTCTTGCTTAAGCAGTGCTTAGACTCTTGTGGTGTAATTTCATTCACCTCTTTCCTAAGTGCATGATGAGAGGCTTCTTTCTTTTTTTTTTAACCTCAACTTCCTCCCCCTTGTGTTCATTGTCCATTTATACCGTCCACACCCATCTCTTTGAACTAATTCTCCACTTCTTTCTTTCCTCTTTCTTCTGCCTTTATTTTTCTATTTAGACCGTATGATGTTCAGACCCTCCCTGAAAGTCTCTTACTTTGTTTTTGTAAACCACTGGGTACGAAATAGACTGTTGTTCTCTGTTTTCCTTGATGCATTTAATTGTGGAAATATTATTTTATTCTGAGGAGTCAGGTAAAACAAATGCAACCTCAGCCGAAATATCAGGACTCACTTTTGAGCAGCAGGAGGACTGTACACCAAACAGAAGCCACCAAGTAGGGCACACAAAAATGCTGGTACACACATCATTGCATAGTGGTGCCTCACACCAGCCAAAGACTTCAGATCTTATTAACAAACAAATGTGCTACTTCCAAGACAAACAAGAAAAAAACTCAGCCTAATCATCAGTTTAGGAAAAACTGAGATAATTTGTCAATCAACATAGAAAAGATTACACTGTCCCTTCCACTAAACATAGTGAGACTGAGCTGTTTGTTGTAGGTGGATTCACCTACATTAAAATTGTGTTGAATGACTGTGTCACTTTTCGTGGAGAGGTAGTTTCTTGCATTCATAGAAATAGAGGAATTTTCCGCTGGGTTTTTTAAGTGAATATGTAATCAATGTTAGCTCAGACTAGGAGTACAGACTAGAATTGTAAAAGGCTGTTGTGCTAAACAGAGGGAGGATTTTGAAATAGTATAGAAAGCACATCTGCCAGCTGGAGAAGTTGCACTAGAGGCACCTATGTGTCTTACTCTGAGTCAGATGCTACACTAAACTGACCAGTGATAAATTCCTGCAGCACATCCACATGGAAAGCCCAGGTGTAATGGGCTGGACATATGGCTTGAATCAATAATGTACATATGTTCAAGCACCTCCTATGAAGAGAACCAGAGTGTGGAAAGAGGAAGCAATGGTGATCCAAGAAAGCGCTTCTAGGACACCCTAAAGGCAGGATTGATTGAGTGCAACCTCCTGGCAAAATCTTTTGAGTTCTTTGCCAGAAAGATGCAACAACGGATCATCAAGGTGAGGGAAGGCATAGGCCTCTTTGAGCAAAAGCAGATGCTGTTGGGCAGGATTAGCATGTGGGGGGAAAAAAGGCAGATTTTGTCAGCAACAGCCGCAGCAATAGATCATTCCATGCAGATTGTCAGTGGCATGGTGACAAGCATGGTACAAAGTAGTTATCCTTCACAGGTCTCTACAAGTTTTAGTTGCACCCACTGAGTTTGACTCACCCATCAACTGAACAGGACCGCCTTCCTTCACTTGGAGGGATAAACTCTGAGTGATTCAAGTTTCACACACATAAAAAATATCTGGGGTGAGATATTTTGGTGTGTGTTTTTTTTTCTTTCACTTTGATATTGAAGCCATATCCAAAGGAATATTAAAACAAAGTGAACTCAGAGAAGCAAAACTCTCTTTATTCTAATAAATTAATAATGAAAATGCAAACATTTTATCTTTATAACTCCTATTTTTTTCTTTAATTTTACTAACCTTGTCAAGGCCTCTGATCTCTCTGTGTTATTCTGATAGTCTTTCAATTGTTAAATCTGACATCTGTCAGGTCCTATGCAGCCTAGGTATATAAACTAGTTGCTGATTTTAACAACGTTCATATTGTCGTTCCTGGAAACTATTCCAGGTGGAAATCTTCCCAGAAACCATGGAACAAATGAGAAGGGAACTTGACCTACCTCAGAGACCCCTGCAGCTCAGGACAGAAGTAGCCTGGAGAGGTTACATAACTTGCTCTGTGCTTGTATCTTGCGAGGGCATGACTAGAACTCAGCTGTAAAACAGCGTGTGCCTTCAGCTCTTCCCTGCATTTCTAGGAAACTGCACTTAAGTCCTACAGCTTTTACTTAAAGCTCTAGAGACAGTTTGTCCCACTATTGACAATAGAAAGAGTTCAGGGTGATTATCTCAGACTTTAATGTCTGCCAGTCAGATATCAAATGTGGAACAAAAAACTGTGGGGATCTGAACTTTTTGAAATGGAGCTTCCTAGACTTCCACAGTCCCGCTGTGCACACCAAAAGCTGCCTCCTCCTTGGCAAGACACAATGCTTAGTCAGAGGTCGTAAATTTAGCAAAGTTACAGGAGGTTTCACAGGTACCACTTACCTTCTCAGTATGCATTTTGTAAAATAATGAGTGGCATTTCTCTCCATCTGTTTTTGGAAGGAATGTCTCAGCTGATAACGGCAACTTGTGCTCTGCATTGCAGTTGATTATTTGCTGTTGGCCATCACAGACCTGACAGAGTGCTCAGTAGAGCATGTACCTGCACAGGATAAAAGACTCTTTTCTCTTTTACGCATTCCAGGACAGTTGTTTTTTTTTTTATCTTCTCAGTGGCTGCAGTTAGAGTCAGGCTAAGGAGACTAACTATCCCACTCACATTGTACAAAAAAAATCAGCACCTGACTAAAGGCTGTTAAACCTTCCTCAATTCCTTTAGGGATCCAGCAGCAAAACCAGCTTTTTTTTTTTTTTTTTCCTTTCAATCATTACCATTCATGTTGCTTGAGAAGCTCTCTTCAGAGAAGCAGAAAGATCCAAAATGGAAAGACATATCCAAAAATTCTGCATTTTTATCTGTCTTGTTGGGAAAGTAAGGCAGGGTTCTGTTCTGAGAACATCTAGGATTTAGCAAATCACAGGTGACAGTTTTGCAGTTTTCTGGCTCATCTATGCAGTCAGCAAGACTCCTAGCTTTATATCCTTATACCATCTGATCCTTGAAAGCCCTCATATTTCTGCAAGGCATGAAAGCCCATTGAGATGAAAGTACTGATTAAATGAGCAGCAGAAATAGGAAAAACTACAGCGTTACAATGAGATTTGAAGAAAAAGAGAAACCTTGAGCAAATACTGTTGCACTTCCCTGTGATGCTCATCTTTGCTTCAAGTAGGTAGGTAAGCTCAGTAACAACAGAGAAACAAAACTCTATGCAGTAGTTTCAGACTTCTATTAGTGCCATCTACTCACTTTTCCTCTGCTAGTCTTATTTATAAATTTCCACAGAATCATTGGGTTGCAATTTCTATCTCCACCATATAACAGTGAAAAAAAAGTTAATATTATTTGAAAAATAGAAAACCTTTCTCAAAACCCATATAGTCAAGAGCAAAGCAATCCCAAAAATTATATATAGAAAACTAAAGAGCAGATGAAACCACAAAACTTAGGAAGTGCATCAGGAGGAAATCAGTACATTACCTTTGAAGATCCTTACCTTAAATTCCAGCCGGCCACACTAATGAAGTTGCACAAAGTTCCTTTTTCAAAGGCAACATTTAAGCTTTATGCCTAATTTATAAGTATGTGCTGAAAACCTCTTGAGGTGAAGTGTTTAAGGAGGCGAGCCCGTTAGGAACTCAACATCTGAGTGAAGTTTAGGCTAAATTTCAGTACAAAATTGGTGCCCAAAAATTTTCCTCGGCTAGTGCCTGGCCCTGAAGACAATATAAACTTTACAGTGTTCAGATTTGCTCTAGTTTCTTATCCTAGTTCAAGCTAGGATGAGGAGCTGGGCACCTTGTTTATAACCTGGTAGGAATCCCAAATTAGTCCTGACTCCCCTGAGGGATTCTGTAGTAAGTGCTTAGCATTTCTTGCCCCTTGAATGAGTCTCTACTGGCTGAGCTGCCTGACTCAGATCACAACCCACATAATATGCCCAGGAAGCGCTAATAAAATCAAGCTGCCAGCAGCATCATGAGAAGCTGTGCTTCAATTTTAAAACCTCAGGGCAAGGCAAAATGAATGTACTTTTTTCCCATTAATTAGCCTATGCAATAGGAATTCAGTCTACAGCTCAGTACATCCCACTCCCCTGGTTCAAGGGCTTGAGGACATTGAACTGGGACAGGAGTAACGCAGAGGAGAGAAGGAAATTTGCAAAAATTTGCTGGTTCTGCAGCTGTTAGGCTGCAAGCAGATGATTTCTTTTATTGAAAAGACTGTATCCTGCTTATTCTTCTAAAGAAAATCAGCAACAGCCTAACACTGGAGAGAGGACACAAATATGCAGTGCACAAGTGGCCACAAATGCCTGGGCTGGGCTGCTTGCACCCCAGGGATGGGCAGGATTTCACACAGCCCTGCTCAATGTTTCCTGGGCCAGTGGGTAGGTTTTGATCCTGTCCTGACATACCTAATCTTCTCCGTGGCCTGTACAGAATGCTAAATTCTGTTTCAAGGAAGAATTCTCTTGAATTATGACCACATTGGATAACTTTGTCATTTTTGCAGCACCCTATAGTCAGACCCAGCTGTATAAATAAGCACAGCTTAGCAGAAGTCCGTATAACTTCAGTGATCTATGTCTGTTTAGATTTTGGCCTTAGAATATTGATTTATTTTTTGGTATCTTAGCACTTATTTTCATAGGCAACAGGCCTGATTGTTCGTACAATCAAATGGATATTTTTAAAGTCACTCTTCATTTGTAATCAGTATTTCATTTTACATTCAGTGCATAAAAATTGCTAGCAGCTTTAAAACCACCATAATACAGTCGTCTTGATCTTTGACGAAGAGTCCTTAGTGCTCTGGAATTTTGTGTACGAACCAGAACAGGAAACAGTTTTCCAGGGATGGAGCAAATAACTAATCCATCATTTGTATATACAAATAGTATGTTAATTATATCTCCCTCTTCAATCTATTTGACTACTTTAATATAAAGTTATCAAAAAAAAAAAAAAAAAGAGAGAGAGGGAGAGAAAGCACAGTTGACTAAACAAAACGTTTGCCAAAGTTGATTACTAAAATCTGTGGAAATTTTTGTGTGTACAACATGAATTTAAACATGTCAGAAATTAAGCCTATAAATCATAGAACCCCCCTTGGATTTAGATTCTAGTTTAGGAATAAAATTATGAAAGTATAATTATGTGGCAGAATTATGCTGAACACAACTGAGAGTTACCAGGGATTGAATTGCTTGTCTTTCTCCACCTTGTCCTCAGCCAAGTGGCAGGAAACAGTTGGCCAGAATTTTTTAGTGTCTTTAATGAAGTGAATACTTAGTTGTTAGGATTTGGTGATTAAATGAACTACGACTAATATTCCTGTGTGGATTTACTGAAATATGATTGTACTGAAAAGAAGGCAACTCTCTTTGTGCGATGTAGCTAGGGAGCAAACTTACACAAAAGTTTAAGTTATGGAAAAAATTCTTAGGCAGTTCTATTTTTTAGTGTTGTTAACCGTATTACAGGACTCCTTAAAGGCACTGAACCACCACACAAATTAACTGATTTATTTTGATGTCTTACTTCAACCAAGTACATCCAAATGCCTAAAATAAGTAAATAAGCTAAGTGAATTTTTCTGCTCTTAATGTTCTATTGTAATATAAAGCTCAGAGGGTTGTTCCAGAGTGGTGGTAGTTTTAATAAAGTTCTTCAGAACAAAATTGTGAAGCTGCACAATACAGAATTCTCAATATACAGGAAACTTATCCTGATGATGGTTGTTAAGGTATAACAATGGGCATCAAAAATTGACCAAAAATATTATGTTGGGCATTTTGCATCTGTTTATGTTTTACTAGAGGAGATGTAAGATATTCCAGATTTACTTTCATCATTTGGTACTTACAGTTGATCTATATTCCAGATTTGCCTAACAAGAAATATTTACTTTGTGTGAATTCACCCTCCCTCTTATAATCATTTCATAATGCAAGCCATGAACTAAGTATTTTTTTGTCAGATGATCAAACCAGACTTGTCATTCTTTTGCAGGGAAGGAAAAAAAAAAAAAAGAAAAGAAAAGAAAAAAAAAAAAAAAAAAAAAAAAGAGAGGGGAAAAATAAAGCAAACAAGCAAACAAATGAGCAACAACCAAAGAAAAAAACCCAGGGTAAACTGAGTTCAACTAAAACCCCCATATTCTGTCAAGTCACTTTGATAGCCAGTCACATGGTTCTGACAGGAATTTCATTCTATAAAACAATGTATTGTATAGTCACATTTGTGTTAAGATTATTGTTTAAAGGCACTAGTAAAACCATTTAACAAGCAATCTCAACAAATAATAGCGTGCATAAATACCTTTATCTGTCATTGACAAGTAGAAAGGGTTAATTTGATTGACTATATTATCCTCCTGAACAGTTGAAATGCTCACAGCATTAGCCACTTCCCCTTCTAGAGCCAAGAAAGGGTTTGAAAACACAACTCAAATTCTTTTAATCAGGTCTTTTTAAATATGAAAAGATACCTCCACTTACAATTTCATCCACATCTCAGTGAAATAAAGGAGAGATTTTTCTGACAATTCCAATGAACTTTTAGTAAGGTCTGTGAACTGCCACAACGTGACTTTAATCACTTGACAGAAGTCTAAAGGGTCACATTTAGCTACTGCACTTTATGCCTCGGGTTTGATAGGGGTTTACTGCTTAACCTCAAATAGTGAGGAACTCAACTGTATCAGTAACAAAGCAGAGTGTAATAAAATAATGAAAAAATAATAGTGTCAACAAATTCCAGGGGGAAAGCCAAAAATACTCCATCTGATTGGTCTTATTTTTTCCTTCTTGCATTTCTCAAGGCTTCCAATATTTTGATGATATTTTAAAAACTTTCTAATAGTATTTGAATTTTTGTACGCATCGCTAAGCTCCTGTTATTTTTCATTTTTGCCTATAAGTGAATACCATAGCAACATAACCTAAACATCCACAGTACTTGCTCTGATCTTTGAATACCTAATGTTTAAAACACTAATAATGTCTATAAAGAGGAAACTCTAAAATCTAGAGGTGTTTAAGCAAAATATTGTAGTGGATGCTTATGAGATATTATATATTATTTAATCATTTTTCTTTTTAAATTTTTTTTTTCTTTTTTTAATAAGACTGATAAAGGAAAAATAAACAGTTGCCTGAGGCAGGGGATTGCTAAAGAACTGCACTTGGGAGGGTGAAAATGAAACTGAGAACACTGCTGAAAATGATGCAGTCCCAACCATCCCATCCCTCTGGATGGAGCAGGTTTTGGATGCTTTCCTTCCCAGAGCTGCGCCCCAGTTCCCCTTGTCAGGCACAAGCTCCTTTTACTTGGGAAGGCAAAACCAGATTTCCCCGTCGGCCTTAGTCAGACCAAATGAACATCCTTGGGCATCTTGAAGAAATCCTCCAAATTTCTGCTATGAATTTCTGTACATGTTAGATGTCTGTGTGATTTTGAATTTGTTATTAATGCTACAAAACACAATACTGCCTGCTTAGAGTCCAACCTTCTTTCAGGAGCAGGTGTTTTTCTCAGCCTAAGACTGCTGTTTTCCTAAGACTAAAGTCCAAAGGAAGACATGTCCAATCAGGAGTAGCGAGCTTCATCCCTGGATGCTACATCCTTCAGTCTGAGATAGTTATAGAGGGCCTAAGCACTGGAGGTCATTGTTCCATGTGGCACAGTCAGGCACTCAACAAGTCAGATAAACGATCCCTAAATTTGTCTTGCATATTATCTCAATGCTTCCTGTACCCAGCCAACCCCTTTTTAAAACATGTGAAACCTTATCATACTGTGTCAAAATGCCCAACACATGGCTATTGGCAACACAGGAGCTTGTTACAGTGAGAAATTTTTGTCTGTAAATTCACAGACCCTACCAGGCTCAGGCCTGTTCAAACATATTTCAGTTGCCTTTCTAATATTGGCATAAATTTTAGACAGTGGTGCTCTTCTGATCTGATACATAAATTATTGAGATTGATGGCATTTATATGGTATAATTGACTTTTTTAGTCCTGTTGGTTGACTATTGAAAAAAGCTTTAATATAAATCCTTTGGTATTATAAATACTAGTCAAAAATTAGCAAACATTCTAAAACATAGCATCTGAGGTCAAAATGTGCTGGTAATTTGCATAAACATCAATCTCTGTTATGCTGGAGAGAAGTGTCTGTGCACATGTGTGTCAGCATTTGTGTAAAACACCTGGAGAAACAGGAATATATGTATACATACACGTAAAACAGAGATCTGATTTCTTGCCGGTGTGACTACTGATCAGCATAGTTGTGAACTGCAAGTTCCATAAAATTTTACTTCATATAATTCCCTATTTTCACATTCCCTTCTTGGATCCCATCAAGTGTTAAATGTTTGTTAGGTCATATACATTATGTCAGGTCTTATGGCTCTGGAGTAGCAGAAAGGAAGCAAGAGAAAACTAAATTCTCTAACACATACCCTTTCCGCTGCTAAGTTCTTAGGCTTGTCTTCCTTTCTAGGAGTAGTTTTTTGGTGAAAAGAATCCCTGACTGACTGACCAACTGACTCAAGAAAAGCATTAGATACACTATGAATACTTTGGCAGGACTAACACATTTGTCAGTTTAGCCCTGACTTGTCCGTTATCCCTTTCTCATTTAGGAAGACGACCAATTAACCAAGGCGCAAATCCTGCAAATATTAATGTAAACCAGTAACTTAAAACTTACAAATGGCTCAGAGCCTGCAATGACACTAGCTATGTGCGTGCATTCTTGGACAGATATGGAACTCTGTATGTGTAAATTTAGCATGGAGCCTTGCTGCAATCAGTTAGTTACAGTGTAATGCAGCACTAACAGTTGGAAGAAGCAGAAAGTCTCCGAATAACTACACCCAGTAGTTGCAGTCCTAGAAACTCTCACATCTGAATATCATCAATGTCACGAATTCTCATGCTGGATTTGGCAGTCCTCACTCAAATAAGGTGAATTACTTCACCAACACAACTGCTTATAGGATTATGTAATTCCCTGCTACACTTTTTTCCATCTTCAGCCCACAGAAAAGACATGAAGAGAGAAAATCCATACTTGTGTGTATATATATATATGCATACAGAATACATATATGTGTACATTCACACACACACACACAGACATACATATGTTTAAACAATCATAGTATGGATGAGTGACAAGAAGCCACTTTTGTCATTTTGCTCTAGCACCTGCTGCTTGATTCAAAAATCAAGTTTAAACAAAACATTGGGGTACAAAGCCAAACATTAAAAAGTTAGGAAATCTACTAGTAAAGGGTAGTTTTCAAAACAGTGCCTCATTCTGAGAGATCTGTCTATTCAGCAGACAATCAAGTGGGATGATGCAAGGCCTAGGAAAGAAAAAAGGATAATGACTTCTTTGTTTCTCAGTCTGACAAAAATGTTAATCATATGAAATGTTTCCAATTCTCACATTGGACTACAGCACTGGAATCTGAATTCCAGCAGAAGTTTTTCACCTGAAACAAGGGAATAATCAGCAGTGATTTTGGTCCCACTGATATAGAGAATAAGAGATGTCACACTCCAGTGATATCCCAATTATTTAGTAAGCAGAAGAAGAACTCTGAAAAACAGAAATCCTGGGTCCTAGCCCAGGTCCTGAAAGATGATGTGTTTTGGTGGCCATAGACATTTCACGGTCCTTTCTAACCTGTGATTTTCCACTTTTATCTTTTCCTCTGGACCAGCTGTTCTCACCTCTCTCCCTATTTTTTTTATTGTTTCTACTGCTTGACCTTGTCTATGGCCTCTTCTAAAGCCAGTTGCCCCCTCCTTCAGATCCCAAGTCCTGCAGACATCTGGCCCTGTCCCAGCTCTGGTCCCCACTCAGACTTTGATTCAAGGCTGATTAATCTGTCCTTCTTCAGACTGCCCTGAACTGATATGGATGGCAATGAAGGAAGAATGAGATCAGAAAAAGAGACAGTATTCTGGCCCTCATTTCTAGAGTTACCGAGGCACATAAGAGAAACAATTATAAGGAATGACATGCTTAGCTCTGTTCTGAGATTGCCAGCCTTGAACATACACACTACAGATACAATCTACAAATAATTAAACTCTAAACTATTACATCAAGTATACCAAATGATATCTCTGCCAAATAGGTGTGTATTTTTACAGGGAAAGAAAAAAATGCACCTCCTTTTGGCCTCAAGATACCTCCTTCTTAAATTTAGATTATTTACTGTAAAGCAGTTTATTCAGTAAGGTCATGCAGATTTTTAACATTAGCAAACCAAACAATTTCTCCCTATCATTCCTGGAAACAGTTAAACTGTTTTGTTGAAGCTTTCTTGTTATATAAAAGCAAGACACGCATTGCAAGGCTGACATCAGTCATAAAAAATTCTTCTCCAAAGGATTACAACAATAAGAACCACACCAGAATCTTATACAAGAAAATGTTACCCATCTTTAAATAGGGATCTTGCTTTTAGCTCCATCTGCAGCATATAAGACAAATAAGTCTCCATTGAACATTATCTATTTTTAACAATCTGCTAACATTGTAATTTTGCATGGATTTCAAAGGTTTTTCAGTTTACCTGCATTTACATGTAATCACGTCAAATCCATGGTCTGTTTCTCTTGTTAAATTCACATAAAATTCATTAGGCCAAAATATCTGAACAAATTCACCAGTCTCTTTTGAGTAACATGGGCAACTATTTTCAACCTAGGCATGCTTTATACTCACGTAAAAATGTAAATGCACTTAAGAGCTCTGAGATGGAAATTACTTGAACATCTTACCGTGCTCCAAGTTCCTCTTCAAGGTCATATATTGAATGGACTTGTTGAAATCCTGCAGCACATAGCTACTTACCCCTGCAAAGCCTGATTTATTGACAGTTTAAGAACAAAGAAAAAAAAAACAAACCTCACCTTATTTAGAAGAACTGTTTCTCAAATTTCTGTAAAATCTATCCCAATCTCTTTATACATTGCAATAAAGCCTGAATAATTGGATAAAGAATGTCTTAATTTTTTTAATCTTCATTTTTTTTGCTTCCTTGCATGGAATTCATGTAGGAGAACCTTATAGAGTATAACAAAAGTTGCAAGCGTAAATCTTAAATTAATTGATGGAAAGCCTAATCTCATTATGGTTTATCTATTATACCTCTAAATGTGTTTACATTCTTAGATAAAGGGAACTGTATTCCCTTAAAGTCAACTAGTAGATCCTTCTGTATTGATTCATGCATTATTAGCATATTTGAAGAGATTAATATGTTTAACAGGTAGAGCTACAGTAATGTGATGTCACATTTTCACTGTAAAAAATATTTTACAAATATGTAGTTTTCCTTTAATTTGGGCATTGCCAATGTTATGTTACAAGTTGATAGTTCTGTCTCAGCAAACAGACAAATCCTGGCTGAACATTATAAAACTCCGATTTTGGTAAAACTGTGGTTTCCCTCTGCAATCTCCTGCATACAAACAAACCACATTTCTCTTGACAGTGTTCTCAATATTAGAGAACACTTAGAGGGAAAATAAAGGCAGGCCACAAAAATTGTCCTTCTTAACTCCCCATATCAAATAATTACTGTGATGACTAAGACTGTCTAACAAGGAACAAGAAGTCTATCTCTGCCACTGGTAGATGCTGTTCCAGAAATATCTGATGGCTCCGACATATGAGGTGAAAAGAAAGCAGCCAAGATATGTTCCCAACAGTCAGCCGTCCCAGATCCTCATGACTGACGCTCCCTAATGTATCAGTCATTCAGTTCAGTTGATGATGTGTATACACAGAATACCAGATTCTTACTGAGGATGATAGGTGATAAGAGTTAGTTACAGCACAACTTATTTTTCCCCTTTTAAAAACGTGGAAATAGCACATGTAAGGAAATATCAGATCTGACATATTTCCCACTATTTGATTCACAGCATATTGCCCTTTAACAGTGCCTGTGCCTTGCACATTTTCAAGGAGTGATTTCTTTCTTTCTCCCCCCACCCATCCCCTTCTCTCTTACATATGGGTCTTACATATGACCCCCACACATCAAATGCAACTGCCTGACCTGGTCTGTGATGTACTAACCAGCTGTGTCTGGAATCACAGACTGAGAAAGAAGCTATAACAATAAGAAATGGGGATGGAAGAGTGCACCACAGCAGATTTCTTCCAGAAAAACCCAGAAGACTCCCAGATCCAGATGAGGATAATAGCTTTCCTTGTCACATGCCCAGAGTGCCTTGGAGGCACGATTGTAACAGTCTTGTGTTCCAGAGGTAACTGGAGTTTGGCCACTGCTTGACCCAGTTCAGAGAATCCTATGTATTACAGTACCAAAAAATAGACAACTAAAAAAACTCCTCATTTAACTTATTTATTCTTTCAATTCAAGCAGTTGGTAGTGTGGATACCACATAAATAATGACTGTGAGATCTTACTTTTATCCTCTTATCCGTGTGTTTTACAACAAAGTAATTACTTCTATGACCACACAAGGTTTATTTCACTGGACTTCTCTTCATTCTGTACAAAGGTGGATATCCATGGTAGAAAATTTCCACCAAAAAGATGGTATTTTCTGTTTAATTTTTAGGCTTCTATTCAACTGAGCATTTTAGATTTTAAATTTTAGAACTGGGATACTCTTCTATGACACTTAAATGAAAAAAATAGCTAATTCATAATTAAACAATATTCAAAACTGTTTTCCCATATTGATTAAGGAGGGATTTCACATATTTAAAAAAAGCTGCTTCACACATCTGATTTTTTCCAGCCTATCCAATATATACTTTTACTGTAATATTCTAATTACACTGAGTTAATGGAAGAAGACTGAAGCTGTGTTATCCACTGAGTCACACAAGCACCTAATGCATTCATATTTAATATTCCTAGGCATTATGGAAGGGATTAGAATAAAAGAAAGAAAAAGGGGGAAGGAAAAAAAAAAAACGAAAACAAAAAACCAAACAAAAAAAACCCTGTGAGAGACAAAATGTAGATTTGTAGATTTATCTGTTGTCCAATCCTTTCATTAGCTTGAAAACAAGTTCACTATGGATTTACACTGTGACTTACTATCGGCAGAATCACAAAGCTAATCCTAATCCACTAATGAAAATAATATTATATGCATGCTACATTAAAATAACTTAAGGATGAATTGTTCAACTTTACCAGGTTTTGTAGGACTGGATACAATAATAGAAATTGGACTCAGCTGCATGGATTTTTCAAGGACATTATGGACCATATTTCCTCAGACATTTTTATTGTTCCTAGTCCTCTAAAACATCCCAAAAAAATATGCTTTTAACTGAGTAGTTTTTTCTGGTTATTAGTTCCTGTAAACATTTTTTCCCTCTTATGTCAATTGCAGGACTATAATTTCATTCTTGCTATTACAGATTACAAAATTTTCCTTTTAATGCTGCTTCTTGAGTATTTAACTCCCACCAAAGTTAGCTGAAGTAGAATTATGTGTGTTTGTAATTCAGAAGGGGCTTTGCACAATAGCAGTTTGGAGGATTCCACTATATGTTCTTTGTAACTGTTGCAAAAAACAATAAAAACAATTTGCTTGATATGCAAACTTTCCATATTCAGATAGGAAAGATAAATTATGTGTTGTTACACGTTCACCAATAATATTCTGCAATTTTCATTATTTATTATGCAAACAATTCAAATAAGTTTGATTTTTATTCATCTATAAGCACATTTTACAGCTCTAACAAGAATTTTTTAAAGAATGTATGGGCTAATAAAGAGGGAAGATCTAGCTCCCAGACATTAATATCAACTAAACATAAAGAAATAGAAATGTAATTATACAGTTGCTTTGCTGACAATGATATTATTTTAAAGTCAAGTGAGATTTCAGTGTTTTGAAGGAAATCTCACATTCATTTTGTTGGGGAGTTTTTTCTCTTCTAAGCCCCAGACTGTCGAACTGAGTAATGAGGTAAGTATTCCACATTTTATGACTTTAAAAATTAATACCTCTTTTCCAAACTTAGAGTGTAAAATTTAGTGTGAAAGAAGTTAAAAAATAAAAAGACAAAGAAACCTCATTCCCAAAAAAAAAAAAAAATTTCATCATCTCTAGAAAGAAACAGATCTGAGCACGGCACTGGAGGTTTTGGGTTTTGAGTGGGTAGTTCTTCCCCAGGAGAAACATGTGCTGAGAAGAAGATTCTTTCCATGCAGCAGAAGAGCAAGCAGGAAGAGAAAGACAGGCGTTAAATCCCACAGCTTTCCCCTCGCACTCCCTCTCACAACCCCATCAGTGGGACTGGGCCTCACCTGCATTTCAGCAGCTGCCCAGGAGCAGCCCTCTCCCTGAAGGCAAAGACACCTCGCCTGTGTGCAGATATCCCATACAAAAGACAAAAAAGCAGCAAAATGTGGCTTAAATCTTCTCCCGTCACAGGCACTCACAACTCCGAGCTCAGGGAAGATAATGTCCATATGCTGGAGCCCGCCTCTCCAGGGAAATCTCTGTGCCCTCTCTCTCACAGAGAGGTAGAGAAGGGGGAAGGGGCAGGAGGGGGTTGCTCGCTCCCCCTCTCCTGATGGAGTTGTGCAGGAAAAGGCACAGCTCCCTAGAGGGAGAGGCAGCACAGAGACACAGCTGGGTGGCCAGGAGCTTAAGTCACATTTTCTATCCCTACCTCATAGGTTTTGTGTTGGGTTTGTCCTGCACTCTCACCAGCAGGAGTAACCCTATCCCATGCTGGAAAGGGCAAGGGTGACCACCTCCAGCAAGGGGCTAGGGTTTAAGGCCTGCTTGGAGGGGCCATACCAGCTGAGCCCTTAAAGGATATGGGGGCACTATGCTGGGGTCAGCATCCCAAACCTGGTTAGGTATAACCACCTCTGGTAAGGCTGAAGCCTTTCTAGACAGAAGGGAAGACAGCACCTGATTTCTTGGGTGAGTTTAAGGTCAAAAAATAATACAGTCCTGAAGCCAAGTGTTCTCAAAGATAAGAAGCCAAGTAAGACCTTTCTATCCCATTTACAACTTGTTTCTTTCTTGAACATAGCCTTAAGCCCCTTTACCAGGAGTAAAGGAAGGTTCTCATGCCTGGAGGCTTGTTCTTTATGATGATAGTTTTTTGGGGTTTGTTTTCCCAAAGAGCAACAGAAAAACAAGGCACTACCCTGAAACCCACCTGGTTTACAATGTGAATCCAGAACATATGGAAAAAAACCCACCCAGGGACCAGGTCCTAAAGTTCATCCAGATCTATGGTAAACACCCACAATCCAGAGGCTTGATAACAGCTTTGCATATCTCCTGATACCCACAATAAAGTTCTGTTTCTTTAAGACACATTGCAAATGCACTAACTACAAGGTACATTGCTACAGGCAGGGGGAAATGTCATACCTGAAGTAGGAAAATGGCTCACATTAAGAGGTATGAAAATCCCTTCCACTTCCTTAAAATGTGTGAGAGAAATGCTGCCAGATATTGTTCCCCCTTTCCTTGCAAAACCAGGCCTGACAGATTTCCACCAGCACAGCACCAGTGAACGGCTTGTCAGGAGGAGGGAAAAAGCATTCCTGGCCAAAGTCAGTGGGTAGCCCTGTGCCAGATCAATGCCCAGGTGCAGCATGTGGCTGGCAGCCGGCAGGAACCATCTCCTGTGAGTCACCTACAAGACTGCAGGTGCTGGAGGCCTATGGAAAGTTGAATCCAAGCCACTAACAGCAATGTAATCGTGTTGCTTGCTCAGATCTCCTGCTGATAAACACACCCAGTTACTCCTAACTGTCTCCCGTACAAAATAACACCTTCCAGAACACCTACCTCTTCAATAGATTTTAACCACACTGCAGCTGCACAAGAAAATCCATTCATCAATTATAAATCAATTGAGGAAGAGAAATCTGCAGCTCGCCTGATTGCCCTTGCTGTCCCTGCTACTCACTGATCCAGCCTGCCAGGCATTATTATTACTGCTATTACTATTACTGTTATTTCAGAGGCAGAATGAATTGAACAGATAATTCCTTCCTTCATTGATAATAGCTGCAGGAGTAATTCCTTAGCAGAGTGATCTTCCCTCTGGTGGGAAAGGGAGAGAGAGAAAGATTGAAAAGGAAAAAGAGGGAGAGAAAGAGTCTGTGTTCCACAAAAGGCCATGGAAGTAGGGTGGGCCAGATACAACTGCAGTCCCCGGCTACAGCACTCCTGCTCTGACTGCAGGAGACTTCTTTAAATATGTAACTATTCCCTGAGAAGGAGCTCCTCTCTTCCTCTCCTGTTTATGGTGTTGGTTCCCAGTCCTCTCATTCCAGGAAAAGCAGATTTGCATTATGTGACGCTGCTTTTAACAAGTAAAGCGTTTGCAAAAGTTTACTTCAGAGGGAAGGATTAGGGGGGCTTGCTGCTGTGATGTAACTGTAACGTGAAAATGTAACTGTCTGGATAAGGGGAAGCAAAGGCAGTCTGGAAATGTTAAAAAGGCTGGAAAGGACTTCAGGAAGTTTTATCCACTCTCTGATAAACATAGCTGCACGAACGATCATTGGGATTGGGGAGGGGGGAATGTTATATCAAAGTCTGGAAAAAATTAATTAAAATAAATAATAATAATAATACAGGGAGGAGGGGGATTTTTTTACCCTTCCCTGCTGAAGTAGTCTTGTGGACATGTTTCTATTTTGTTAAAGTATCCACTCCATCAAATATGATGGTATGCTAGTATTTCTGGAACTAAACAAGTAGCAGGACAACTGGATATTTTACTCTTTTTTTGGTGTTGAGTATTCTGAGGTGACTAAATTTGCCTTGTTGAGCCTTGTAAAATCCTGACTTAATCATGTAAACTTCTGTGTAAGCAAAATAGAGGAAACTTCAAAGGGTCAAAAACCCTTTAGGGATTTGTGAGGAGACGCCAGCAATAGATCCTAATCTGCCTCCAGAATCCTGGCTGTATTTGTCCAAGAAACTGGTACCAGCAAACTCTCGAAGGTAGAGATAGTGGGTTGATTCAGCCTTTATCCCCTTAGAGAGTATTGGCTTTGTGAGGCTCTAGGCAGGACTTCAACGCCAGGGGATCTTGCCCAAACCCTCTAAAAATGAAGTACAGGAGTAATTTGAGATAATGACTTTGTAACAGGCTTGGGCAGACCTTGGACAGAAGAAGTGAGAGATGTTATCACCCCAGCATTCCTCTTAAAATGCAGTTTTTCCCCCTGCTTATTCCCAGTTAGTCAAAGCTACATTAACATTCCATCCAGGGCTGCTAAACAGAATCTTAATTAGTCCTGATACTCTTGTGCAAGGGGTTTATTCATTGCACTCTTAACTAATGGTTGCTGTCAGAGTATTTTTTTTTCTTTTTTGGGTTCTTTGGGGATATCGTGTTCTTCTGCAAAGCATGACAGAAATGTAATGTGCATAAAAAAAAAAAAAAAAAGAAGAGAGAGAAGAAAAAAGAGCTTGCAGATCTGAAATCTTGCGACTGAGTCTGACTCCAGCCTCGTCTAATGGCGAGACATTGTTAGGACTAATGAGAATAACTTCACCAACAGAAACATTCCCCGCATTTTGTTTATCTTAAATTTCAATGGTACACGCTCTCTCGCTTTTTTTTTTTTTTCCCCGTGACAGAAAACAGTACATACTTGTTAGTGTTTTGAAGCAATCCAAGCAGCTCCCACTCAATTTCCAGCCCTCTGTATTTTGCATTAATCACTCGTGGCTCACTACTTAAAAAGAGAGTCTGTAAGTGGAGAATTAACAATTGCCAAGCGGCCCGTTGCCCCTGCAGGACCCTTCTCTCTGCATTAAATCGTGTTTAGAACCCCGCTTTACAGCCATTCCCCCGTCCGCCCCTCGTCTTTAACACCCACAGAGGCGTACACCCGTTTGTGTTTCACACGCACACGCGTGTCTGCCCCCGCAGCGCTCCGCTCCGACTGGCTCCTCTGTCAGCGAGGGCAAGCTCAGGCGCCCGTAAGAATCCTGCACACGCGTATCATTTGAGGTGAGCATCCGTCAAGGTTATTTGTGGCTCGGGGCTTAATCGTGACAGTGAACAGCCACGGCATGCACCACTAAATCCAAGGAGAAGAGAAGCGGGAGTGCATCGCCCTCCGCGCTGGGCTCTTTCGTTGATCAACCACGGCAGAAGCTGCTTTTTGCCTGTAAATCTACGTTCAGCTACACCGATCTCGGAAACAGATTTATAAGTCTATAAATTACCGTTTCTTTCTTGGGGCTCGGAGGAAAGAAATAAAGAGGAGAGGGAGAGAGCGAGAAACAGAGACACACAGAGAGAAAGGTGTTTCTTTTAAAAAGGAGGTCCGTGTTATTTAGCTGCTGCTCACCCCTGTTAAAGCTTCCTTCCCATAAGCTTGCGTAACATTGATTACTCACAAAGAGTTCACAATAACTATCATGTAGCTAAACTAATTGAGACAATCATGCTAAGTTATAGTCAGCCTAAAAGGTACCATTGATGTGGTAATGCCTATAGAAAGTCAGACATGCGACTCACTACCATTTAATTGCTCCTTTAAACCTGTTATTACAATGTTAACTGGCTTAAGTATATATCGCTCCCTTTTATTGCCTTGATGTGACAAATTAAAACATACACTGTGGAAGCAGCATTCATTTGCGGACGTAGTTGCAGGATAAAGGGAGCCGGGCGATGTCAGACCTGTCAGGATGAATTAATTTTGAAACTTGCATTTTGCACTGCAATTCCCAGTGCAGTTTTATTGCACTTGGAAAACATTTTTATATATAAACGTATAACTATTACATATAATATCGCATACACTTATTCCATCTCGCTCAGGGCTGCCGTAAAACGAGCCCCATCACGAAAAAAAAAAAAAAAAGCCCACCCCTTTTGGCTCCGAAACTTCTCCTGACGCTAAATTAAGAAGAGGTCTACGAAAGCGGGAAGGGAGGCAACAATGGAGCTTCTACCTCGGCTCAGCGCCACACGCCTCTGAGGCGGGGGGGGAGGGAGTTTTCCGTAGGTTCCCCCGGGCTGCCGAGTCCCAGGCCCGGGGAGGAGAGGATTACCCACGCCCCAAGACACGGGAGCAAGGCGGCAGCCACGGTTCCTGCGGGCTGCTCTTTTGCCGGTTTTCTTCAGGATGAAGCTCTGCCGAGCTCCCGCAAGGAGGGGAAAAAAAAAAAAATTATTTCTTGCTTCCCCATCCTGAGGGCTGAGCCGGTTTGGGGGTCATTTACACGCACCAGGCTGCGCCTCTGCCGCTCGGAGGAGCTGAGCCGACCCCGCACTGCGCTGCGCCTCTCCCCCTCTTTCCCCCCGCATCCTCCGCGGGCTGGGCGGGAGCTTCACGGGCTCCAGGTGAAACCCCTTCCCTAGAGCAATGGTGAAGGCATTAATTCCCCAAACAAGAAATATGCATTTTCCTTCTTCTCTTTCCCCTCCTCCGCTCGCGGGAAGATGTCAGGGGGTTAAAATGCCCTGCTCACCCTCTCCCTTGATCTCAGGGAGAGAGGTAAGAGTTGCTGGCACCTTTATGGGACTCAGACCTGCGGCGGCTGCGGGAAGCGATGGCCCCCGCTAACTTTGATCGGCCTTATTCATCCCAGCTGCGCTCTATTTGTTTGTCTTTTCACCTTTTTACTCTCAGAATCGTTATTTATGGTCTGAAAAGCGAAACGCGCAGTGATTTGCCTTTACGTGGACTCTTTGCAAAAGGGGGGAGACACCTCCTCCCCTCCCCCTCCCTGCGAGGGGGGGCTGCCAAAAGAGAGGGGAAAAAACCCTGTCTCAATCATTATCAAATCAGCTTTGAATTCATTACTCCAGAGCATTAACTAATTACCAGATCAGAGAGAAGAAAAAATAAATATCCCGTTAAATAACTGAAGGTAATTATAACCCTGTTGTTGACACTAACGTTTAATAATTGATCAGAAGTTATACACAATAAATTGTCAATTTATCTCCCTATAAAAATGCACATACTTTTTTTTTTTATTTTACTTCCTAGGCAATTCTTTAACATACCGAGCAACAGCAGTACCCACACAGCCGCCCTGCGAGGAGCAATAGGATTTTTAAATTTTTTTTTTTTTTTTTTTTTTTTTTTTTTTTTTTTTTTTTTTTTTTTTTTTTTTGTCGGCCCCTGCACAAATATTCGGGAGTATTTTGAAATCCCCTGTCACGGATGACATAAGACCGAGTGGACTAGTGACTTTTTCTGCTTGTGTGCGTTCCTGACTTCCCGACAGCGGCTGGGCCGGGGTGACACCCCCCGCCCTTTCCTTTCAGTCCCTAAATCCCGAAAGGATCCAGGTTAACGGTGGCCACCCCTGAGGCCGAGTTGCCACGTCCCTCTGTCCCTCACTTCTTGCTCACGGAAAATGCAACCGGCTCGGTCGGGATTGGATGTGAAAATGTGACATTATTCCATGAGTCACGGCTCGGGAGGGGGGGCCCGGGTCCAGGCTGCGGGAGCGGGGCTGTCACCTCGGGCAGGGTGCTCACAGGTAAAACACTCCCGCAGAGCCCGCCTGCCTCCAGGTAGGTGCCTGCAGCTCCGAGCTACCTGCGTGTCAGCGTGTCCCGCGAACCGCGCTTTCCCTCTATACTTCCAAAAAACACCCTGCTTCAGAGACGACGAGTAATAATCAGGGATTAGATGCTTGGGTGCTTTGACCATGCGATATGGACCCCTTTGTTTTTAACTGTTTATTTTCCCCACTCGCTTTTATTTCTTTAGAAGCTGGAAACATACCTAAGTTATAAGTTACTGGATTAAAAACAAAGAGATGAACATCACATTACTTAATGTGGAATGTTACTCTAATAACAGTATATTTTTACCGTCATTATTCAGTTCCTACAATGGAAAGGATCTTTTCGACTACCTGGATCGTGGGAAGTTTGCCTAAGTACCCGAGATATGTCTGAATGCAGAAGGCAGAGAATCGATCAACCTATATATAAATTCTGTCTGGGGTGTGGGTTTTTTAGGGTGTTCTTTCTGGTGGTTTTTTTTTGGGGGGGGAGGGGTTTTTTATTGTTGTTGCTGTTGCTGTTGTTTTTGTGGGGGTGGGGTTGGGGGAGGGCTGTTTTGTTTTGTTTTGTTTTGTTTTGTTTTGTTTTGTTTTTTTCCAAAGTTAATAAGAAATAAAATCCTCCTGGTATTGATTACATTCCTGCCATGGTCTCTCAGACGAGCGCTGAGTCTGAAACGCCTTCAAGTGAGATGTAACATGTGACGGAGCCAGAAACTTTCAGGTTTTTTGTGACAGGTTTTTGTTTTCGTTTTTGTTTTGCTTGTTTTTCGGTGTTTTTTTTTTGGGGGTGGGTGTCGTTTTTTGGTTTTTTTTTTTTGTTGTTGTTGTTGTTGTTGTTTTGTTTTGTTTGTTTGTTTTGTTTTGTTTTGTGTTTTTTTCCGAGAGGATGGAGAGGCCGGCCCGGAGCAGGTTGGGCCGGGCTGCTCCGCTCCGCTCCGCTCCGGGCTGGCCTGTCCCGGGCCACTCCCGCTCGTCGCCGCGGGGCTGACGGCCCCGCCGTGTCGGGAGCTGATTGACGGCCCGTTTGGGAGGTGGCTGCCGTCAGGTAGGGCTGAATCAGACAGCCAATCTTACATCTTCTTTCTTCATCTGAAAGATCACCCTTCCATCCCTCCCCAAAACCCGAAGACCTGATCTCCGTGGGTAGAAATCCGTGAAGGCAGTCCTTTTTTGTTGTTGTGTTGGTGGGTTTTGTTACCTTTTTTTTTTTTTTTTTTTTTTCCCTTGCAGTCTGACTCTCTGTTAGAGGGGCTGAGCAAGTCGGGGGCAAATGCGTTAGTGGAGAGGGGAGATAAACGCAGATGCCCATTGCGCTTTACATTAACTTTTTCCTTAGCCGGGCCCGTTTCCCTCCAGGCGCGAGCTGGTGCGCAGCAGCAAATCCCATGTCTGTCTGTCCCTCTGTCCGCTGCTGGCCTGAGCTGCGTGTCACCTCCGTCCCCATCCCCTTCCCCAGCCTCCAGCCAAACAAAGGTGGGCGACGCTTTTTTCTGCTCTTAAAGGCAGTTGGTGAGCATCTTTCCTGAAACAATAACTCTCTTATTGAGAACAAATGTTGACATTTGCAGGGAGCGAGGAAAAAAGCAGCCCAGGAAGTGTAAAGTGGAAAGCCCTCTTCCTATTTGACAACAGCGCCAATTCCTCCGGGATCCCACCTGAGATTAAAGCCTGAATTTCAATAAATCAGCTCTAATGAAACCTCTGGCCCTGAAGAGGGAAGGGTTTGCCTTTCCCACTCTGGAATGAGCACAGAAACCAGGGCGGGAGGGGTGGGGAGAAGAGGGAGTAAATATAGAAAGGAGTGTGAGATTTTAATCCCAGTGGGCTCATTAGCATCGTTATGAAATAAACCATACACAGAGTGATGTATTTTATTGTTCATCCCTCTTTCTTGCTACACTGAAATAATCACATTGTTTTTGCTAACAATCTAGAAAGGCTACACTTTCCTCCTGCTTTCAATTTTGATTACTAAATCTCAAATGATGTTGAATATGCAATTCTCCCCCATTTTAAACAAATTTCTTGTTTAAAAAAAATAAATTCATATGCCAGATCATTTCAATGGCGCCCATCTGTATCCATGAACCGTTTGTGAATTTCTCAGAGGATGAGAGAAGTCCATTGGGTTTTACATACATAGTGAATACTTGAAAGCGAGTTTTCCGAGTCTTTCTACTTTTCTTTCCAGAAAGAAATCCAGGTCTAAATACTAGCAAGGGTGGGTAAATTATGGAAATCTTTTATAAGTCTTTGGGCGTATAAACATCAAAGGAATGTCATTAGCCCTTTTTAATCTCTGCCACAGCTTTTGGTTTTTACCAATTGAAATGTACACTTTGTGTCCAACAGAGACCTGGGACGTATAACATGGGTGGTGGGGGCTCATGGAGTAGGAGCAAGAGTGGGGGAAAGAAAGTTCAGGCATCTTCCCTGACATAAAAATCCCTCCGTAAAACCTTCCTGGACTGCACAGTAAAGACGGTCAAGGATGATTATAGTAAATATTTGCAATCTACCTCATATGCTAAACAGGAGGGAAAAAAATTAATTACTTCTTAGCTGTTTGCCTAATTGTACTACACGCTACATGCAGATACAGTGGCATTCTACCTCAATGCAAAAAAGGAGCAAAGAAGCATAATTCCACAAACAGCATAAGAGTATGAGTAGGCCTCCAGCTGCAAAGATCTTCACTGCTTTAGATTTAGCTAGACAGATCCCAGAGTATTCCAAGTTAACGTTATTAATTTCTGCCCTTTCAGCTGAAAAACGCACGCATTTTCTCAGTCGGTTAGATGTCTTTATAGGGGTAAATTACAAAGGGGAGGTGAGGGGGGTGTGCAAAGGAAGATGGATCATGGGAATTGTGTATATGCATTCAAGAAAAAAACAGCTTCCTTTCCCCCTGTTTAATATAATCACAACGTATTTCCAGACTCCAGAATAGCAGGGCTCTTTATCCAGTTAACCTTCCCAAGGCTGATGCCTGAAGTATCTAAGATCACTTTCAAATGCCCTTTCTAACAAGACCTGAGCAAGAGGCCACTAATTTTCACTGAACAAAAAGCCACTGGAGAGAGATCCGTTTGTCAATATCAACTGCTCCAGCAATTTCCCATCTTCAGACACATCAGCCTATCTGAGCTGGCAGATGTTTAGACAAGATTTTATAAATTGTTCAATATCAGACCATAATGAACCCCAACTGACCATTCCAAAGCAGCTAAAAGCATTCAGGATCTCCCCTGCTGGGATCTAATAATGCTCTCACACTGGAACATTATTAATCATGGAATAAAATAGATGAGCCTCTTGAAAAATAAGTGTATGATTGATTAAAGGGCAATCTAAGAAGCTATTATTCTTGTTTTATAACCGTAAGTTATTTTCACTCGATTTATCTTTCGGGGAAAATAAATGATTGTTCGTTTCTTTTCTGAAATTATATTATATGAGGATTCCCATTACTAAAAAATTAAAATTATGAGTTGGCTAATTTTATGATTCAAGTAAAAGCAGGTTTCCAATGTGACTTGTAAAGATATGGTTTACCAATGTAAAGAGAAAAAACCATAAAAAAGCGGGTTTCCAATGTGACTGTAAAGATATGCTTTACCGATATAAAGAGCGAAAACCATTAAAAAAACCCCAAACAGGTATTGGACTTTTAGGGTTTTTTATGTTGTTGTTGTGTTTTTTGGTTTTTTTTTTTTTTTTTTTTTTTGGTTGGTTGGGGTTTTTTTGTTGTTTTGTTTTTTGGGGGGGGGGGGTTTGTTTGGGTTTTTTTGTTTGTTTTTTTCCCTTGCTTGTTTTAGCCAGAAGCCAAAAAGAAGAAGTAAGCCATAGCTGATAATATTTTTTTCCCCTGGAAAAAGTGAATTTAAAGAATGATAACTCAAATAAAGTGCTACTTCACAACCAGTATAAACAGTTTATAAGAAAAATGCATATATTCCCATCACCCTTTCTATGCATATTCATGTATATATACAAATATCCATTTGTACATATGACTGTATTTAAAGCTTAAGTATAACGGAACAAGCCAGAAGGAATTAATTTATGCAAAGTATATATTTGCAATATGTTTAAATTGCTTACTCATTTTATGATCTTAGCTCTACTAGGGAAATTAGAACTTTCCTCCTTTTCTAAATAATAAATTAATATTTTGAGGGAAATGAATGAAAAACACAACATTGTTGCAGACTAGTCTGGTTTTATTTACAATTAGAGATATAAATTAGTAAAGAATTCTTGTTAAACAACCAAAGATTGTATAACCATCAACGTTTCAAATAAAAACCAGGCAAAATTTATTTACAAAAAGTTCAGATTCCATTGCAATACAACTTGCATAAATTACTAGAAGCTTTATATTGTTACAAAAATAAATATCAAATTTGTTTCCACTTTGTAAGGACTCAAGTTCTCCAATCACATCTTTATTATCTCTACTGTATACATCTTTTACAAATAAATTTTACAATAAATCCTATCACACCTATCGAATAGATACCGTGGCAATGAAGTGATCAATTCAAGATATCCTGAGAAAAACAGATCTGTTTTCAAAAGTCACACATACATTGGGGAAACTATACTATACCAGCAAACTCACATATGTCCAACAAAATTCTGGTTTAATAATTAGATTCTGAAGATTTAATAGTGCTCTGTGGTCTTCTTTTATACAGTGGCACCAGATGTGATCCGGATTTAGAGATTTGTTATATATATTAGCTCGGGGAGAGATGATGGCTTGCTGACTTTTTTCAAAGCAATTGTGACACCTACCTGTGGACCAAGGAAAAAACCAGATCATCCAAAAAATCCTTCAATTAACACTATTAAATGGGGTGGGCGGGAAAGGAAGTAAGGCAAAATTCTTACTCGTCTAATTTCTTCTAACAAAAACAAAAGTTAGTTGAAAAATATCAGCAAGGCGATTTTTTTGTTGTTGTTTATTTAGCTCTAAATACTGGAAGTATTCAGAGTGCCTTTGCTAGCTAGGCAACAGCCAAGTCACAGAAAACATACTTTGCTTAAGATTCATGCCGGTTTCTTACAGTTGTCCCCTTTTATTTTAAAGACATGGTCACTGTATGAAGCCTCACCCAGGATGTACAATTTTAGCACTGCCACGTGAGCACAAGTACCCTGGTTTTAAATAACAATACCTTCAAAGGTGGGGTTTTTTTCCCCAAAAATTTCTTTCCGTAACTTTTAGGTAGGCCCTACAGCTTTCCCTTACACAAGCATATGCAAAGTGAGGGAACTGTCTAACCTGGCTTGGAAATTAAGAAAAACCCAAGAAAGGTCGTCGTAAGAGATTTCCGAAAACAGCAGAAAAAATAATATTTTACTTTGTGGCCAAACTCTCAAGTAACGAAGCAAGAAATTAACATTAAGCCAGTCTAGAATGGTGCAGCACGTCTCAGACCCGATGCCAAATGATCAGTGTAATAGAAAATGTTCTCACTTACTTGCATTGCTGTGTGATTGCACTTCTATAGGTATGGTTGTACTCCTACTGTGCAGACTTCAGTGGGATCTGTCAAAATATAACCGTCAGTTAGTCACAGGACACAGCCAGCTAACTAGATTATACAGTCTGTGTAGGTCCCAAATCTCACTGGTGCAGAATTCGTAGCTGGGTCGTTTAAAAGACTAGCCAATGTTTTATATTTTCCTGTATCTTGAGTATTTTTGTAGAGTAAGATGACAACCATATTAGTGCAAAACTTTTTCAGATTAAAAAAATCCCAAAACCCAAACAAACCAAGAAACAACCAGTTACAAAAAAATGTCACGCTCCACGTAATTTCACGTCCAAGGTCAGCAATTACCTGAACCCAAAGCTGAAAAAAAACACCCGTGAGAATACTGGAAACAAAGAGAGTCAAACCAGTTTGTCAGGAAAAAAAAAATTACAGGCAATGACACCAATGCTCCCTGGATAGCTTTGTGTGTAGTTTTCCTTTTTTTAACAAAATTACTTTTCAAAGCTGCATCTGCAGCTTGTGAGACTGATCTAAAAGTCGTCTTTCACATTTCCTCTCGCGGTTGTTAGGGGCAGGTACTGATACGGCGGCGACATGCCGGTTTTAATCCCCAAGTTATGTGTGTGCCCATCTACTCTCTGCCAGCGGTGGCACCGAGCTTACTGTTTTTTTCCGGAGAAGGTTTCAGTATTTACAGCGCATAGGGGACATCTAGGGTCGGGGAAGGAGGACGAGGGAGAAGAGGGAAGAAAGAGGCAGAAACAAGTCACCTACCTTTCTTAGAGTCATAGCTAGAGGGCCTGTAATGTTGTTCTAGCTGGTTAGTGATCGTTTTCAAAGAGTCACTGCTCTGTTTGTGGACAGAGCTGACATTTAGGACAGTCTGACTTAGTCCCTCGTTAGAAGCCACTGCTGCGGAGTTGTATCTTAGGATTCCCTGGCTCTGCAGAGCGTTGAAGTTCCCATAGTTTGTATAATTGCTATAAAAAGGTGAGGTGTAATAAATATGCCTCCCCAGGAGGGAGGAGGGCGAGTAGGCAGCGCTGTGCGGGGCGGAGGCGGGGGTGGCCGAGGAGAGCGGCGCAGGCTGGCAGCCTTGGCCCAGTGTCTGACTCTTGAGGTCCGAGGTGGCGATTTCGGCCAGAGACCAGAGCTTGGGTTTGCTGGCCGGCGTCGGGGGGCCGGGAGAGGCGCGGGGGCCCAGCGCCGCCTTGCTAGCGCTGCGGGCGGCGTCGGCGTGCGGGTGGCCGAGGAGCGGGGCCTCCACGGCCGCCAGCGGCGAGGAGGTGGCGGGCTTGGCCGGCGGGTCGCGCTCCCCGCCGCCGCCGTCATCCTCGTCGATGTCCTCCTCCTCGTCCTCGTCCTCGTCCTCATCCTCTTCCTCGATGTCCTCGTACTTGTCTTTGCACTCCGAGCCCGACTCGCAGAGGGGGTCTCCCGCTCGGCAGGGCAGCTTCTCGCCGTCCGATTCGGCGGAGCAGGAGTGGTCCGTCAGCGAGTCGACTTGCAAGCTGATCCCTGCGGGGGCCCGCCGGGCACAGAGAAGCAGTCAGGAGGGGCGGCAAAACAGAGCGGGAGAGAAGCGAGCCCGGCCACCACCGCGCCACCGCTGCGCCCAGGCAGAATCAAACCATCCCGGCCTTTTCCCGTTCCGAGGAGCATCCATCCCCACGGGTTGGCCCCTCCGCGGCGCCCCACGCACCTCCCCGCCTAGCCCCTCACGGCGTCGCCAGTCTCCCCCCGCCCGCCTTGGCCACAGGCACTGATCGCAACAAGCGACCGGAGCAGCCGCAGGCGACGGGACAGGTTTGGGGGTCGCTTTTGTTAAATGCCGCGCCCCCGCTCATACCCCGCTGCCCCGGTCCCGGGGGACTCGACGGGACGGGATGGAGCCGCCCCGCCGGGGCCGCAGTCACCCCGCGCCTACCTTCATCCTCTGCGGAGGTTTCGTTGCTCTCGGGCATCTTCTCGGGACTCTCTTCCTTACTCCTCGCGCCGTCGCCTTCGTCGTCGTCCTCGTCCTCGCTCTTGTTCCGCGGGGCCCAGGTCATCTTGTTCTCCTTCTTGAGCCGCCGCCGGGCGTTGGCGAACCAGGTGGAGACCTGGGTGAGGGTCATCTTGGTGATGATGGCCAGCATGATCTTCTCGCCCTTGGTGGGGTAGGGGTTCTTGCGGTGTTCCTGCAGCCAGGCCTTCAGCGTGGCCGTGGCGTCGCGGGTGGCGTTTTTCCTGTACGCGGGGTCGTTGAGCTGGTAGGGGTAGGCAGGGCTGCCGTACGGGTGGTAGCTGATGGCTCCGGTCATCCCCGTCGTATGGGCGTCGTAAGGGGAGCCCTGGACAGAACAGAACGGTGGGGTTGGTAATTTGTTATTGCTGATAGCCATTAGTGAGTTGTCAAGGCGAGATCGGCGGTTATATTTGTATTTCCCCGGGATGGTGTCTTGTATCCATATTCTATGAGGGGGAGTAGCAGCACCCAAAGGCCATTAAGTTACAATTCCCCCCCCTCCTTCCTCCGCCCAGCACACAGACACAGGCACACGCGCTTAAAATCGGCGATGTTTTAATCTTTCTGACTAATTTCAGCTCCTTGTAATTGAATATTTCCCAATATAATTTTTGAACCGCGTAGACATTTTAAAGGCCCTACAGGTAGTGTCTTGATATCAACATTTCCCTCAAAGGTTCAAAAGATGTTTCCTTTTTTGCTATAGAAAATACAACAAAGCCGCCACTTAGCAATTCACTGCACTAATGCATTGCAAATCCAATTTGCAAATCAGAAGATATGCACCGTTTCGAATTGTTCAAATGCGATGTAATTAGCATTTTAATTCGCTCTTTAACGTTTAAATTGCGCTTATTTAAGTCTGCATAATGCAAGAAAAGTTTAAGATATCGCTAAGAAACTCGCTAACTTTCAGCATGTCTTTGAACCCCGCAGATCGGAGAGTCATAGGCTCAACATCGCCCAATATCCCGCACAGTTCACAACCTCGCTGCAACTTCCAGCCACTCGCCTACTGTTTCTCAACAGGAAAAACAAGAGAGACCCTCAGATCTTTTATACCACCTCGAATAAAAATTGCACGACAATTTATGCACTGTATTATGAACAGACGGAAAGCAAGTAGTTTCCCTGTCACTTTGCAGGGACAGCGAACTACCCCGCTGCCATCCTCTCCTAGGATATCGACAGCGGCACTAGCCTCAAATTCCGGGCACAGGTCTTTGTGTGTACGGACTAGATATGTGTTTGACTGTGTGTGTGCGTGTTTATAAAACTATAAAACCATCTAGACGTGCAGCTTATATTTATATAGTTTATGGTTTTATTTATATATTTTATGCACAGAACACACACAACACGCAATTGTAACTGCTCCTTAAACTAATAAGAAGAAAGTGAAATCCGAAACTGCGGCCACTACGACCATCTTGGGCTTAAGCGAAGCTCACAGATCGCAAACAGATGCTCCTTTTCATTCCCAAAATCCAGTTAAACCATTAGCACAAAACACACTGAAGTAAATAAAACCACACGGGTTAAAGCCCCCAGCGCCTCTAAACACCGACTTAAAAGAGAGAGAGAGAGGAAAAAAAAAAAAAGGAAAAAAAAAAGAAGAAAAAAGAAACCCTCCCCTGTGCTAGCACAGCGAAAAGAATATAAATATATAAATATAAATATAAATATAAATATAAATATAAATATATATATATATATATATATATAAGGAAATCAGGGGGGACACACACACGGAAACGGGGGGAGAATGAAAGCATCCAACCCAACTGTCTGAAACCATCCGAATTTCCTTAACTAAAGCGCCCTCCAGGCTCCGCGAACCGCGCAGAGAGCCCGGGACCCAGGCCTGCCGGCACCGCGCTCGGCTGGGACGCGAAGCGGCGCCCCGGCCCCGGCCCCAGTCTCGGCCCCGGCCCAAGCCCCGGCCCCGGCCCGACGCTGCGCTCGCCTCCGCTCCGCTCCGTTCCGCTGGTCCCCGGCCCGGCTGCGGGGCGGCGCGGAGCGATGCGCGGCCGGCGCCGGCAGCGTGGAGGCGGCGGCGGTGCGGGGCGCCCGGTTGTGCGGCGTGGTGTCGGGGGCTGATGGTGAGTGTGTGAGGAGAAAGGCTGAAGATGATGAGGATGAGAATGCGGATGCTAATGAAGAAGGAGAGGGTTTCTCTTCGGTAGTTACCATGTAGGAGGGGAATCCCGTGGCGGGGTCTGTGGAGTACTGGAGCGGGCTGGTGAAGCCTGTGGCCGCCGCCTGGGCGGTGAAAGCTGCCGATCCCGGGTAAGGGCTGAACGCCGATCCCGACGAAGACCTGGCCAGCTCCTCGCTCCTGGGGGCCGCCAGCGCCGACGCCCCGTACGCCGGGCAGGAGTACAGAGCCAGCGAGCCGGGGGGCTGGTAGAGGTAACCCTGAGGATAGGACATGGCTTGCACTGGCGTGCACAGGAGCAGGGAGGGGGCGAGGGTGACCGGCCCTGCTGCTGCCGCTGCTCCTGGCGCTGCTTTCGTGCTCTCCCTCTCTCCCGCCCGCCCTCCCGCTCCCTCCCTCCCGCCCTCCCTCTTTCTCCCTCCCTCCTTCTCTCTCTCTTCCCTCCCCCCCCCCCCCCCACCCCCCCGCGGTTGTCTCTGTGCAGTTATGTAGAGAATCAGAATTGTTGTAGGCTCCCCCCCATGCGCACCCGATCAGAATAAAAACAAATAGGAGGAAAAACAGAAAAAGAACCCCCAAATGGAAAATTAGTAGGAAGGATCTGGGATGGAAAGGGCGTCTGGGGGAGATGGAAGCACAGAGGGTTAATAAAAAAAAGAAAGAGAAAGGGGAAGAAACAGAAGAAGAGGGAGCACGGGGCCGGTGGGGGGGGGGGGGGGGAGGGGGGGGCGGAGAGAGAGAGAAGCGAGCCCCCGAAATCAGAAAAGTGGCTGCTGCAAATTGAGTTCTCCCAGTCAGCCAGCCAGCTCCCCCAGCGCCTGCGAGCCGATATTTTGGGGGAAGTATAGAGTCTGGAGTGAAGAGTTGAGGGAAGCAGCACTCGAGTTTCTGAGGGACATTGGAAAACGGAGCTGTCCGTCACTGCCGCTCATCTGCATAGCCCGGCGGGCCCGCCCCCTCCCGCTCCGGCCCCGGCCCCGGCTCCGTCTCCTCCCGCGACCGGCAGGCAGGCAGGGAGGGAAGGCAGACAGCGAAGGCAGGCACAGAAGGCAGGCTTTGTAATGCAAGGCAGCCTCTCCGACTGCGAGCACGCTGCTGAAGCCAAACGATGATACTGTTCATCAGCTCCTCTCCGGACACGCGGAGCCATGAATACTCTTCCGCACTCTCTCCATTACACACCCTCTCTCCCTCTTTCTATATCCACAGGGGCAACAGAGAAGAATGTGTATAATAGATATCTGCATCCCCTCCCGCACGCACTCTCCGAATCGCTGCAGGCGCGCACACGCGTGTGAGATGTGCGGGTTCGCACGCGTGTGTGCGCGCAGGGCTGGGAGCGGCGGAGCAGGGCAGCGCGCAAGGGGAGAGCGAGCACTTGGTAAAAGTATTGCCCTATATGGTAGGGAGAAGAGCAACTGCTCAAATCAGCAGATCCAGGATCGCACTGTTCCTGACAGCGTGAACTTTACAGTTTTTTAAGTTGCCACAAACATTCAAAATCTAGTCACGCAACGCTTTTGCACATGAAGGAATAAAAAAAAATAAATCCCCCATCTCTTTTTCAGTTCTATTCTTCCTTCGCTGGTGCATGGGGAAGAGGCCTGGGTGACTCCTTCCGGGGGGCTATCCTTCTTCTCCCCCACCCCTTCCTCCCTTTGGCAGATCAGATAAATCTCCTGGAATATAGTCTCTATGTAATTAATTTCTTCTGCCCTCTCTCTTCGGCCCTGGACACTTTCAGCTTCCAGTCAGTGCCAGCGCTGTTCCGGCCCGGGCGCAGGAGGACGAGGCGGAGGCACCGCTCTAGTCTCCTCAGTGCAAGCTTAAATACACACATCCATGTGCACGTACGTTTCTTTAATGGTTACTCCAGAAGTTCCCTTCAGGAGCCGGCGGCGAGCTGCCCGCACTCAAACTCTGTCTGCCCTTTGCCTCCCGGGACGAGTCGCGGTGCCGGCGCTCCCCTGTGTCGGTGCCCCCAGACCGGCGGTGGAGCCAGGGCTCCTCTCCCCCGGCACTCCTTCAGTCCGACAGCCCCGGGGCACGGAGCTGGGCCCTGTCCGCCCCACCGAGCCGCTGCAGGGGACCGAGGCGTGCTAGGCCGCTCCGCGCATCCTGCTCCGCACCTGCACCCCGCAACCCCGCCGCCGTCCATACGGAGCAGGATCGGGGTCGTTCCGCCAGGTAGGAACGGGGCTGCAGCTCTGGAAGCCACCGCGCTTCCCGCAAGCCCTTCACCTGCAACCTTCAGCAAGTTGCCAGCCCGGAACGGCCTCATTAATATTCTTTAGATCCTCGGGGAAAAAAAAAAAAAAAAAAAAAAAAAGAAAAAAAAAAAAAAAGAAAAAAAGAAAAAAAAAAAGAAAAAAAGTTAATGAAACTGTGTTTTATTTTCAACATATATGAGTGCGCACTTATTCTGTACTTAAACAAATGAAGTTGCTTGACATTTATGGCCGAGTTTGTCAGGAAGTACCTCAAGTAGTTTCAGTCAGGTAGGATGGAGACGACGTCGGGAATCGGTTTGCCACGGGCAGGAGGGGAGATGGCAGTAGCTGAAAAATTGCGGGTGTGCAGAGCAGCCTATTGTTAATCAATTAAATGTGCAGCTGATAAAAAAAAAACCCAAAAACAAAACCAAAAAACAAACGCTTGGAGAAGCCGTTTCAATAGCTTGGCGCACACAACAGGGAAAATGCCGTGCTGGAACTACGGTCAGACCTCGGGATGTGTAAAGTGTCTGAAGCAATCCGAGTTTTCCTCTTTCTTTTTCTATCTCAGTTTTTATTTCTCTTCTTTCCTCCTTTTCTGTGGAATCCACATACCAGTTTACCCCTGCCGCTACAAGCAGCAGCAGAGATCTGGCCACCAGACATACCGTATTAATTCCTATCCACATCTATCAGCTGGCCTGTAGAAGAGGCAATCCTTAAAAAAAGCAGGTGAGGGGGTGGAGGTTAACACCAACAGGTATTTCTTGTCATTAACTCCCGACTTCCTGATAAGAGAGTGATAAACAACTGGTAAACTCAGTGCAACAGATTATAGAAAAGACATTTGCTTCCCTGCTTGGTGATTAATGCGCATATATTAAATAAAAATAGAAACTCTAAAAACAAGGGCTTTATATAAAACATATTCATATTTCAGTATTTCTATGGAATAATCGATATCATGCGACTACATCTGAATAGTCAATTGCTGTGTTCCGCAGACCGATTTCTAAGTATATGAGCTCCGCTTCTGAAAGGAGCAGCAGCTGGAGAGCCGAGAATGCAAAATTAATTATAACATTATAAAGTCATACATGAATCTCTCTAAGCCAACCTGCATGCCTTGCAAAATGTGCTATACTCTCTGCATTTTTATTTGGGAAGCTGTTCCTTTTCCAGGAGAAGTGTTGTTTATCTTTGCGAATTGATTGCTTTTAGTTCTTCCTCTTTAATAATTAGTGGAACAACACAGATTGGGAATACAATGGCCGTTGTGTTTACATTATAACAGGGGATTAATGCTATTAAGTGAGTGTTACAGTTATGACCCGGGAAGAGTACTTAAATAAATACCGTAATCCCAGGAGAACTGATGTAATTCAGTTCGGAGTGTGTGTAGATACGCACAGACACACACACACACACGAGAGATACAAATCTCCACACGTATATACACGCACAGACATATGCTACACACGTTAGGTCTACGTGGCCATCCGTGTAAAGTGTAGGTGCTGTTTTTTCCTCCATCTGCATGCCTTTCGTCTACGAGAATATTTTTTTGTGTGATTTTGGTGTGAGGAATGTTTAAATCAGGAACATTACTCCCCTTCCTCCAGACACATAGAGCAACAGATTATATTTCTGATGTTTTAATTTGTGCAGTCCAAAAACATTGTTTCATATACAGAAACAGGGTTAATTTCGCAATCCGAGATTAATGGAGTGAAATATTATCATTTCAAAGACAAGTTCTTGCGTTGATTTGATTTGCATAATTTTTGTATGGCTTCAGAAAGGAATGGATTTAGCCACTGCAAGGAGCCGGTATGCATTTTATTACAAGTACACCACTAATTTGACTGCACAATGTGAAGGACTAATAGCTAGTGGGGTCATTTAAATATAGCTGGCGAAGGCTTTGCAATACGCAAACCAGAAAACTGTTTCAATAACGTTTCTAAACAGCGATCAGTGGAGGTGTTTGTATGTAACTTCTTCTCGGAGTTATCTCTGTTTGATTTGAATGCCTTTCGCAAGGAAGAGGTTTTGCACTTGCTTGGCTCCACAGCTGAAATCTAATTCTCCCACAGTACTACCCGTTACTAATACAAAGCCGTCTAACTTGCGCTTTTAAACACCAGAATAGTATTACATGCACTTTTTATTGGTAATAACTATGGCAAATTAACATGCCTACACAGAGACATTAAGACTTTACACACTGTGTTTTTTATTTTAATAATTTATTCATTAGGTCAGCGTTTACCTTTCCAGATTTTAAACTGCGACCTCGCCTTGTCTTCTTTAATTCAGTTTCTTCCAGCAGAGCTGAGAAGGTAAACGAGAGTCCTCCCACCACCCCCTGCTATCGCTCATTGCTGTCCTGGGAGACAGGTTTTGCGTTTTGTCATTTATTTTCTACATTTCCTTGCACCAGTGACAGAGGCTGAAGTTTTCGGGCCGGTGAAGTTGAAACCCCGTCTGTGGGGATGGGGCTCCTGCTGCCTCTGCCCGACATTCGGGCGTCTGCCCGGGGGTCTTTCATTCCGACCCCCGCTCCCCTTGGCTTTACGCAAGTGAAAGAAGAAGAAAAAAATATAAAACCACAAGCCTCATTGGGATGAAGCAGAGGTTTCCCTCCCCGGGAGGGCTCCCTGCGGCCCGGAGAGGCGCACACGCCTGTCACCCGCACAATGCCAATTGCCCAATTGTCGTGACGCCGGTCACAGCAACTTTTCAAGCAAAGAGAAGTGGAACTTGGTGGGGTTTGAAGATGTGACACAATGCGCAGCTGAAACAGTTTCCTGTGACATAACCACACAATGGTCTGGGAATGCGTTCTCCTTTCTCTCATGAAATGGGGGACCGCCACCATCTCCCGGAGACAACGACGTTAAATAATAGCCTATTGTATTTTAAAATAACAAATGACACACGCGTACTGTGCGAGCGGAGTTGTCCAGTTTTCTAGCAAAAGGAGCCCAGTTTATAGGGCTCTTTCTGAGCGAGCTGCTTTGCGGAAGCGACCTGTGCGAACGCGGGGAGACGGGGTGAGCTAGGCCAGCGGTTCGTGGACCTATTCACAGGGTCAAAGCCAAGAGCGCTGAAAACGGCGAGGGAAAAAGGAAAAGAAAGAACTTTTCTTTGGCCGTCTTCGGGATGAGATCGTTAGTTCAAGCCGCGTGTGGGAGGGGGCGCTGTGGCAATGGATTCCCCAGCGCTCCCGAGCACTTGCAGTGGAATTGTTCATGGAAGCTCCTTCGCTGAGTTTTCCTTTAATATTTCGGTCATTACTTTTATTAAGACTGTTATCTAACTTCGTCCCGTAATGCCTGCACTAAAAGGTGGACTATTCTCGTGAGTTATGGTCACTTGTTTTCCTCTTAGCCCATTTTTTTCTTTTTTTTTTTTTTTTTTTTTTTTTTTTTTTTTTTTTAAAAAAAAAAGCAGTTCGGGAAAAATGCAATAGTGCATTTAATTTTAAAATGCAATGCAGGAAGCGTCTGCTCAGGCTAGCGCCGAGAATTGAGACGGCTCTCTATACCACGAAAAAGCTCACGAATAGACCTATATAAAACACACTCCTTGTTTGCAGCTTCTTAATTAAAAAAAAAAAAATCCCCAGGGTGTCTGTGGCTTCGACAATTTGCACTAATAACGAGCCATGTCTTTTTCAGGATTTACCTTCCCCCTTTTGAGATGTTACTGGGGGAAATGCTTAAAAATATATAAATAAATTTTAATAAATAAATAAATAAATAAATAAATAACCTAACTAAAGAGGATCTCTAAAAATCATATCTGAGGCTTAGGATAGTTGCTTCCCTTATGTCACACTGTTATTAAGATTGTTAGTAATTTTCCGCCTAAGGAAATATAAGCAAATATGTATCCGTAGGTATAAAGATATAAGATAAAAGACCTCAAAAGCTTTCCTGGAGCCTGCTATTTTCACCTGAAAGGCAGACAGCATTTCTCAGGGAGAAAACAAGTATACGATCCACAGGTGGGATAGTTGATCATTCTTAAGGGGGAGAGGGAAAAAAAAAAAAAAAGGAGAAGAGAAAAGAGAAGAGAAGAGAAGAGAAGAGAAGAGAAGAGAAGAGAAGAGAAGAGAAGAGAAGAGAAGAGAAGAGAAGAGAAGAGAAGAGAAGAGAAGAGAAGAGAAGAGAAGAGAAGAGAAGAGAAGAGAAGAGAAGAGAAAAGAAAAGAAAAGAAAAAAGAAAAGGAGTCACACAGTTTTAGAATGAGCCGGGAGCGGTCTCGCCAGTGAGGGCAGGCGCGAAGGTCCCGCCGCTGCCCAGCGGAGCCCTGCGGAGCCGCCCGGGCCTCCTGCGCGGAGCAGCGGCTCCTGCCTGCACCACCTCGGTCTGTTTCGGTGCCGGGCTGAGCTGGACGACCTCCCTCCACCGGCGGGAGGAAGGCAGGGAATGAGGGCGGGTGCCCTCCGGAGCCGCGGACAGGGCCTGCGGGGCGGTGAGGAGCCGGCTCGGGCGCACAGGCGAGCAGGCCCCCCTTGGCCCGCCTGCTGCCGGGGGAAGCAGTGCTCCCCATCCCCCATTCTCCATCCCCGGCCCCGCGGGAGGTAGGCAGGCAGCGCCACGTCTTTGCGTTTCCTACTGGGCCAGCGCGCCTCGGGAGGGGTGCTCCAGCGCCAGCGGTAGGCTGAGCGCCTTCAGCGCCTGGTGCGCTTGCGGAATGGGTGGTGCGCAGAGTGCAGGAAAAGTGGGACGGTTGAGCTGGACAGCCGCTTTATTTTAAAAGCTTATGTTAATATGGATTCTTTGGCACAGGGATGGTCAACAAGTAGGTTTGGGCACTCTGGTAGGCAGGCTCCTGGGTGCGCTTCACCCGGAGTAGCTGTGCATAAATGGATTTCTCCTACTGGCTTTTCCACATACTTGTGCCAGACTCAAAATTGTTTTCAGCAATTTTGAAGTCTGCCTTTCCCAGTCATGTTGCCATCATCTGTTTGATCACCACTTTTAACACTAGAGAGCACCTGCTCACCTGGTTTGTGCTTTTCTCTCATTCATTCATACGTACCTTCACCTCCATGTGTGTACACGTCTACCTGCATCCTTCCTTTGTAGACCCACAAACACATTTCTAGATCAAGCCTATCCGCACTCGCAAACCAGAGAGTCTTACTAGAGAGTAAAAATAGCCTTCCTGAACTATAAGACCTCTTTGTATCCTTTTAAAACTAGGTGCTTTCCTTTCTCAGAACAATCAATTATCCCCATTGTATGTTAAAGCATTTTGAGGTTGATGGAGCATTTCCAAAAGTAGACAGAAAAAAAGGACAGAAAAGCTGTCATCACAGTCAGGAAAACTATTACATCTTCATGTACTTAGCAATACCATGATGTATGAAATAAACCTATTTTAAACTAATGCATAATTCATGAACATACAGGTAGATATATGGTAATTTTGAAAAATTTTCATTAATGAGCAGAGTCAAGGGCAACTGAAGTTTTTATTTTCATAAAATTTAAATTGATATTTCCTTTAAGTCAATATTGAACTCCCCATGTTCCTTGCATTTAATTAAGAAATAACTTCAAAAATTTTTTTCTTTTTTTCTTTATTCTTTACTTTCAAACTTTACTCTGAGTTAGAATCTTTGAATTTGGGGGGGAATATTCTTCACAGTATTCGTGTCTATATATAAAAGTTAAACATCCCCCCCCCAATATTGTTTTGAATATTGAAATAAGCAAAAAACCCCACCCTGTGTTGGTATTTCTAATTCATTTTAAAAAATGCTATCTACATGTCCTCATGTGGTCTCACTGCTTTTCTTGGCTTTGTAGCAATACTGGAGTAGACTGCCAGTTTAACCAAGTTTACAGCCTTCCCTTACAACGTAAAGGAAAGGCAGACAGACCATCTGGTCCCTAGCTTTTCAACCTAGAACAGTGCAGATTTTATGTCACTTTTGTCTCAGAAAGGCTGGTCACGATTTTATCAATGAGAAGTCTAAACATGTACACATTTTCCTTTTCGTATATCTGACCCATTTCCATCATAAGGGGCACAGGATGAAAATTCACAAAAAAAGTTATGCTTTCATTCCTTCTGATATCAAACTGACTTTAAGAGTGACATGAGCTGTTGACTTTGTTGTATGTTTGACTATGCTCAGCACAGGAGTGGGATCTTGTGGCTAAAATACTGTGTACAGGCTGAATCTTCACTCTAGGGAGGTTTGGAGAGATTGTATTGTTTAGGTTGTAGCAAGACAGCTATGAAAAAAAATATATTGACTGAGGTCTTCTAAAATATCTGTGTTAAACTAATGCCAGTACAAACTAATCAAGAGATTTTCTTCAGTTTTCAAAAAGACATTTTATTTTTAAAGTGCAGGTTCCAGAAATTTAAAAGAACAAATCTCTTCATGCTTATTAAGAGGCAATGAATTCTGCTTTATGCAGCCCAGCCTTATAGCACATGACCTTTTAATGTATCACTAAAAGGGAAATAGTGAAATGTTCCTTTTTACTTTGCTTAGATGTTCCCCAAATGTAAGTGAAGTCTTTGAAGGTTGTGCCTCCTCTGCACCTTTGAACATGGATTTTTAAATTTTGTTGTGAATTATGTGATATCATTACCTTAAACAGCAGAGGTACACAAAGTTTAAATTATATTTTGCATACAAATATACCACCTGATTTTTTTATCTGGGGTCCATTTGGTGGAGTCCATGTTCATGAAAGATAGGAAGTGATAAGGATGGGAAGAAAATACCCCAAATAATTAACCAGCAATTTCCATTATGACGTATTTTCTCAAATAATTCTGTCCTGGGACCATCATGATTATAATGTTCTGGTCTTTGAGTTTTTTTAAAGTTGTTGGGGTGCAAAACAAAACTAACTCAAAAGTTTCTCCCTCTCTCTCATGCTTTCCTTCCTTTGCATTGACTCCTTTACCATCACTTAGCTGAGATTTTCTAGAAAGTGATGTTGTGCCAGATGCATCATGACTTGGCAATGATGGACTTGCCTTTGTGACCTTCAAAGGGAATAATCTCACTGGAAGAGCTTTGTGAGCTGTTTCTTATTGTTTGAACTCCAGTCAATAGTCAGACATGTAAAATATCCTTCAGTATAGGTTGTCAAGATCTCCTTACAAACTAACAGATCTTAATTCTGCAAATATGCTGTTTTAAGAAATTGTCCAGCACTGTTCTTTTAAGAATGTATAATAGGTCTTTGGATTTGCACAAACACAGTTAATACAAAATATGCATTTGCAAATCAGTTAATTTCTTTTTAATTTTGTTTCTAACACCTCTTGTGCTCCAGTTGAATTTATGAACCTTATCAGATTTATGAGTTCTATCCACTAAAAATATTTCCATGAACTTGATTTAAAATTTTGTATAAAGGGAAGAAATATTAATTCTAATCCTTGCCAAAAGTATGGGATATAAATAATTTTTTCGCTGCAAATATTTTTGTTTTAAATATGCAACTGAAAGAAGAAACAGTTCACTTAATATGCTATGCTCTTTTTATTATTTACTTGTTTCATTTTTACCTGATTGCTGGAATGGTCTCTTTCAGCTCTCTTAAAATAAGAGACGTTGTTTAAAGGTTGCTTAAAATAATTGCTAATCCACTAACACTTGAAACCTGTGACTTTTACTCAGAACTAGTTTTTTACTAGTCTTTTTCTTCCTCCCTTTCCTACTTTAATTTGCCATGTGCTCTATTTACTGTTTACCAGATTTACTTTTTCTTAAAATCACTGCTTGGTGTTTTGGTCAAAGGAACATGTAAGCCATGGTTGCTGCTTAGTTTTCAGACTCATAGTAACATTCATAGGAAAGCTCAGTGAAGGTTTTTTTTTGTTTTTGTGTTTTTTTTTTTTTAGAAGTAAATAATGTTTTTATCAATATTCAAGATCAGTCTTTCATAATATGTATGAGATCAAGAGGCTCCATACTTCCAGGTGCAGCACAAATGCTCAGCTAAAGGAACAGCTCCTAACCTTCACAGCAAATAGGACACATATATACAAACACCAGCGAGAAGGTATTAATGCTAACAGACTTTTACGGATGTGTTAGTAAGTTCAGAAATGTAAATTATGTTTTTCAACTAAAGACTTTCAGTTAGGTCATAAAAATAATGACAGACACAGAAGAATCAAAATGTTAAGAGGTGAAAGGCTGTGGAAGCAATTGACTTTTCCAGCCAACAGGCAGGACCACGTGCACAGCAGGACTAATACAGGTGACCACAGAGTGTACACACAATGTGAAATTTTACACAGAAAGAGCCATGAGACGAAGCAAATTAGAGACTTCTCCCAAATCCACTGTGCCTGCATCTGGTGTAATTACTCTTGCTGGCAGTTTGCTGTTCCCTTTGAAAGAAGCAAAAAGACTTCTCATTTGCATGGGTATAGATTCACTCTTTCTACCAAAGGAGGACAGGGTGCTAACTACTTTGCTCTAGGATGTCATCAAGTAAACTTTGTCACTGTAATTAAACTCAGACCTGACTTCTCATCATTTAGCCTGTAGGAGAAGAAAATTCAGTAAAGCACATGAAAGCATCAGCAGTAAGGCTGTTCTCTTCATTGCTTTTACTGAAAAATGGATTAAGAATTTCTTCCTTCACAAAGCACTTGTTTTTTAATTTTTTGTGACATTTTAAATATTCAATTATTGATATTTATGGCAAAACTCACTAAAATTATTTATTTAGTGTACCTTGGAGCTGATCACTTGCTCTTTCTTCATTCTTTAAAATATGCCTGGAGGGCAACAGGAAAGGAAATTCAGCTGAGGAACCAAAGGTTGGATTACACACCAAGAGAATCATAGAGTTGTTGGGTTGAAATGGACCTTAAAGACAACCTAGTTCCAAGCTCTCTGCCACAGTGAGGGACGCCTTCCACTAAACCAGTCTGTTCATCTAACCTGGCCTTGAACACTTACTGTGATGGGACATACAGAAGTTCGAGAAGGTAGATTATTCCTTTGTCCCATGAAAATTCTATACTTTTAAACATATTATTTTTATTGAGTTCCACAATTAAAAATTTCTTTTCTATTATTCAAGTTATTCCATGTGATATACAAGTTCTAGATTTTGTCAGACTAATATAAAAAGTTTCTATCAAATAAGATATATATATAACAAGTAGTTTGAAGCATTAGTGCATTCCCTGTTTCATCCTGTATATAGGAGCTGTATATAAAACGTAAAAATCACATCAAATTTTGTGATAAAGCTCAAAACCAATATACAAACAGAGCACACTACAAATCAGCAATAGGTACTCTCTGGTTCAGCAAGAGGGATTCCAGGTAAGCTTATCAGGACAATATCTGTCTTAGCTCACACCCCCTTCATTTCCATTTGACTAAATTTATTTCTTGTGGGAGTATGAAGGTAATTGTGATGATCACCATCCAACCTGGATGACCATGGGTTCAAGCCTGAAGGCTGCACTGTGGAGAGCACTACCCCCACTGTGTAGACCCAAATGTTGTGTAGGGATTAAGGCCATGGACACTGGTCTGATGGGTGTACTCCCCATGGACACACATAGGGGACCACAGGACTGCCATTTGAATCAGCTGGCTGTGGAAGCTGGTGTGATGGCAGGTCACAAACAAAATACTACAAAGGGTAAATTCCTGCGGTTAAGATCTGTCTGAAGAAGCTGCACCGGCAGCTTGGCCTTGATTTTAGGGAGTATTTTGGCATTTCTTCAAGAAGACTTCTGGGCCTCAAAGACATTTTCAAAGTTGTTTCAAATAGTTGCTCTCTCAGAGAACAACTATGTTGCAAATGTTATTTTACTGTAAAGGTTATTCTGGGAAATCCAGGGCTGAGAATTATTACTTTAGCACCAAGAAAATTGGTCGAAATGCTAATTAAAAACAGAGTTATAAAAGACCTAGCTGAAAATAATATGATGGAGACAGATCACCATGGCTTCTGTAAAAGAAATCTGTGCCTCTCTAAGATATTCACATTCTTTGTTCGCATTAATTATTGGGTGTGATAACAAGAGAGCAAATACAAGAAGATTGGAAGACATGATTTATTTGGACTTTCACAAAAGATGACAAAGTTCATCCTGTAAATCTCATGAAATAGCTAGGCTCAGTAAATAGACGTGGACTTTCTTATCAACAGGTCTATCTACTCATGAATTCTTGCTGTTCTCAGTGGGGCAAGAGCTAAGAAACTTAGGATAATTTTCAAAACCCACTTCACCTTTGTGATGGCACCTTAGCCAACAGAGCAAAGCATTCCACATAGAGGTGCAACATATTACACATTAATTTACATTGATTGTGCTACTATTATTTGTACCTAATTTTTATTGCTTTAATAAGTCTGATTGATTTTCTGAACAAAAGTTACCTATTTTTTTTTTCCTAAACAGTTTCTATCTCTTCAATCTGTCATCATACAAGCTTTTCAGTGTCTAGAATAATTTTGTTCATCTGCCTCTGCTTTTGTTAGCAACTTCAGCAACAAATTACAATTTTGGGCAAAGAAAGTCTTTGTTCAAGATCCTCATTCATTATACAGCAGCGCCAGAACACCCAGAACACATGACTTCTCAGTGCTCCTCCGGGAAAAAAATAAAATGACAAAGACCAAACTTTGTACTCCTATGATGTTAAAAAGCTTTCAAAAGGTCAAAATGAGAAAGAGAAGGAGAGAAAGAGAGAGGAAGAGAAGGGAGGGAAAGGGAGAGAAGAAAAGAAGACTGAGAGAGCTTTCCAGTGAATTCTGTTTTTCAGATTAAAAAAAAGAAAAAAAAAAGAAGATAACATTGATTTAACAAAAAGAAGATTTGTCCTCCAGAGAAACTCTAGAAGAACAGAAGTCCCCCATATGAATTTATCAGCACCAGAGGACTCAGTCAATAAGAAACAGAGCAGACACTTCTAATCTCAGGGACATCAAACTGATTTAACCTGCTTTCTTTTCCAGCATCCTGGTACCTGCTGTGATCCATATTCATCCAGCATTACTAAATAGGGACAGCATAAACCTAACCCATGTTGACACACTCGCACAGCATTATTCCCTGTGACCTAGAATTGTGCTTACCTGGTACTTTGGGAGCCAGTGTAGATTCAAAAACAGAGTAACTTTATTCTTGAGGTGTGATACCAAAACTAAGAAACACAGCTGACAGTTGAAGATGGGGCATCTGTATGGCACAGCAGCAGGACATATGGCTCAGCATTTCAGGCCAGCATTAGCTCAAGGCTGTCTTCCTCCAGAACAGTTTGATGGGCTTGTACATTTCTGGGACGTCTGTGAATATGTGAAAATATCCTGTAGGCTCTGTTTTTCCTAAAGGCCACGAGTTCTCCTTTTCTACTTAACCTCTCAGATTTTCTTCCTGTTCAGAAGAGTCCTTAGCCTGCAAAGGGAGTGTTGCACTGTTGCATGTTCTTCACCTTGCCCTCAAAATAATTATGTTTCTTTAACAATTGAAATCCACTAGTGATGATGACTCTGGCTTTGTTTTCTCTCTAAATTCCGAAGAGAAAACTTTCGTCATGCCTGTGAAAATCTACGGAATAAAACCTGCGAAAATATGTTGAGGCGCTCTGTAAAAGAAGCCTTTAAAATCATTGTAGTTGAAGTGATCAGGTGAGATCCCCAGCTAACAAAATCTAATTCAAAAGTAAGGAGACATTTTCTGCCAACACAGATTTTGACCCATAATTACTCTGGGGAGGTATCTGTGTGGAGATCACAGGATGTTTTGTCCTGGAGTGTCTGGTACACAGGCATCTAAGGACTGGGCAAAAGGAGAAGAGAAGGAATGCAAAAGAAAATCTGAGATAATAAAAAGCAACAAAAACCATTCATGACATATCTGTTTCCAATTTTATTCTTAACAGATCTGGGTTTCTGGTAGGCTTTTCTGGTTATGACTAAACAAACTCTTTGGGAGCACTTCTGGTGTGCATGGCCAGAAAATGTTCAGTGCTTACATGTCTTTTGGCTCTTAATGTTTGCTTGTTTGTGAAAAATTTCAACTTTTTTTTTTTTTTTTTTTTTTTTTTTTGGTTTGCAACAGAAGCAGAGATACACCAAAAGATTGTGTTAATTTTTTTGAATGCTTCACTTTGAAAAGAACCTTGTTTATTTTTTTTTTTAAAGAATCGCATATTTCCTTTTGACACTATTTTAAGTCAAGTACTTCAATTATTTAATTTGAAATAACATTCCAGTTTGAAATTTCCTTTCAATTTGTTTGAGGAAAACAGTTTTAAAAGGTTTTTGAAGCCACAGAAAATATTTTGGGTTGCATCACTTTTGTAATATTTCATGAAACTATAAAACAAAAAAACAGTTTTCAATTTGATCAAAAACACTTTCTTTTATGCTTGTTTCTTTTTTTCCTGAACTACCAATGAACCAAAATCCATTTTTCTCCCTATTTGACCTCTTGAAACTAAATGAAGAATTAGTAAGATGTTAACCAATTTTTTTTTTCTCAAATTTTTATACACTTTTTAGAGGCTGTTTAATGTCACAGATGTAACGGATGAAGTTCAACAACTGTTTCACAGTATTTCTATCATTTATGGATCTGTACTGCTGAGGAGCAAGACTGGGGTGGGTTCCACACTTTGAGTTCCACATCTTGTGAGAAGACAGACGAAGCTTAGATGATGATCTAGACCTTTATTTCTGTCCTGCAAGCAACCTGAAAAGCATAAAGGGTCTTTTAAATGCACAAAAACAATTTTTACAGAATAGAAATGAGAACATTTATCTTTATAAATAAAGAAACATTTTCGCTCTCTGTGAGGACTAAATATACATGTGTATAAAAGAAGAAAAGTTTCTAAACAGCTTCACTCTTCTCCCCCTGTGTGGCGTTATGTGGAAACTTGTTTCCAGGTTTGGTTTCAGTCAATTTAGTAACTTTCTGGATTACAGAAAGCTTAGTGCAGTCCTCTGATCCCTAAGAAGTTTTATTTCTGTCACCAAGGGAACCTGGCTGTACATGTGTTCCCTGGTCCTTTAATGAACCTCTCCTGAACAGCAGGCTCCCATCTCCTCACTAGGGTTCTCATTTTCTTTTCTCTTCTCCTCACTAGACCCTGAAGAAGCCTGGGAGCTCCTCCTATTCTCCTCCCACTCAGTCCTCAAGCATGCTCATCTGCTCTCCAGGGAAAGGAGGAATCTCTGCTCCTTCCAGGAGGTCCAACTGACCTAGTCACTCCCTTTTTAAAAGAAAGGAGAACAAAAAGTAAAACAGATGCTGTCCAAAATAAACCTTTTCACATGCCAGAAGAAAAAAATCAGCACATCTCCCAGGCTTGGTTGTCTCAAACTCTCATCATGTGGATGCTTAGGCCCTCCAGCTGTTTGTTTCCTGTGTATGGAGCAATGAGACCCTGTTATGGTAACTTCTGCACAAACTGGCCAAGATCCATTGGAATTTTTTGATCCAAAGCTTTTTACCCATTTCCAGATTGCAATTTGCTCATTGCGTTCTACACAAGACTTGAAAACAGAGAGAGTTAATCTGAGACTGTTTCTCTTTCAGGCTAATGAAAATAGTAAGGGCTGCATGGCCATCATTGTCTGACATGGTGTGCCTATGCCTAAAAATCCTTGTGCTACCGTGCAGGGGATTTGATAACCATGCTGGACTTTTTTTGTGTACCACCATCTCTTTTTTATTCTCCCCTCAAAATAAGCTAATTGCCACTACCTTGCTAGCAGGTCCAAGTTGAAGTCCTCTGCAGCAGCCTGAGAGTATCTCAGTGTCTGTATGGATGTGGGGCAGTAATTTATGGCAGAATTAGAGAGAGACCAGGGTGAAGTTGAGAAACATTTTCTACATTTTTACTGCTGTATGTCACTGTCTTGCTATGTTCAGGTGTCTTATTTTCCTTCATGGAAGATTAATGGAAGTGACTGATGATGGTTTCATGCGGTTTAGGGCCAGAAAGGATTATTAGATCATCTTAGCCTGACATCCCATGCATTACAGCCCATAAAAGGTATATGCACATGACACGGTGCAGTGCCGTGCAGAGATACACATGCTACCTCTGAACAAATTAGCTCAGCTACAGGAAGCAATAAAGCTGCATTAGACTGGGATCAGTGCTGAAAGCACTGCAGCTAACCGAGTCCAGGCACGGCAGCTCCCGGCTGTGCTCTCTCCAGGACCCACACTGTCAATGGCAGACATGGCTCAGATGCCTCTAATAAATTTCCTCTATCAAACAAACTATTTAGATTTAAACCTTGCAGTTTTTAGGGATGCTAAGCTGAGTTTCACAGGAGAGAAGACCGTGGCACCACTGACTGGAGGGGATTTCTCCACCAATGCTCCTCACACTATCACTACGAGGAAAGCAAAACCTCATTAAATCTCTACTTGGTCAGAGGCTGGTGTGAGATGACCCACAGCAGCACAGCTCAGCTTTCTGCATTGGGTGACCCCTGTCACAGGCTATCTCTACCCACAGTCTGTGTGGAGGAATCTGGCAGCCCAGCTTTTTGGCTTAGAGTCCTGTTTAGCTAGTCTCACTGCCAGTGCTTGACAGCTAAGGCAGTGTGTGGAGACAAGACCACCTCTCTGCTTCCACTCAATTATTCTGGTTTTAAAAGACTGTGGATCATGTCAAGTCTATTTTTTTTTTTCCATACATTTGCCCTGGTAGTGGAAGTGGTTAACCCACAGTATCTTTAAATTGATCCTTTTGCCATAGTTTTCTAAAGCAGAACTTTTCAATGTATAGGCACAATTTTCATTCTTTATTCTCAAGTATATTATTTGGTAACATATTAATATTAAGAAATAAATTGGGGGTGGGATGATGGAATTTTTAGCAGATTTTTTGGATCATTCTTGATGACCCTCTCCTTTATCTATCTCACTAATTTTTGAGTTATCTGCAAAATTTATTAACAAAGATTTTTAGACCATCTTTTAGATGACTGCCTCATGTATAAGATAATATGGCTAAAAGAAATTCTCTAAAGAACATGAATGTCTAGTCTGAGATCTTTCAGTGAGCTAATTTTAACCTGATCTGTGTTGTCTGTATGAATTTTAAAGCGTCCTGAGTTTTGGAGAAATCTACATTTATTATGCTAGCAGACGTTGATTGGACTTGTGTTCTTGACAAAAATGGTCGTTTAGTCACAATTTTTTTTACCCAAGCAAGTCTATAAATAGAATCCTAAATTTAAAATCTTTTAGTTAAATCAAGTTGAGTGATTTTCCATGAGAATTGTATTGGCACAGGAAGTGTTTTAATAACTTGAAAATTCCCCATTTTTCATGTATTTACAAAACATAATGGTGGTTGCTCAAAAGTATGATTAGTTTCTATACAGCTTTTGCTTGTAAATATTTTTGTATGCTATGTAAGTTTAAAATGATACCATCTTAACATGTATTTCCTCGTGCCATCCTCTGAAGGTGATAAACTCAGTCCCTGTCACTTCATTGAATGTGATTGGTGTAGCGTTTTGTTAAAATTACACCCCCCCAAATTTCTATGGAAAATACACACTTAGCTACAGTTTTCAATCTAGAATAAGCATACATAACCTAGAGATTTTCTTGGTCCTCTACATTTAAATTCCTTTTGTTAATTTGTATTGCTGTAATCATGGTTATCTGAAGACACATTTAGTGCAAATTTTCAAGGAAAGGGGATGTTCTTACTAAATTCATAGATGCAACTGGAAAAAACAGACAAACTTTTGGCCATGCAGTCCTTTTTCAGGTTGAGTATATTTCAACTTGTGGTTTATAATGCTTTGTTATTTACTCAGGTTTCATATTAATATTTTATGTTCTAGTTTGTTTTCAATCTTCTTTTAACAAGGATATTTTCTTGCTCTGTAAAATCTGTTTTACTTGTGAACCAGGCTTGTGGGTATCCAGGATTTTATTTTTTGACAGGTCTTATATTTTGAAAATGCTTATCACTTTAAATATGTCGTTGCAATGACTGTTTCATTGCAAAAGATACAAAAACTGGCAAACAAAAACTAAATATATATGCATGTATGCATACATATAAGTGCAAATCATTTGATATTATATGCTCAGTCTGCATAAGGTAAATACAATCAGATCATGACATCTATACCTAGTTTGTTTTATGGTAATATTTAGCTCCTAGTTAATTTAAATAAAATCTAAAACTGAGTTATCTTTTTTGATCTCAGGAGTTTCTGCAAAAAGATATTAATGTTTATTATTTTTAGAAATGCTGGGAAATTTTTTGATGCGTGAGATGATGAGCAAGCTTCTTCCAGGATGAAGTCATCCTTATTAAAATTTTTAACTTTGTTATACTTTAAGGGCAGATGTTAAAGAGCAGTACAGGCTGTTATCTACCGTGAGTAGGTTTTGTGTTGTGGATGCTACAGATTGGCCCGTAGATTTTTCTATCAGTTCTTTTTTCTTCTATGTAGATGTTTCATGCACAACGTTTGTGTCCCATTCTGACCTTTCAAAAACAACTTTGATGTGAACACCCTGTCTGTGCATTTTTTCCCTGTTTTACATCTATGGGAGAAGCTGGAAGTTTGAAAATCTATTTTAGTCATGACAACTGTCTTAGCATATTTCTAATACTAAATGCAGAACATTTCTTCTCAGGCAAGAGCACCTCCAGCTGCTGTTTTTATTATCTAGGCTCCACTGATCAATACACAAATGGTTAAAAGTGTGTTACTTATCTGACCCTTTTTGCTTCCATTATTGTGCAGAGGATATCATAAAACTGGTTTCAACACTTGAGGATATCTACAAGGATTATCCTGTTACTATCCTCTGCCTTCATGGTTACATTAACAGCAACCTAATACCTTACCTAGAGATTATCCCATCCACTACTGAGATGGTATCCATTAGAATCATGCAATCTGTCTCTGTCCATAGTATTTGTGTACTCCACTGAGTACACGCTCTACCTCTTTAGACTACTGGTAAAATTACTTACAAAGAAAAGAAGATATATTGGTATAAAGAGACCTTAAACTTTAAAAAACATAGCTTACAGGTTCCTGGGACCATGAGGCATTTCTTACATAATTGCCACAAGAAATGGAGAAAAATGAGAAACTTAATGACATAGACCAATAAATAATTGCTGTCACATTTTCCCATCAAAATGTATTTCATTGAGTTAATAGAACTACAAGGGAATAATTAAGTAAAAAAATCTTCAGGTTCATAATGCCATAAAAGCTTTATAATCATGAATTAAAACGGTCTTATCATTACAGAAGCACATATAAAAGCACGCATTAAAGCAGTTTCACTTTCATGAAGGTGTACCCAAGTCCAGAAACAGGAAATACAAAAATTTTACATTTTAGAAAGTAGCTAAAAACTATGATATTTTACTGGTCTCCTTCCATACAGGATAGAAATAAATAATACCACTGAAAAAAAAAATAGATATGTGTTTGTTCTCTCAATTATGTAATGGCACAGACATTCCATAGGAGAAATGCCTGAGGGGGGTGGCTGAAGCACAAGCCCTGCAACAAATACACAGATCAAAAATTTAGATGTTATGGATAATTAGGTGGTGCTAAACAACAGAATCGTAGCCAAATCTAGCTGTCTTTGACATGTTAAAGGGGGAGTGAAACACCCTTGTTGAGTACCAGGTTCGGAATGGTGATGGTTCTGAAAAAGAAAAAAAATCTCTGTTAGTCCTTTTCTTCCTCCTCCATCTTTGAAGTCTGCATTTCTACTCAGTGCCTGTTGCAACCATCTTCAGTTTCACTATACTGCGCTCTAATTTTCTCTCCTATATCTGTGCCATCCATGCAGGGAACAGTTATGGTCAGGATGTCACACTTGGGGAGTGTAGCAGCTGTGCGGATCTACCATTTCTTTTAGCATCTGCAAGAGGCAGAGCACAGGGCATGGAGTGGCCTGCCTGTGCTGGCAAACACATCTAAGGGCACAGCAGCTGCCTCAGTTCTCAGCTCGTTGTAAATCATGATGCCACTCTAAATTCCTGCACGGGTACGATAGATTTTCTTCATCCCCCAGCACTGAGTTGCAGTTTTAGGCCATGGTTTTGCTCTAAACAAGTAACCTTTACATTCCTTTTCTTCTGCAAACAATCAACAGAAATCTAAACATGTGCATAACAGAATATAGTAAGAACAGAGCTCTAAATTTAGAAGACATACATTTGGGATTTCAAAGCTGCTTCAAGTGCTGTTAGTACTTTTGGCAGCCCAGATTTATGTTAATTACATGAGGGTTGCTGGAGATGTCTCTTAGGGTCTGGACATTTTTGGTTGTACTTTGTCTGTCTTGGTTTCCTGCATGCCACAGTCTTCAACTGAATGTCAAATTTTTGTTGCAGCACTGTAGTCATAATTCCACACAAATTCTAAGGGGCTGGAAAGAGCTGTATTGCATAGCTTAGGCTTCTACAGCAGTATGGACTCAGTATTAAAAAACATTTAACATGTGACTACTGCTGAAGGAAGGAGGCACAGCTGGCAGCTGCGTGGATGAGCAAGCACATTGAATGAGGACATTTTTCAAGCACTGGTTGGGGAGAGAGAAAAATATGCAAATAATTTCTTTGGCAGTATTTATTTTTTTATTTTGGAGCTCACCCTATTGTTTATCATCATGATAGTTTTTGACAGATCATGTGTTGTGGTTACTTTGTATTTCAGAGGCGGATGTTCTGATATAAGGGATTTTGCCCACTCATTAGTAGCAAGGCATAATAAACTTCCATATATGCACAGTTTATCATATCATATGTTATGCCTTGTCTAGGGTGAATATTTTCATCCCTGAAAAGACAGACAATGGCTTACCATAATTTGTGACAGCCAGAATGCCTTTGCCAGGAAATGTGATGACCAAGCTGGGCAGACCACTTGGACTGTGCTATCCAAAGCCACCTGATTACTGAATGTGTTTGAATAAGATTTTGTGAATGCCCAATCAGTGCAGTCATTCTCCCCCTACAACAAAATGTGGCAAATGAAAAGTCCATTACACTTCTATGCAAACCTTCTCCTTCCTGTCCCAGGTGTTTTATTTCACTCCGTCACATATGGCATCAAGGATAACTGATCAAAGAGATGTAACAAAAAATCTGCTTCAGCCACAACATCAGCTTTGTAATGTCCAAGCCTTGTATCGAATCTTACATGTATTTATGGAAGTGTGTGTTTCCAGGAGAACTTAACAGGAGGAGGTGATGGTCTGTGGATCCTGGCCTTTTTCACTCCACCGTTCCCTTAGGGCCTATGGTGACAGCAGTCAACCATTAGCTACACAGAAAAAGCAGTCTCAGGGCAGGACTCAGGATAGCAAAATAGCATTGCCATATGAAGAGTCTAAACAGGGAGGGCATTAGTGTCCAGTTAGTACAGCTTGGTTTAAAGAAGACATGAAAGCAAGATGGAAAAGTCTCTTTTGGATAGAAACTGGCTCAGAGATTCTCAGTAGCTGCAGAGAGAACTGAATTTTTTTGGGATGCAAGGGCCAGGAGAAGGGTAGTGTGGGAATCCTTGCAGTGAAAGTGAGATGGAGAGAGCAAAAGAGCAGAATTAAATGAAGAGCCAAGAGGAAAACCCTGGAGAGTTAAGGTAGTTGTGGTTGTGTGGTGTTGTGGTGTTTTTTTTCTTTTGTTGTTTGTGTTTGTTTCTTATGTTCTTGATTTTTGTTTTTGTTTTTTTGTTTTTTGTTTGTTTGGTTGGTTTGTTTTGATTTTGTGTTTTGCTCCTGCCCAAATAGGTTGTCTTCTTTGGGCAAAATGCTTCTATGGCAGGGAATGCCTTGCTTCCTTATGAAATACCATCCCTCTGCAGTACAGGCTCACCAGGAAAGAGGAAAGTAGACAAAATGTCCAGGACTACTTGCTGCCTCCAGGAACTGCCTACTTTACCATGTTTACAGCCAACCCTGTTACGCTGTGGGGAGTTTATACCCTATCATACCTATACAAAGCACTGCTTTCTACTGATGACATGCCTTCTTTAATTTAACCTGGCAGAACTAACTGTCTTAAAATTCTTCTGGCTGCAAAAATACTGTCTGTGGCTGTCTGTGGCAGCTGATTGGAATATTCTCTTTACTCTTTAAGTACTACCCGGGGTATTGGAAGCAGATCTGAAAGAGCTAGTGCTAGTAACCCCAGCAGATGCCTGAAGCAGAGCGTATTCATAAGCTGAAGTTGCCCTTCCGCTAGTTCATGTGCACACCTGGAAAGGGGCATATTTTCCAGCAGGGGAACTCCCATCTGCTCTGCCCTTCAGGTCCCGTTTCTCTAAAGCAGCTAAGGAAATCACTTCCGAGGAATAATACATTAGCATGTGTTTTTAACCTGGAACAGATTTAGATCTGCTAGGCATACTATGAAACTCATATGTGTGTGTATGCAGTTCTCTGGATGTAATTTGTACAAGCAAAGCCATGGCTTGATTCTTCAGTTGTGAACCTTTGGTTCTCGGACTAGAACTAGCCAGAATGAATTTATAGAGATGGCTGAGGGTACTGAGTCCACCCTCTTTCATTCACACTGTGCCTTGCAGTGAGTACTCCTGCCCTCATGGTGCCAGAGCTGGGCTGCACCCTGCCCTTCGTCTCGCTCCCCTTATAACCAGGCCTCTGTTTTCTCCACGCTTATTTGTATGAGACTTCATTGTTCAGTGATTTCCAAAATATGGTCTGGAGGCTTTTAATAATAGCAGGTACATTTATTTATACACAAAACCCTTTACAAAATGGAGGATTAAGAACCATATGACTAACTCCCATTAAAAGTATAATCCAGCTACCACCCAAATAATTAATATAATTTTCTTTTAAAAAGCCCATTTCTCTACTTTTACAAAAAAAATTGGATATTTGAAAATTATTTAAGTCTAATTAGTTAAGTCTACTTCTAAAATTAGTTAAGTCTACTTCCTCTCTGAACTTCTCTCTTTATAACTCAGTCTCCCTACACCTATCTCAGACTTGCCCCCTCCCATCTTCAGTCTACAAAAATATGTGCAAAGGTCAAAACAAAAAATTGCTAGGAGATTGCTGGAAATAGAGCATTTAAATAGAAGATGGGGTTTTCTAATCTGTGTTTGCCCTAGTCCCCGTAAGGGCAAAAGGTTTTATAATGGTGAAGTCAGTAGAACCTTGCCATGTGGCCTCTCTCTAAACTGGAGACAAGAGGGATGAAAATAGAGTAGTTGCATAGAAATTGCAGTACAGAAATTACATGCGAAAGCAAATTAGGCAGCATTGGCCCGGTGTGTTTGCAATGTTGAATCTCTCAGTCTGTGGTGCAGAGCAGAGTACCCATGTAGCTGAGTTCTCCTGTCTGGCTGTGGGCAGAGCTCACACAACAAATGGAAGAAAACAAGTATAAGCACTAGCTGCTAGAGGGGAAGGATGAAATATTCCCTGGCCAAGACTTTGTTCTGAACAAACAGGTGAACAAAGTCCGGGGGTCTTTAATTGGTTCTTTTGTTCTTTTTCAGAATGAAATCAATTGTTCTGGGCCAGCTACAGATGCTGTCTTGGGGCACTGTCCTGTGGCAGACAACCAAAAGTTTTGACAGTGTTAGTGGAAAGGGATGCTTTTCTGAAATTACGCATGGAAGTGAAAAGACTAACAATATTTTTTTGCATATGAAAGCTGACTTGAAAAAGTCTTGGAATCTTGGAAAAGTTTGGGAAACTATGTCTTGTCTTAAAAGCTGCTGGAGTTGGTATATCAGGGGCAATGAGTAAAATAACCTCTGTAGGGACATTACAGACAAAGAGAATTACAAGGTTTAATACTGTCAGTCTCTTGCACTTTTAGTCCCACACTGACTTCCTCCACTAGTTTGCTATGTACCTCATCCACCACTCTGTACCATGACAAAGACTGTCACATCTTTTTAGGCAGCAGTCGCAACAATGGATACTGAGCTTGATAAAGACTAATGGAGTCCAGTTAGTGCCTCAGTCTGTTTGAACATCATACTGAACTATTATCCCTGCAAACCCCAGCATTTATAATTTGTCAGGTGTGCTCCTATGCAGCTGCATTCAACATGAGCAAGGGATATCTCAAACATCCTCCCGAACAAAAAACAAATACTAAATATGCTTACCTTTGAAGAGAATTTTTGTATAATAATTATGTGTTCAATTATTATAAAATAAAGAATATCCCCAAGTAAAGCCTTCAAATTATATGTTTTCTTTATTAACTGGTTTATAATACAGTAATTCTACTGCTCACATGAAATTAATTTTGTAAACATTCTTGCAATGCTTACACAAAAGTAAGACTATAAATGATCACTGGGTAATTTATGAGTATGGAATATTTTAGAATGAGTAATAGCTTAGCTTTTTAAGGCCTTGTGCTCACAAAGTCTAATGTTACATAATTCAGCAGGTTTCATCCTTCTCTAGTGTCAATGGATGATGAGTAAGCCAAATGAAATCTACACCCTTAACCTTGTTGAATAAACTCTACTATTAGTCTTCTCATAAAGTAATAGATTCTTTTCTGTCTACAGATCTGGAAAGAGAAGGAGGAAAGTAAAGGAGAGAGAAGTAAAGAAAAGTTGTGCAGAAACAAAAGTGAATGTTTCATCTGTCACTCAGAAAGTGCTAACTTCAAAACATACTATATTGCTGTTTCTGAGCATATTTTGCAGCCCTAGATTATAGTGAGATATGTTTTGATCTGTTCTCTGTCAGTTCTTATGTTTCAGCCACAGAAAAATAAATTCTCATTATGACATATATTATTATATTTATATTATGTTAGTAGTACTGATGTTGCCATTATAATGTCTTTTTTTCAGTACACCTCTGTTAAATGATACCTAACTTCAGCCTTGAGGAATTCCGTAGTTTAACCCACTGAGAGACTGTATCATCATTGGCTAACATTTAGATGTCACAGGTCTCCAAAATTCCATCTTAGCTGGTGCCTGAGTAGATTTAATTGAAAAAGCTGTACATTTATATTTAACTCTTTTATCTGAACTGGTGGCAAAATCCTGAAAGTTGACAGTATTTGGCAGAATCAGTGCCACAAAGTATTTTTCTGTGGGTGTCACTCTGTGCTTTGGAGTTATTTGTGCATTCATTTCTAGTCAATATTTCTTGCTAATGGCATCAATCCCAAACATGATTTTTCACAAGATCATTAAAATTTGAGGAAAACTTTTAAGAACCTCCCATTTAGAAGTCTTTAAAAAGTAGTTTTTCTGAATTTCTTTTGGATATTTGAGAAAAATGAATCAAGTAAATTTTTGTACGTGTAAGCTTTGAATCCTTAAAAGAAGTTCTATAGGTTTGTCAGACATCATTATCCATCACAAAAAATCTTCTCCCCAATATTTCATGTTTATGCACATGCCCAATATTCTGAGGCCCATCTTCTGTTCAGATTAATTTCCTATTCTTTATCAATCACTGATTTTATCAATAGTTTCAGATAATTGGTAGAAAGACTGAGTAGAATGGAATAAGAACTGATCATTTCATGTTGTTACTGGACAGTTAGAAAGGTTTTTTCATTGTTTAATGAAGGTTACTTAGACTTCATTATTAGTTTGACTTCTTCATTAGGATATGTAGCATTTGGTCAACAGAAAAACAATCCTTCCCCATACTGTTCTAAGTTCTCCCCCATCACATTGTTGTTCTTTTTGTATGATATGTGTGTGGTTTTGTTTGTTGGTTTTGTTTGTTTGTGGTTTTTTAAAATTTTATTTTATTTCTTTTTATAAATATTTTTTTTTGTAAAAGATGTCCTACGAAAAAATGTATAAAGCAAGTGTCTGTAAATTCGTATACATTTGGATCAGTCATATTACTCTTCCCGATTCGTTTTTTAAACCGTATCATGCTTAATTAGTCTTTGGTCAGTGTCAGGTTATAGGGCCTGTATTCTCTATAGTCTTCCTGTTTATTTTTCTAAAATATGGACAAAATAACATGTCCATTTGGGGGAACATTTCCAAATTCCTAGAAAAAAAGCCTTAATAATCTAAGGTGCTGTTTCATAAGTTCTTATAAAAAATACATATTTTCTAGGGTGAATGGTTTGAAAATTTCTAGCTTTAACAGATGCTGTATAATATCCAGGTAATAAATTTTCCATCAGCAATTATTTCATCATCATAACACAGAAAATCTATATAATCTGGTTTTCTTCCAAGCAGAGTTTTGCCCTCTTGCATTAATTCTTGACAATTCTACCATTTCTAATTTTCAGGATTTATTTTCTTTTTCATTATATTCCAAGAGTCCCACCTAATCGTCAATCGAGTAATAGCCCAGTGGGACTGTGCTTTAATTTAAAGAATCCTTCATATTCAATTACTCCCATCACATTTATGCCTAGTGCCAAAATACAGAAGAGGGAAGCTAAAATTTCCAAGCCCTGAAACACTCATGAAAACATGATTTTTGATATTTAGGGGAAAATTCTGTTCAGAGATCAAAAATATAATTGCTCAGGTGGGGATGTGATGAGGATTCAAACAAGGTAGCATAACAAAGAAACATCTTGTTGGTCAGGGAATAACCCCAGAAGCTGAAAATGGTGCTTTGACCAGAGCTGGTGATTGCAAGCAGACAAAGGACACCTTAATGCTGTCCTGGAACATTCTCTATGTCTTTGTCCTGGGGTTCCTGAAAGTGGCTCAGGTGCCTAAACAAAGAGTCCAGATATATATGGAAGTCCTCTGCAGGGATGTCAGACATGACATGAGACGCATGGAAGACCCATACACTTCTGGAGCAACAACTGAGGACCAAGTAGGATGATGGAAATCATCCAAAATGGGCCATGTTAAGACATATTTCCATTGTTGCCCTTTTGCTAAGCTGGGAAAGATGACTTAAATCAATATGTCAATGGTACACATTAATTGTGTTTTTCTTGTCTTTTAAATTTGTACTTAACATCTTGAGTTCTCTTAACTCAAAAGAGCAGACAAAAATTAGAACTGAATACACAAAGCAGTGCATTTTACTAAGTACCTACAGAAGTCATGTCCCAAGCATCTTAAATATGTAAAATATTTGAAAATTTTTCATCCTAAATGCTATTTATAAAATAAGTCACTAAAATGTTGAAACACATGCTGATCAAAGACTCCCAGAAAAGAATAATAGACTCTCATTCTTCTACTGACTCATATTTAATCTGTAACATGGAGTAAATAATTTCACGTGTTTGCAGACCCATTGACCTACTTGCAAACTCAGACTAGTTATATTTGCCACTTCTGCAGAAGCCTTTTTGCTGCCTATGGATGAAAGAGTCTATCCATAACAAATAGTATTTTAGTTTATGGAAAGGAATTTGAGGTACAGAAACGCTGAGTAACTTACTAAAATTTGTAGTTAATTTTTCTAGAGGCAGAGAATTTACTGTAAATACATCAATACTCAGAATCTGTCATTTCTTTAGCAAAAAATTTGCTGTGTAAATAAAGTGAAATTAAAAGTTCAGTGATGTTTAACCTCACAACAGTCAAAAAAGTGTTTTATTTTAAAGTACTATTTCTAAGATAGATGCTAATTAAAGTAAGACAATACAGTGGGGATGTTAGTGCACCTTTAAAATGAATTCTTTTTGTATTTGAGCTTTTTTACCATGGTTATGACACACCTTCTGATGGATCTGTGCCCATTAGCAAGTGCACAATGCCATATGTCCTCATGCACATGGGTCTGATTCCAAAAAGGAAATAATAAAAGTCTGGAGGACACAAATTCTGAAATGAAACAGGCAATTCTCACAAGATGTCCGTCCATATTTTTCACATCCAAAACATTTGTACAGTTCAGAAGACTTCACGCTTATATCCAGAGCTGTAAACTGAGACTTCAAGGTTTTTGAAATTTGGCCATCTTTACTTAGTAAGCTTCAATCATGAACATTTTAGTACTGACTTCCTGTTTCATTTGAATAGCAAAGACAAATGTTGTTCTTCTCACATGGCTGTTCAAGCCACCTGTCCACAAAAAAAGGACATACACAGGTAAAATCTTCCCAAACCTGTGAGTGAAAAATTTTTCCTTAGCATTTAGAATTTACTTAAAAAAAGTTGTGTTCTATTTCTCAAAAAACTGAGATTCCTCCACTCTGTGATACTTTGGCATAAGGACTGACCTTGATCCTGAAGGTGTGCCTCAAGTAATATCTTCACTCTGTCAGGATTCTTATGCTTTGCAGTTTTTAAGGAATATTATTGAAATAGCTCCCTTTTATTATATTTCATGCATTGAGAGAATATTAGGATACAGATACTACCTTGTCTCTTTGGAAAGCACTCAGAAATGCAGACTTCTAAAACACGCTGGCTTTCCTAGTTACCATAGTGTTTACCTAATTCGAATAACAAAGCTTGAAAACCTTTATTAACACCAGAAAAAGAAAGAAGGGGGAAAAAAGAACCTCTGATAAAAGGATTTTGAGTCTCCTATAATAGCACAATTCAAACCAAATTGTTTTAATTCAAGTATTTAGAATGCAGTAACACATTTCAAAACCATAATGTGTTTGTAGATAACCCAATTTCTTTATGCATAGAAATCTCAAAAGAGAGATGTGAGTCTGTTACTTAGTTTTGATCATTTATTTTGTATAAGTAATGACTATAACCTAAAATACAGTGTTCCTTTTTTTTTTTTTTTTTAAAATTTCAGTAGAATATCTTCTATTCCATGTTTAGCACATGAAAAGACAGACTTTTCTTGAAACAAATGCAGAAGGGCTTACAGTAAGTGGATTTAACTTGAATACAGTACAGTAGAGCCTGGATCTAGAGCAGACTGGGTACTTCCCCCCAACATCCCTTGATGAAGCTTAAATAGGGCAATGGGATGCCTCTGGAATAGGATCTGAGGGTGATCCTTTCCAACAGGGAAGAGCCCTGTCTCTGCTATTCTGTCATGCAGAAGCCTTAATATGGGTCTCTCATAGCAGAAATCTGCAGGCAATACCTTTCCTACCAGCCCTTTTATTTTTAAAGGTGAAAACAACAGTCCTTCCCATTTTCTCTCCCATTAAAGTCCCACAGGTTTGGATGGAACATTTTGAAAGGCTTAATTTTGTCCCAAAGTCAAACAGGAGAAAAAGGGAACAGTGGGGTGTTTTCCTTATTTTTTTCTTGGGGTAGAGATTTTTCTTCCCCACTAAAATTTTCAGACCTGTTCAATAGCTGTGAAACGAAGGTGTCTGGGAGAGGCCAGCAGGCACGTAAACCAGATGGCCTACTGAAAAGAAAAAAAAACATTAGGATATGGGATAAATCCTTGGCCAGAGGATTAATTAATTAGCAGTGGAAGACAGAAGGAAGTACAAGTCTCTGTATTGGATCCTGTATCTGGAAGTGAACTTTTTCCAAGGGTTTACAGACCACAAGGCTGTACACATCAGGAGGTCGACCTCCCGGGCTGTGTCCTGCAGCTGGGAGCTGAGAGGAGGAGACAGGGAAAACTGCCTGTCACACATTCAAAGGTAGCACAAAATAAAAGACCAAAGATGGCATATGTTGGCATCCTACCCCACAGAAACCTACTCTAAGGTTTTCCTGGTCCTAAAGACACCTTGAGGGGTGAATTTCTTCCAAGAACAAGTCCATAAGTGCTGTGGTAACGGACGAGTGGAATTTCACTCTATCTCCCCTGTGTCTCACTCAAAGTTTGACTGAATGGACTTAGCAAAGGAGAAAAACAATGACAATTTGAAGGAGAGGGTGGAGGGGAGTGGAATTGTTTCCCTGCAGCCCAAAGCTCTGATGCGTGGAAGTTGTGCTGCTGTAACCAACCACTACAGAGCTGTCTGGCATAGCGGCTCTATGGGATGCAGAGACATAGTAACAGTCTAACTCACACTTTGCTTTTCCCAGCTTCCTCTCTGCACCCTTTAGGAATGACAAAAATTGTGCAATAAAGTTCAAGGACACACAGAATTAGAGGCTTCGACTGCAATTTGCCCCATGGCACCCTTTTGGCTTCTGGATCCTTATGCCATGAGATTTAGTATTTGGCATAAAAAGATTTAAGGTTTGGGGGGAGTTTACTTGGGCTTGTTTAACAGACATTTTTAAAGCTTCAGGCAGTAAATACAGACTCATTTGGAATATTTATATGCCTGGAGTTTGAGAAAGAACTGTACCAACTAAAAAAATGCATTAAAAATTATTAAAATATGCATTTACATAAAGAGCAAGTTTGTTCCTGTCTGGGTACTTAGTTGCATGCACACGGAAAAGACCACTTTAAAGTAAACAAATGAGTATTTTAGTTAAATGATCACACTCAGAAATGTTGAAGAATAACTTTACAGTTAAGATACCCGCTGCAAACTTGCCCATAGCATCGCTCCTGGCTGCTTACTCTGACTTCTCCCACACTCTGACTGTAGTAGAAGGAATTGTGGACTCCAGACATGGCTATCATAGAGCTTTCCTTCTTCATTTTTTCCTAGTGACTGCAATAGGCTAAACCACAGTCTTGCACAAGTAATGACATTGTTACTCCAAGTGTAAAATATCAGAGGATCAAGAGGAAACTCCTACACAGTTAAGCTTCTAAATGAAAACTAAAACAACATTACTGTACTTTCTGCAGAGAAATAAATGCCTAGGAACAAGTCACTTGTGCTTTTCTACCTATTGTTTTGTGAGGTTGACTTAGAGCTTCTAACAGTGCCAAGATGGACTTGAATCACAAGTACATAGAAGTAAGGTAGGATGTTCTCTGTGGAGATGCCTAATTTAGGAGTTTCCTTTTCTTCAAACCACCAATTCCTACTTCTGCTTGGCTTCTTGACACATTACAGGGTAGTATAATGTTTAGCTGGTGCACCTGTACGTACAACAGAGATGATTGCATAGGTCTAAGTCCTACGCATGAGCCTGTCTGGATGGTTTTCACAGGAACAGCTATGTCAATTTGTAATGTCAGATCAATAATTACGGGGGTATTCCAGCTCTTTGTACTGAATAAGGTATTGTTAGTTAAACATGAAGAAATCATCTTTACAGTTTAAAATTTGTTCTTAGCATTTGCATATGGTAGCTTTATAGCTACATTTCCACCAGCCTCAAAAAAATAATTCCTCACAATTCTTTGGTTGCAATTGCTTTGATTGTGAGACTTGCACAACTAGGATCTAGAGTAAGTTGTTAAAATAAATAAGTTATCATTCAGCTTTACTGTTCAATTACATAAGAATATTTTCCAACAAAAAAGACTATTTTTCCACTAGTGGGAATCAACAAAGGATATTCACAATCACTCGAAGAATCTTTTCCAACTGAAACCAATGTTGTCCTATCTGAGAGTACCCATGATCAAGACAGTCATTTTTATCCATGATGGGGATCATCGTGGATCATCAGGGGAATTCAAGAATAGGCCACAGTGGAAAATTACAGCAAAGCAACACTGTGTGTGAGTACCTTGCACTGGAGCACACTCCAGTGTGACACTACCAGCTAGGCATCTTCTTCCTTTTGGACAGGATAAAACAAAGCAGATCACTGTGAACATCCTGTTCCCAGTCCAGATATATTGGTGAATTGACTGCTAATCTGACTGCTAATCTATACTCTCTGCTGGAGTTGCCCCTTTAGTGTTTGGTCATCACAATGATCACCTTCAGTCTGAGTGGCTGGAAGAGGAGTTTCTGAGACATTCCTTCAAGCAGATTCACACAGGCTATGGCACAAAATCATATTAATTTTTTAAATAATATGTTTGATTTTCCTTGAGATTAATTGGGAAAGATCAAAATGGTTTGCTCCAGCATTTGACTGTTGATGTTAGTAACTTCCTGGTGGAGCACAGAGTTTGGGATCATAATGGTTTCCATTCTTACAGCTGGAGGGGGGAGGCAAAGAGTGAAATCAAAGAGTAATTTTATGGACATGAGTAGAAACTAGCGTCCGAAGCAATCATATCCATACTGTGTGATGGAGAGTGGCAGAGAGGATCTCAATCTAATCCTAACAGAGCTGGAACATGCACACAACACAGTGAGTTGTGAGCAATAGCTCAGATTTGAGGCTTAGCAGTTGCACAGGGAGCATTTCAAAATTGGAAAATGGAGCCACAGAAAATGAAGCCTGTTGTGCCATCATGGGAGCCTACCTTTCAGAACTACTTAAAAATCCTAATAAAATTTTGCTAAGAAAGTACGTTTACACATTCAACGGTACTACATTTTATAGACACACTTACTATATTTTCAAACATATCTTATTTTTTAGAGCATTGCAGAATGTGATAAAATATTTACAGAAAAGAGCAAAAACCTGGGGGTTCTGCTTTCATCTCACTACTACAGGTATATTTATTTGTTGGGGTTTTTTTGTGGGGTGTACTTTTAATTTTTTTTTAATTTGCATTAAATGTATTGGGAAAGTTTCATTTACTAACCAGAAGCATATTTTAATTGAATGATGTTAATAAAAGCAGGAAAACTCCACAAGTAAAATATATAATCCTTTGATATTAAATGAATGCATTATATTTCCTGCTTTTCTGCTACAATCCAAGCAGAAAACTGTTTGATCACTAATAAAATACAATAGCCATTCTACTCATGAGATTAGCCTGAGAAATCACTTGCTGTTATGGGCCAAGTTACTCTGTTAATCCATACACATGGGATTACCAGCGATTATATCTTTTGGGAAATCATGCAGCTTTCTAAATATATTTCTAGATTTCTTCAGAAGTACTGGTAGGAAAACAAGAAGTGAATGAGATACAGAGAGTGATTTCCCATGGTCTTTGAAAATCAATTCATCTAATTGTATTACATTTACATAACTCCTAGGCCTTTTGCTTAAAAAGTGGGCTTCTTTTAATCCATCTGTCATACTTTATTCTACTACAGGATAGAAATCACAACTTGCTTCAGAGAGTTAATCATTAAAGACTATGAATTGAAGTTTTATGCACAAAAGGGCACAGGTACTGGCACAAACACATATCATCTTATCACACTATCTGCTACACATTTAACCGCCTTTGATCTTATCTAATAATAGATAAATTGCTGAAATAATCACCATTTAAATATATTAGGTTGTTTGACATAGGTACTACACACAAGGAAAATCAATAATGATTATACAATCACCAGATACAATGTAAACTGCATACAGCAAATGTCTTTACAGGGTTAGATAACATCACAGAAATCCTAATGAATGTCAATAGCCATTAGTTTTTAGAAGCAGCACTTGAACTTTTAGGATTTTTTCACTGTAACTAGTCCAACCTTAGGTGCAAGACTTTAAAACAAATGAAGATCAAAGAAAGAATGACAAGTAGATTTAACAAATACGTCTCTGGGACTGGCCAATATTTGCTGCTCTTTTGAAAAACTAGTAAATATATATTCATCTCCTGTAGTAAGTGGAATCTATGCTAGCAAGATTAACCAGAATGTTTGGGTGAAAATATTATTTTCACTTTTTTTTGCAATGATAACTGAGCTAAGAACCACCACCTGTTAACTCTCACAATTTGAAGGCAGGTCTTAAGAGGTAAGGTCAGTATAAGGAATTCCTTAGCAAGACTTTATTCCACGAGATACAGTTCAACAAAACAAAATTACAACCAAATGTACAACCACTACTAAATGTGTGTTCAAAAATCAGTGTGCAGTTTGTGAATAATGCTTTCTTCAGCTCAGCCCCTCTGAAACTGACACTCTAATATTCTAGTTTTACTTTCTGAAGCTATATTCCTGTATAGTTTAAGTCTCTGTCTATTTGGCAGGGTTTAATATTAAACTGAAATATGATATCTGGATTTGAAAGGCACAAAATTTAATCCTTTTGTATGGAAACTGCAGTGGTCATTAGAGATATAGATAAGTTTTTGTCAGAAGTTGAAAATTAAAAGGGTTTTTCATATTTTGGAATAGTAAGAACACAAGGACTTTCAGCAAAAGGTGCAGAATCCACCTTTAATCAAAGTTGAGAGCCGTTTTATCTCTACACAAAATCAATTGGTAGTTCTTGGTACTTTCCAGATGTAAAAGACAGTGCCCAATATAATTACATCGACATAAAGGTCCTGCTGCTATCCTCACCAATAAGATATAGAAAAGATTTTGTAGATAAGCAGGCTTTGAAAACAGTTGCAGAGCTGTAAAGCAATTTTGTCTCAATTAACTGCTATTTTAAGCAACATTCAGAAGGCAAGATAGTGCTTATATTGTATCTCCAAGGCTTTGAGTCAAGCAGTTTTCAAAACTCAATCTATAAATAAACACTGAAAGACGATTAAAAAAGTTTCTCAAAAATATAACCTACTCATTCATGCCTTCTTATAAAATTAAAAGATTTTGAAGGCATAGAACCAACAGTTTATAACCCTTATCTTCTATGCACTCTAACATGGCTGTCAAATTTACTGTTTAAGCTTTTCTTTGTAATCACACTATTACGCACTTCATCACCTTCCCCACCCCCATCATTCGATCTAATGGTTTTAAAGGGAAAGGAAATTACTTGTCTTCACTGCCAGCACTTGACACTTTTATGGGTCATTTGTAATGAAGCTATTCTTTGGTTTTAATGGAGACCTTGATTTGGACCAGTGTGAATAATTGTCAAAAGGTGATTAATTAAATAATCACCACCACCCTGTAAAATGGATCAACATATTACATTACACTGATCCAAAAGTTATTTTACTCCTGCATTAGACTTCAAATTCTATGCATTTAAACAAGCCTTAAACTGGGCAATATAATTTACTACACATTAATTATACATATCATGTGGCTAAAGTATGGAAAAGTGTTTTACACCTTTTTTAACTCTGCAAAATATGCTGCCAAGGCTTATTACAATGAAAGATCCTTTGGGGGAATAATATTCCTAACAATACACACACACACTCTACATTGAGAAAGATCCTTGTGTTTTAGAAACACACACTTTTAGGTGAAACATATATTTAAAAGAACCCACACAACCTCACATTTAGTTATATCTGAAAAAGAGAAAAGCACATGGTTAATAGCCTGTACAGGAGATGGATAGACATGTACTGTTAAACTGTGAAATATTAGTCTTCAGTTTAGACAGCCCTGCGCAGGTTCATGTACTGCTAACTCTTCTAAGTGATAAACTTTGTTAGAGTTATGGCTTTTGTTGTAGCTTATTGCCTTCAGTTCCTTCTAGACAGCTGAAATAGTATTAATGACATTTACAATTTACTAATGGTCTATATAAATGAAATGTCAGGTTTCTGAATCCCAGTTTTTGAGGACAAATAAGACAGGACAGTGGATTTGTTGCTGAAACTTTCCAGATGAAATTAAGTTTAAAAGTATTGCTGTTTAAGGTATAGAGAAGCACCAAGCAAAGTGCATGTATAAATAGTCATTGTGGGAAACTGGAGAGAGAGAAAAAAATTTTGAGCACATTTTTGCACTTGTTCCAGTGTCTACAAAATACTTCAAGAAACTGACAAGAGAGTCACATTTCAGGCAAACATTAAATAGCACCAACATGTTAAATGATGATAGGAAAGGCAATAGTTCACAGAAATATGTATGTGTGTGCTGTACACAAAAAGCAAATAGCTGTTTCGGACCATGAAGACTATTTAAAGGTTTAGTGTACACCTTGGATTCCTGCTGCCTACATAAGTAGAGAGACCTAAATCCACTGCATACTGGGACTAACTGATCAAAGCAGTAGTTAAATCTATCCATGGAAAATCTAAGTAGTCTTTGGAGGCAACTCTTTGAATGCAGATTACTGATTTCATTGAACTAGTCAATCAACTGTTTTTTTCTGGTTGTTAAAATGTCACTGAGTGAACAGAGTAGATAAAAAAAAAAGATGAGCAAAAAATGGTATTTCAACTTGAACAAACTTGCTATTTGTAGACTGGATCACATGAATCTGCTTCAGTCAAGATCATTTCAGAGGTAGCTACAGGAATGAATCCCACAAAGGGACTAAGTTTAATCATCCAATCCCAGACTGTATTGATTTTGGAACTACTTGCAATGACTATATAAATAAGCCATTTCTTTGCAACTGTATCTGGAGTCGGTCATGAACCCAAAACCTTCACAACCTGGTCCAAAGTGAATTATGCCCTGCAGAAATAAATTAATAAAACTAACACAGCTAGGCTTCTCTACCAACTTATTTTCACGTTTCAAGAGCTTAAAAATATAAAATCAATAATCATTTAGTCATAAGGGTAAATGAAGCGACATAACATCAAAGTATACCCTTTAGCCATTCAAGTCATTCTAGGTAATTTATCTCATCAAAAGGCACTGGTAATAATCCTTTCCACTCTGAGACAAGCTGCCACACAGCTGCTGTATTATCCTAGAGTAAACAAGTTTGGAGAAAATATTAAAAATCAATATCTGTTTCCTTCTATCAGGCCAGATGGCATCCATCATAAATCTGCCTTTGTAAAGAGTTATTTGGATTTAGCAGCTAGAGTGTGAAAGACAACTGAATTAACAATATAAAACTAAGGCCAGTTTAATAGGAATTGACAACTAGATTTCCTTAAACTTACAATATTGAGGCAGCTGAACAGTTTACTAAAATTCGACAGACATGGAAAACAATCTAGTACATTCATGTGCTATTTAAAGGAAGCTTTGACTAATGTTAGACACTCTGAACAGTTAGCATTAACTTCACAGAATCCATAATGGCACAAACAAGAAAGACTCTGAATTGTCATTTTTTGCATTCCTGTGGTTCTCATGCCACAAAACACAGCAATCACCTCTCCTTTGAGGGTCTGCCACACAGTCCTATTGCTGTCAGGCAGTACTTACAAAATGTTTTGAAAAAGGGAATCCTATTACAACATCCTGAACACAATAGTTGTAATTCTCCATCAGATTTTCTATTAGCTGTTTAAAGCACTGCTGCATTGAAAAACAAATCTGCAAGTTCATCTCAGTCCTTTACATGCAGCTTTAATACTGATTGCACCATGAAGAAGGCAACACCTCCCTTCAAAGTTCAGCACAAACTAGGGCCTCAAAGAGAAAAAGATTGTTGTGAATATTGTCATATTTCATGTTTTATATCCTGCCAAGGGATTTTTCCGAAGAATTGTAGAAATAGGTTATGAGGTGTCCTTTTGTAAACCTGCAGAATAGGGTGTGTCATGCTGGAGAGGGCTCTTAAACATTTCTAGTTCAGACTGTACCAGCTCCCTATTGCTGACATGTGGACTCCTCTGCTCAGTCAGCTTCTTTCATCCTCCCCTGCTGTTTCTACTTAACCAATCTTCTATTCCTTGGGTGCATCCAGAATGTGGGACTTCTAACCCTAGACTTCAAATGTGAAAGACCCACCCTGTCAGTGTTCAAGGTGACATCACTGCGTGTGGCTTTTGGAGGGATTTGAGAATCTGTCTTCAAACAGAAACATTGCTGCAAGCTTACTTGCAGTGTGGCTAATCACCACACCATGACACAGTTTGATGCCAGCTCAATTTCAAGGTTTGAAGCCAGAGGAATCTAGGTCTCTTCTGGTTCACACATGACACAGATATTTATTTGCTGAAGGGGCTTCAATTAGTCACTGAGTGTAGTATAACTTACTTGTGACACTATATTTCAAATTTCATCAGAAACATATGCTTTTTAATCAATCCATCATTTATTCTCAGTCATCTGTATTTTCCCAAAGTAGATGCACATTCATTTCTCTGTGCTGAAGAATGACTCAGATTTCACAACAGTATGCTTCCTTATGCCTATATAGCCCCAGAGTGCAATAATTTACAGTCTTGCCAAATCTGTGGCCAGGACCAGATGAATTATTTGTTGAGCTTTTTGTAATTCTGTATTTGGCATTAGCTAATTCATAATTTCCATATTTCCAGTTCATTTACACAAAATCGTAAACATCAGGTGACAAGGCAACATATCTTCTCTCAAGAATACCTGAGAGAAGGCAGTGCCTAAACAAATCTTTCCAATCTTAGGGACAATAAATGGATGAATACTTGGGGTACTGAGAGAAGGGTTTGCAAATCAAAAACTGACAGGTGCCTGGGGTTGAGGGCAGCTCTGTTTCATGAGGAATGGGGAAAGCTGCTGTGATAAATACTGGCTTGCTCCTCGGTCTCTGGCAGTGCTCCCCAGCTTCTGTTTCTTTTCTTAGGTACAGCAGATGTGATGGGCAGAATGATCATTTGACTGGTTGCCCAGAGGAGCCACTGGCTCTCCTAGAGCAGCTTTGATAGGACTGTGGCAAATTATTCATTTTAAATAAGTCAAAAGCATGAACTATTCCAAAAGGAAACGCAGGGGTCCTGTGTCACACAAAGTACCATACAAAAGAGTGCCAGTGGTCCTGTCTGCCATAAAATTGCCTGGCTGGCAGGATCAGCAACTATCACCCATCCTTCAGTCTCAGCTGTGTATGACAAGGCTTAACTTACTTGCAGGAGCCCATGGCTGGCTATCAAGTAAGCAATCATCTACAGATATGAGACTTGGAGGCCTTCCAGCTTTCAGGATTCTCCTCTTGCTCCCATGCTAGCTTCTCTCCTTCTCACGAAGATTCCACCTTCCCTCTGCTCACTGATCACTGGGTTCAGAGAACTAGTGACTTTGTAGTGAAATTTGCTAGCATAATAAGTTGCAGGTAGTAGTTGAGCTGGAGGGCAAAGAGAGTCTTGTGATATGATAACATTTTCCTATGAAATTGCACCTACAAAGAGAGCTGGGAGAGAAGTGCAAAGATGTGGGAGGAGGGAATAAGTCTGAAGATGCACCCAAAGAAAGCAAAACAACAAACTGGTCCTCTGAAAAAGCCTGAGAAGAGATTGGCAAGATGAGTTAGATTTTTAGCACAGATATAGAAATGTTTCTGGGAATAGGATCTGGGTATCAGATGACTGGAAAGGTCTACTTTATAGCATCCAGGTGATTTGAGGCAGTGTTTCTTATGCATTTCCAGGCTCCCCTTTTCAAATTTGTATCAGTATTCTCATTCACATAAAAGGATAGAGCATGAAGAACTGATTGTGCCAGAAAAGTCATTAGATTTAAGCTATTTTCCCTTCCCGCAGATCTTCCATGAGATAAGATGGTTACACTGAAGGCAATTATATATGATCATTTAAATAATAAAGATGGTGAGACAAATATGTCAGTTATTTTCCCTTAAAAACTATAATCATTATACATAGCTATATTTGTCAATGCTAAAGGCAAAGGAGTTAAGTTTTTATTAAACAGAGTTTTATAATTACTCTGCCAATTTTATTTTCTCCAAGTAAAGTTATTCTTGATGTTATCATTTGTAAGAACTTAATGTTAGACAATTAAGGGTAATTATTTCTGTATGTATTGTGAGTATTAAACAATTTATTAAGTCAAGTAGAAAGATTAGGGAAAGCTTCTTCTAAAATAGAATGGCTGAAATAATATTCTTTATGTTTTTATATATTTTGACTTGGCTAATAGCACTACTAATTCACATGGTCACAGATATCAGTTTAAAAAGTTTGTAGTGGTTCTGTCTAGAGGGTCTAAAGTCTTGCTTTAATGTAGCAATTTACAAATGCCTAGTCAGGCTTCAAATGACTCCTTTAAAAAACCCAACATATTGCTTGCTCTTGGAGCTAAGTTCAGGAGGTATGAACAGAGGCCACAATATTTGGCAGAAATGAAAGATCTTTATAGAAAAGAATACGTAATCTACCCTAAAGGGATTACAACTACCCCACCTCTTATTGAGGTGGGGTAGTTGTAACAGTTGTTATAGGTAGTTGAGAACCTTTGACATTTTGCTTCATTTTGTTTGATGTAGACTGAACTACAAGTACTGACTTCACATGGACTTCAGTAAGTGAAGCCATAGTCATCCAAGTTTGGTAGAAGAAAGATACACACACTGCTGCCTTTTATATACGAGGGACGTGGCATATGATTTAACCAGAACTTCTCATAATCCTGTGCAAAACTTATGGACAGATGATCAATTCTCAGAATGGAAAAACACTTCTACTTAATGAGGAGCTGGAGATGAATTAACAACATTCTGTGGCCCAATGGCCCAAGAACAAAAAGGCTGCTAATGGTCTGAAAACCCACTATCACACCTGTTTACTTTCATCACTGAGGATGGATACTTCTGCTGCAATTTGTCATTCACAGGCATGATGTCTAGTCCTGATGCAGTCACACTTCATGCTCTCTGTGGCCAGTGGAAGAAGATTGGAATCTCCAGAGTAATTTAAGATAAGCATTTAAAATAAGACAGCTGAACTGCCTTTAAGGACTACTTACTTCTCTCCATTGATTGTAATAGCAGTCTAAAGTAAAGAGCTGAAATGTAGAGGTAAAATATTAATTGTCTAAAACTCCAACAGAATATCATCACGGGGAACTGATATTTAGCCTAGAGTTCAGCTATATGTTTTTGCCACATCTAAGCCTAATGACATCTAAGCTTAATCAAACTTAATTTTATCCTCATAGATAAAAACTTAGCTAATACTAACATTCATAATAAAGATATTTTCTGAGTTGTCTTCTAATGAAGAACCCTATGAAAAAAGACTATTAGATAGAAAATAACCATCTTTATAAACACAAATATTTATTTATACAAGCTGACATTATTAAGCATGAGTCTTCCTTGGACACTAGACACTAAAATTTTAGCAGAAGCCTTTATTTCTCAGTAGACAAAACTGACCAAAACTGCCTGCAAGTGGATGTTGTCTTGTCAGCCTGAGACTTGAACGTCTCCCACTGCATGTTCAAGTGATGCAATTGATACACTAAGGCATAGTCTGGAGCAGTGAGATAACAAATTGTACAGAGTCTTTGTCATGGCAGAAAGACTTCAGAATTCAGCCCTTCCAGAATGATTACATTTAAATCCAAGTTAAGCACTTCTCTGGGAAAATAAAACCAACAAACCCAACCTAAAATTCTGAACTCCAGCCCTTAACTGGATATTATTGCTCTTAAAGAGAGTTTACAGTAATTTGTTTGCTGTGTTTTGAGTTTGCTGGGAAGTTAGTAATCTATCACAAGCTTACCACAAATTCATTGAAATCCAAATCTAGAATGGGGTTGTATAAACTGCACGTGTTCAGTTTCTAGAGATCGAAAGTAGTCCTCTCTGGTCCTTTAACATTTGGGAAAAAATATTTCCAAACTTCAAGGACAGACTGGTATTTAGATACGTAAATAATATAAAGCTTAACCTTAAAGCATCTCCTGTTTATTGTGCAACGACCTCACTTTCAATTAAACTCAAATTTGTGAAGAAAAATCACCTACTGTAATCTATCAACATTAATCTGTCAGTGAACTAAACAAAAGTCAAAAGAACCTAAGGTTAAAATCAGACACACATTTCTTGTTGCAAGGAAATACTAAGTATGTATTCCTGGATAACACCAGGCAATTTTAACACCAGTTCCCTTGATACAAGCACTTTTTACAGCTCCTACAATCCAAGATTTCTTAATTTGCTCACCTTAGAGCATACTAAAACCATGGTTAATAATTCAACAGAAAAGTTTAAATTCAATTCATGCATGCACAAAAAAAAGGCATGTATATGGCACAATCCTAATTTTCAAATGGAAAATAAAAAATTCATATGAACCCAGAGGACGAATTGAACCTTGTTATTTTTAGAACTTTTTTAATGAGCACGAACTCTTTTGTTCTTTTGATAAGTATCATGAAAAATTGAACATTCTTGATTTCCACTTGTGGTGATGCTTTCATATTAGACATGTATTTACACAAATTACTGGTCTTAAATTGAATTATATTCCTGCAACACCTCTGACCATTGAATACTTTTAATCTTTAATAGAAATAGAACAGCATTCCATTTACACAGCATACCTATATTATGAAATCGGATGTAGCGGTTTGAAAGCAAAACAAGTGAGAGGCTCCAAGTCACAAATACAATTTAATAGGAAGAAAGGGGAAAAAAAAAAAGGTAAAATTAAACAAATGCAATAACACAAATGACCACTGACAGGAATACAACCAGTGCAGGGTGATGGAAGCAGTCCAGATGAGGTGGTCTGAAGCAGCAATCCCATAGAAAAGTCTGGTAGCTCTCATCCTCTGGGAATCCAGTAGGTAAGGCTGCTTGTAGTGTCCCAAATCCCAGATTATATCCAGGTGGGAATGCTTGGTTCCTCCCTCTGAGCAGAGCATCTCACAATGGGATGATAAGTCATGCAGTGGGTCCTTGATGGCCCTTTAAACAGAGAGAGCTCCCAGAGGGGGTTATCTATGAGTCATGCAGCAAGGCATTTGATGGGCCATTAGCGGAAGATAGCCCTGAGGGAGGGAGCCAGGGAAGAGCACAGCTCCAACAATTGGATTCAACAGTTCATGAAGATGGTGACAGAATACTTTGTGCACATCCTACACTACAACCCAGGACATCGGGACAGTAAAACAATATTGATTCCAGATGGAAGAAAAAATTAAATGACAGCTGTTTAATATAAAAATATAATCTATAACTACACTATATGTGAAGAGATTAATATTCTTTATTGAGCATGCCTTTGAAATATTCACTTTTAAACTTGTCAGGTACATAACCTACACCCTCTGAAAAATATATGAAATTCTATTTTAGCATAGATATTTAGAAATATCTTACGTTTGCTTATCCTATTGTTTTAGTTGGGGTTTCTGCCTTGTGTAGGAGAATTACCTCCTTTGCTATTAATAGCATGTCCAGTTGTGTTGGGACTGGACTGAGTGAACCTCTGCATCTGAAGAGCATTCAGCAATCTGAAATAGTCTGAAAGTTTATGTATGCCACTTCAGGACTAAATAAATAGTGTATAACCTCTCTTTGAAACACAGGATGTAAAAACTTTAGCAATAAATTTGATCAACCCATAACACACCAAATCCTTAGAGAGGAATGAGTAAATTATTCATCACAGGAAGGCTAAAAATGCTCTGGTTGAAGCCAGACAGATTTAACATACAAAAAGATGGTCCTTAAAATGTTCTAAGTTTCTCCACTTTTCATGATGATTAACATATTATCCAGGCTCAGAAAGGGCCTCCCAGACGCAGGTATATACTGGATAAAGTGTTTGGGCTGTGACTGGAAGTCAGGCAACGATGTATCCTAGGATTTAAGGCTATTCTTATGTTGTTGAGGAGGGGAGTTTCGTTTGACAGTCCTAGCTCAGAGATCAGCAGGGATGTAGGTGTAACAGACTTTTTTTTTTTTTTTTCTGACAGGCCATTCTTTCTAGGTTTTGGAAATATGCTGTTATAAACCATGATTTCACCCCCTGTTACAGTGACTATCTCCTGTCTTTTCTCCCACTTTTACATCTGTAGTTCATTTTTGGTTTATCTGCAGCATCTGAGGTAAGTGCCAAGATAATTAAATTAATTTCTGGCTGAAGCGGAAGGGTTTTTTACAGAAAATCACAGGCACCTGCATTCCAAAAGAAATATTTCCTGTTGTTGTATATTGTTAGTTAGCTAGTATTTTGGTAATGACATTTGAGGTTCAGAGTTAAAAATATGATGACATCTTAAAAACTTTGTAAACATCTTTTAGAACTCTGCCACAGGGCTTATGGTAATTGAAACATGCAGAACTTCCACAGTGCTGGTCCAAAAAAAAAGTTAAACTTGTTAGGTTTAGGAATTTAGCAGCTCTGGAGTTTATGGAACTAAATAGCAATTTTTTTTTTTCCAAGAGATCTATCTTAAAAAACACACTTAGTATTGTTTTGAAGCTCTACACGCCAAACAAATTGGTTTAAGGGGTGACACACACATAGTTTGCATAGTTTACAAAGCCCTTAAAATAAATAGCTTTGATTCCAGGAATCTAAAAGTTAATTAGTAACTGCTTAACTATATACAAGCATAGTTGTATATTTGATAAAATTAGTCAAAATCTTTTGGAAAGATGTTCCTATAGTGATAAAATACTGCTCATTGAGTTGAATGTATAAGTGAGTTTATTAAGACAAGACTATTCATATTCCATTTTAATAAATCTTGCGTTTTACAAGTCCCAAACATAGATTAAGAAAAGCACTATAATTTTTGCCACAGTTATGTTCTTAAGAGTCCTTATTCATACTATCTTAGGTAAACTAACCATTAATATATGTGTTACAGCAGGAAAGCCAAAAGAGACTGCTATAATGGCGTACTCTGATCTTTAAATCCCTTTCCTCTTTTTGGCTGAGATTCAGGTTTGATTTGGTGGAAAGAATGATGAGGTCTTCAGGTCTAGAGGGGTGTACAGGATCCTAGATGACGGTGTATAAACCCAACAAATTTGAAGAACAAGAACACATTGTTTTCTAGCTTGGATTCTGGCAAAACAGTGAGGAATAGCATGCCTGCCATTAAGACAGTTTGTAAGGAAATTTTGTTGCAGAATGTGTTGCCAGTCTTTGAGCAGTATCTCTTCCACACTAAAGAAATGAAGAGCAGTAATTTTTGAATATTTTATGTAGGCCAGAAATTTCTTCTTACCTTGCTGTATTTGGACAATGTTGTATTTTGAACAATTTATTTGGACATTCATTGCAGCAGTTTCACCACAAGCCAAATCCATTTTTCCAGTTTCTTAGGACCTGGCAATACCTAGTATAAACATTCTGTACCATGACTGCTGAGATACAGCTGATGAGTCTGCATTATCCATTATCTTTTCTGGCAAACTCAGGATTACAGCTGCTTATCTGTTTTAGGATATCATCCTGAAAGCTGTTATTTATAAATCTGATGCTGATTATTTACTAGTACTAGAGAAAATAATGCTCACAGGGACAAAGGACACCTAAATTACCTCACTTCAAATTCGAGGAAGAAAATACAGGAAATGATATGTAGCATTAGTTAGAATAATAAATGGATCACAGCACTCTGAGACACTGACTGTCCCATTGGCCCCAGGAATGACAGCAGAATGTGCAGCCAGGATTCCTACCTCCCAGGGCTCTGGGATGCTCCCTGCCAGTGTTTAAATGAATCTTATGCAGGGGGAAGATGAGACTTAGATCTTGAGCTAAATCACAGTGTGGACTGTCAAAAACCTTCAGTATACTAGGTTCTGGGCGCCTGGAGTGCCCCTGAACTCAGAGCTCTTGGGGATAACTTTGGGGCCACAGGCACTGAGTAATGATAGTACATGTGGAGCTTCTCTTGACTTCTAGGTGAGTAGAACAGCTGGTATCCTACCACTGGCTTATTCAATGCACCTGAAGGACTGCACCTTGTGGAAGAGCAACCCACATTGCAGTAGTTCATGGAGAATGTTGCCCATGGGATGGACTCATATTGGAAAAGTTAATGGAGAACTATCTCCTATGTCAGGGACCCCACACAGGAGCAGGGGAAGGACTCCCCTCCCTGAGCAGCAGCAAAAACAACACATGATGAACTCACCATAACCCCCATTCTCTGTATTTCTGCACTGCAGGGAGGGAAGAGGTATTTAATTATAACAAATTCTAGTTAAATATGTTGATGTCTAAACAATGTCCATATTCCCTTTATAAGCCAGCAATGCTAAACGAGGAGCACTAGGACAATAGATACAATTCTGGTATGCTTAAAATATTTCATATTCAGTTGTTATTTGTCTAAGTTATTGTTTTAAAATTAATAATTCATGTATTGCCAGTTTTAGTTGTTATTTCAAAAACCAACTAGAGAGTATTTGGGCTTGATCAAATAGGATTGGTTGAACTGAGCTTTTTTGTCTGTGGAATAATCTGGCCTTCTTTTCTCTTGAATACTCCACTGTTGATAACCCTTGTACAGCTGTTAAGTACTCACTGGAGAACAGAAAATTTTCACACGATGTTGGAACATTTTTAGTAACTGTATTTAGTAACTGTATTTTCTATTTTACTTTTATCATGTGAAGATGAATTGGAAAAGGAGAGCTAAGGTGTCACTAGCAAAGCAGACTAGTGTGGCAGAAATTAGGGCCACTCATAATTTGTGAGTGATGTGGATGAAAGTTGGCAATGCATGTTGGACACTGTCATGGTCAGTCAGGCCTTGTTATGTATTCAGTGTTATGTATCCATATTGATGCTTGTATCAGAGCAAACCAAAAGCTTTCGGTAAGCTCAGTGGTTATTATTTAATATTGTCTGTGTTGTGGGCAGGTAAATTGAAACTGGAGATCACTGGCAAGTGTGGCAAAACATACAGCAAATTTTTTGTACTTCCTCAGAATTTCTCAAAATTACTCAAAATATTTTTCCCAGACCTTCCTCATTTGAAAGGTATTTACATGCCCAAAAAATCTACTTCGTGGCAACAAAATATTACTTCTGCTGATAATACTTCTCCTTTCAAAACATCTATTACTTTTTCTGAATGGCTGAAATTTTGAATGCTAGCACTGTGAGTGATCTCAGCTGAGATACTGTAACTTCCCAGATTCTGACATCTGTGACCAGAGGTTTAATGTTTGCAGTAGTAGTCAAATAGAGTAATTTATCAGTCCATTAGTAAAGAACACAGAGCAAAGTGGAGCACCACAAGTGTCCCTGTACTATGAGCAGTAAAAACGTGTTAGAATAAGGGGAGCAGATAATGGATATTAATGGATAATAAAATAATCTAACCACTTTCTTGTTGCACCACACCATAGAGGTGCTTGAATTCCCTCTCTGAGTTACTCCAAGCACATAGTTCATAACTTTAATTTCAGTGGCAGCTTAGGCTATCCAAAGCTGTAATTTTCTTCTTCCTGTTATTGACTAGAGTTTCTGTTCTCCTGCTGTGCTTCTCTGCCAACACAAGTTTTCTTAAGCCCATGGTGAAATGGATGGAGAAACTTCTCTCTCTGCTGGTTTTGGGGTTTTTTTCTTTCATTTTCTGGCTGTGTTTAGAAATTAACCTCTCTTGGTATCTTCTGGGCAATCCTAACAAATTGAATCATAGAATCATAGAATGGTTTGGCTTGGAGCAGATCTTAAAAAAACCATCTAGTTCCAGCTCCCTGCCATGGGCAAAAACATCTTCCTCTAGACCACATTGCTTAGATCTCCATCCAACCTGGCCTTGAAAACTTACAGGGATGGGGCACCCATGGGTTCTGTTGGCAACCTGTTCCAGTATCTCACCACTCTACAGTAAAGAATTTTTTTCTAATATCTAATCTAAGTATACTCTCCTTCAGCTTCTAAGCCATTCCACCTTATCCCTCTACTGCATGCCCTTGTGAAAAGTTCCTCTCTTGCCTTCTTGTAGGCCCCCCTTAGGAACTGAAAAGTTCTCTAAGGTCTGCCCAGTCTTCTCTTTTAAAGGTTGAACAGGCCAAATGCACTCAGTCTGTCTTCACAGGAGAGGTGTTTCTCCCAGGCCCTGTGGTCAATTTAGTGACCCTCCTCTGGGCTCCTTACAACAGGTTCATTCTTTTCTTATGCTGGGGGCCCCAGGGCTGGATGCAGCACTCGAGGTGGGGTTTCACAAGGGCAGAGTAGAGGGGCAGAATCACCTCCCTCACCCTTCTGTCTATGTTTCTTTCTAAGCCCAGGATACACTTGGTTTTCTAGGATGCAGGTATACAGTGATGAGACATATTGAGCTTCTTGTTGACCTACACTCCCAAGTACTTTTCCCCAGGGCTTCTCTCAACCCATTCTCCACCCAGCCCAGACTTGTGCCTGGGAGTCTTTCGGCAGACATTGGGACAGATTTACCTTGGGACAGGCATGCCTAGGAACACTATCTACTGGTGTGCAGATCAGGTCAGCAACACTTAAAAGTGATGTCAATTTCAATTCTGTGTCCACCTGATATTGTAATATACTGCGTGATAGCAAGACAAAGTCCTGAAAGCCGTTCTGATGGACACTCCTTAATTCCACCTTTCCAAGCACATTTCTCTCTCCTTTCTACTCTTATGCTGGATGGTGTAGCTGGGGTCAGATATATCTCTGTGGTGTCACTGCAGAACACTGGTATCACACAGGGAAAATTCCCTAGAGAGAAAGTCTATTCACTCAGTGTGTTTTGTGATAATTACTTTTGTGTAAAATCTCCTAAGCAGATTTTGCTAAGTCAGCTCTAGGAGCTATGTAGATACTATGTCAACCCAGCTAGGAAATAGTAAATCCATTGATTTAAATGGGACTTAGCTTGAACCACTTACAAGACTAAGTGTTCTTTAATGTCAATAACAGTTGCAAAATTCAGTTCCAAATTTAAAAATGCTCAACAGATGTCTTAATGAGACAATTTCTTGATCTTTTCCGCTCAGATTGAGAGTTCTAGGAAGCAAACAGAAAATAGAGCTTAATAATCTGCTGAAATGTTTTTCCAATGGAAAACCCATTTCTTTCCTCCTTGAACTGAATTTTTTATAGTCTAGGAAAAACCAGCCTGATACCAAAAGCACAGATACTTCATCTCAATAAAATACTTGTCACTGTTCTAGTTGATGAGTTGGAGTACAGGCAGATGACAGAAGGTCCCAATCACCTGCTCCTGGCATCTTTTTCTTCCTCCAAATCTGGCTGCAGGATGAACAAGACACTTGTGGAATCATCTTTCTATTTTTTGATGTCCTGATTCAACATGTATTTTTTTTTCTTCTCAACAATGTAGCATTTTGCATGTGCTGAGTTTTCCATGTTTTATCCAGTTTTGGTGTCAGAATGTCTGCCATATCTTACACAGTAGTAAAAAAGAGCATTTCTGTTGTAGCATCTGTCACTGCAATGATCATTTAGGTTGGAACTAATATGGACATGTCATATGCTTTATATAATATTGTAGAAGTTAATGAACTGATGATCCTAAATGCAACCTTAGCTTTAGCTACCTATGTTCAACTCAAAAATCTTAGCACAAGCCAGAAAATTGAAACAGTAAAAGATCACTTGAACTTAATAGGCACAAATTAACAATGCAGAAACACTGACTGACTAATTTCAGTCTTGCATATGTGTCCTTCCATACTACTGAATGTGTAAAAACACATTCAACATAGTTAGAAATATTTTTGTATCTATGGGAATCAGGTAGCAACAATTTTACTGAAAAGTCAACCTACTGCTGCAGTGCAAAAAAGTCTGAGGAAGAAAATAAAAGTGAAATAAAAAGAAAAGAAAAAAAATGAAAAAAAAACCCCAGTCTGAAGAGTTCAGAATACTGAAAAAAAAAAAAAAAAAAAAAAAAAAAAAGCTTCTTTATGCTTCTCTTAGCATATAAGAGCTGGTATAGGAAATTAAATCGCATTTTATTGATTTTAGCCTTTTGTTTCAAACAGAATCATTGATATTGTATTGATATTCTCATATGTAACTACTGTTTAATGCCATGATCCTATTTATTAAATATACTTGTCACAATAAGGCATTTAAATAGGAAAAAAAAGATCATTTATCTAAGTAAGGAAAGGTAAGCCAAAACTTGTAGAATTATATTATTCACCTTTTGATCCTTAAGAACCTTATTTTCTAAAGGGAACGTGTGTGCACTGTTTAGCTTTCCTTGAGCTAAGATCAAACCATGGAAAGAGATGCAAACAAACAATAAAATGGGTGGTTTACAAAGCAGTGGAATTTTGTCAATGAACTGAAGCTTAGTGTTATTAAAAACTAATTAAGCACTTGAAGCATAGTCTTTTATACTTGCTAATTTTGGTGACTGCTTACATGTTACTGTTTGTTAAATGGCAAAGTTTATTGATTTGGCAAATTCAGTACCACATCGTATTTTTTAATTCAGTCTGTGTTCCTACATGCAGTTCAGCATTTTTAAATGTCAACTGCAAAGTATTATTGATCTGTAATTAAAAGTGCAGAGAAAAATTAACATAGTAGAAGATTATGGTCATTAGTACAAGTACTGTTAGGCAATCATTTAGCTTGCTTTAACATCTTCTTTTTTCCAGTTATTGACATTTAGTAAAAATACTCACCTGCACATTTTCATTTTTTAAAAAAAGACAAGTTGAATGTCTGCTGAGCAGTGGCCCTTTATAGGTTTTTTGAAATCAGAACTTTGTGAAATTATCTAAAAATAATTTCTCAGGAGGGTTTTCTTAAATGGAAAAATATTGAAGGAAAAAATAGCGTTACAAGTACACCCTCTATCTGGAGATATTTGTTATCTGAAATCAGAAATTGCTTTTCCCATATGAATAGAGATAAAAAGGGGATTGGACTTTTTTTTCTGGCTAGCAACATAGATACATTGATGAAGTACATAATATGTAGCTTTTTTTTTCCCTCTAATAGTACTTTTTTCTTCCTTAGATACAGCCCAAGTCCTTTCGAAATCATCTAACAGAGATTGTTTTGTTTCTGGTTCACCTCAAGATCAGGTGAATAATAGCTGGTGGTGACTGGCAGCTCTTCAAATGACCTGAGCAAAAGGCCTTCCATGTCCAAGTCCAGTTTCCAGTAATTATCATAAATTGGTGATCTCACTGTCCCCTCAACAGAGGGCCTGAGTGACTTGAGGAGAGGACCTGCAAGGCTGAAGGGAGGAAGGGTTTTCAGCAGCTGTTGCTATCCTGCTGTCTGCTATATTAGCAGAAGAGACATGGCCTCCCAATCCCGTGCCCTGTGTCCTTCTATAAATATTCATTTGTTAGTGTCCCCTCTTGCTGTACAGTGTCAACTCACTGATGTTTAAGAATAATTTGGAATGTATGTGGACACTTGAAAAGTTGCCTGCTGTTTTCTATTGGTTTTTACAGGCATGTATCTTATAATTTTGAGATACTGATACAACCCATTTTATATGCATTATAATTAGAGAAAGGACAATCACTGACCTCCAAATCAGCTGATCAAACTGCATTTCCTGGAAATGCCTGCTGGCTCCATGTCTTTCCCACACAGCAATTTCCCTGATGAGACTGTGTGGTCTACCACATTTCTGAGTATCTTTCCATTGCCAACAATATAGGACCCAACAGAAAGGTTACATGCCTCAGAAAATCACCCTAAAGGGCAACCTGACTGCTGAATCTGCCCATAGAAGAGGCTGCAGGTTTCCTGAATGTATGTTCCTCTTTACATGAGGTAGCAGGCCACCATAGGAAACGCAGTTTAGAACCACTGGACTGTATCATCCAACTGCTAAGGAAATAAATAAAGAAGAATTACCATTTTTGCTGACACTACATTCAATTCTGGATGCTTTGGCTTCTTTGTTTTCTAATGGTGTCTGGTTTACAGGAGATACCAGGTAAAATATTACAGCAGTAAAATAGAAAGCCCTTTAATTTTCAAGACCTGCATGAGGAGTCTTATGAAAGTCTTGATATGAGTCAGACTTGACTTTGACAAACAATTTTTTCTCTGTTGTTGACAATGTGTAATGCTTCTGCTGAAACCTTACCTGAATATAAGTTTTTGTGTAAGTACTGGGTTTTCACTTCTAGAGAAAAAGAAATGCCTCACAGTCTTAGTTAAAAAAAGTCAAGGAAATTCTAAGGAATTACAGGGAAAGTTTTGAATACCAGAGTTAAAAATTTACAAAAAAAAAAAAAAAAAAAAAAAGAAGGCAAACAAAGAACCACATTTTAAACAACTACTATGTTAAAGCTATGACTGCTATGGCATGTTATCACATGTTAGCAGCGAGGAGAGAGACATGGACAATGCGTTTCCATTCAAAAATTCAAAGCTGCCTCAACCTGACTTTTTTAATCTGCAATATGACAACAGGGCAACACTTTTATGGGGTAAACGGGTGTTAGCAAGATAGTACTATCTTCACAAAATTTTCAAAGACTGTTTTCTTCCTCCCCATTACTTTAAAGTGGATGATACTCATGGAAGGAATGCAAATGTCTTTTCTTTTTCTTTTGAGACTATTTCACTGAGAAGAGAAGAGTCCCTTCAGGTTTGAAGAGTTCAAAGATCAGCTAATAGTAAGGCCATATAATCATCCATAGGCCGTGTCTATTTCTTGCTTTGTTTTACTATTTTAATGCGAGGGTTTTATGTCATAGATTATTTTACAGAAATCGAGTAGTATAATGTTTATTGCACAGCACTTTTTGTTCTTTTTATCCATTAAAATTGTGGCCATAAGCTACATGAGCATGGCATTTAGAGTCAGTTAAACTAAACAAAAAAAAAGACATTCGTTTTGACAACTAAAGGTGTTAAAACCAAAATGCAAACTTGCACGTGGGTATGATCAAGCAACAATTACACAGTGTATTAGAAAATGCTGAAATTTTTAAGCTTCCAAATTTAAAATAAATGTTTGGCTGAAAAATGAAGTCAACACAACTGTATGTAATGACAACACAAACTTTTATGTTTTCTTTTCTGGTAGCTATATAAAAACATTAAAAAATATTTTGAAAATACTTATTTTGAAAATTTAGTCATGAAGCAAAAGATTGTACAATTTATGAAGTGTCAAATATTTTTATGGAATCGTAGGGACTAATTCATCCAGGAATCAGAGCTTTTTTTTTTTTTTTTTTTTTTTTTTTTTTTTTTTTTTTTTGCTAGTGTAGAATCAGCTAAAATGAAAAAAAAATTCTTGCATTGTCATGAGAAATTCATAATTTTTAAATATAGATTTTGGTCAAATAAAGATTTTATCTTTCTTGATCAAAGAACAAAAAACAAAAGTTCAGTTTCATTAAAGTGAAGGTAGTGATTGTTTGTCTTTCACTGTTGGCAATATTGAAAGCAGCAGTGCAATTTCTGTAACAGCATAACACCAAGTCTTTCTTTTTTGGTTGATTGGAAATTTAACTGGTAGTTGAATCAATTGGTTTTGTGTGAAATCAGAGAGAAATCGGGGCTGTGAAATTTTCACACAACTTTTCTTTTTGTGCAGAATAAATATTTCTTCTGGTGAACATAGTAAATATAGTATACTACGTGTGCATCAAGGATGAATAAGGACCAAAGGGATCAGGAGAGATTCCTGACCCACAACATGCAATACTGCTGATCTTTCATCCTTAGCTTAAATCAACACAATTTCTGGAACTGTCACCTTCTCTCTGAACCATTCAATGGCACTACTCTATGGAACAGGACTGAAAAACAAACTTGGAGTAGAAACCCTGGCCCAAAACACATTTATCTACGTAACCCAGTACCTGGGCTGAGACATCCCTGTAGGACAGCAGGACTACTACATACAGGGAGTTCCATACCCTACCTACTTTTTAAGTTTTGCACTGAAAGTTTACTTCTTCAGTAGCCTCAGATGGTGAGGAAGCATTTTGCCTTTAATTAGTGTATTTTTGCTGTCTGGTTTTTTTTTTTAATGTCTTTTCTGATTTGTCATTTCAGCTGTAAAATGTGGTAGTATGGTTGCTTTGTTTCTCTTTCCAACTCATCAGTGTGTAACACACAGCTTTTTATCAATATAAAAATCTTTGAAATACTGTAAAATAATACTAAAATATGACATGATAATATTTTTAGGGCTTCATATTCAGAGGCATTTTTCTAGCTTCAGTAACATGAGCAAAGCAACATTAGATGGTACAGCATGCACAATAAAATTCTTCTCCAAAACCCAGAAGTGTCCAAATATTTCTTTACATTTGCAGTATGTTAACTGTACAACATGACTACATAGCAGATAATTTCAAATCACATTATATTGTTTTCTTTCTTTGAATGGCATTAAATAAAAAAAAAATCTCAACAGTGCAATGTTAGAAGCTTTTGTAGAGCCTTTTGAACAGTACTCTGTTACTTTGGTAAAATAGACACAGATGCACATACACATACACAGAGAAAATATCATCATAAACATTTCCACTGTAATAGTAACCTTTCCATAGACTTTCCAACTTGTCTGGTCTTCCTTGAAGGTCGATTGGGTTTTCAACTCTGTTATCTGCTAGGTGTCTGATGGAGTGGTCCAGATAACAGAGGAGAGAGCAAAGGAAAAAGAATTTTTTGAAGATCAAAAGTGTCTGTTCATTTTGTTATCTGACCCTATCTGTTGTCATAGTAACAGGTTTCTTTTAAACTCTGCCATCAGATGATTTGTCTCTATCTGCTATGAATTCTGCTTTGACTGAGTAGCTGCTGGTAAGGTATAAAGTGGGTACCTGGTTTTCCAGTTTCCTACTGCAATATTAAGAAGTGAAAGACAGAAGATGAATTCTATTTTCCTGTTGGATTGTTCAGGATTCCCTTTTTCAGAAATATTGAACTGTCATCCTAATTTGACCAAATAGATAATGCTTCCAAAACTCTCTCACAGTAGTCTCAGTTCCAGGGCTGGTAGGATAGAAATGAAAATCCAGGCCCAAATCCTGAGAAGGGGACTGCAATTCCTGCTTAAGGCTACAGAGCCTGAAGTTACTCATTAAATGCTCATTGACTCCTGACAAAAGCAGGAGCAGGTTGTGAATGGTTTAGTCACAAAGGGGTCCAGAAGAGCCATATTCTGTGCTGGACTGCATAATGGCAGGTCACTGTAGTAGTTCCTATTGGCATGGACTATTAATTCTCTCCTCCCTTGGGTGACTTAATCATCAACCAGCATATGGAAGGAGAACACAAGATTATAGAACTTGAACTGAGTCATCATACCTCTTTGTCTGCCACTGCAGAAATCACAACATATTGCTCTTTTCAAAAACAGGACAAACTGATCAGATCCACCTAAAAATGACAAACCTTTTTTTTTCCCCTTTACATTTCCTCTGCTAAAAGGCACTTCCAGAATCTCATGACCATCATCAGCAGACCACCTGATTTTTGTCAGGTTGTCTGCCAAGTTATTTCAGTTTCCTCTAGTAAGACGGGCTCTGAAGCCAAAGCAGAGATCTGTGCAATTAGAAATGATACCTATTAATTATTAATTAATAATGGTTAGTTAAATCTAAATATACTAAAGTACTTTAAACATCAACAGGATACAAATATTTTAGAAAACTCTGATGGCATAGCCAGGCACGATGTATAAGGACTTTATAAACGTATGTGAACTATGGGACCATCAAAGGGAAAAAGATGTCAGAAGTTGCACGTAAGGAGTACCCACATAACAAACCCACATAACAAACAGCTGAAGGGCAAACAACAGGCACACAGAGTAGCTGAGGACAACCCCTTATGAGAGGGAGGTAAATAGTGCTAGAAATAGAGAAAACCAAAGAAAGTTGTAGAAGAAAGGAAACTAGTCCATTTCTCCTGCTAAGAATAATTGGCAAAAGTGAGAATTCTTGTGGTTATGCAATATAAACATGGTGAGCAAAAGAAGATTTTTAGAACCTTGGTTTGATTACACAATATTACACATATTGGCTAGATATGCCTTTGCGTTGGGCTTTCTGATAACAATATAACAAGCTAAGCTGAAGGGCAACCTGTGACTAGGTTTCCAGGCAGCATAAGCATTCCCAAATAGAGAACAGACTGTTACCAATGAAGATTACAAAAAACGCTACCTGATCAGAATAGCCAGTGACTTTTTTCGGTCTCTAGATGTGATGATCTAGATGACTAACTATATTATTATTTTTAACTAACAGGAAATTTGTAATGAGAAATGAGTTCTTTGAGTGAGTTTATAGTAGTTATAGAGAATCTACATGGGAAACTTTCCAGAGAAGCTGTTCTTCATTTGCTAAGAATAAATTCTAAGCAGTTAAGTAATAGGCTTTCCTAAGATGTATGCACCCATGTATTTTGAGTGTCAGAAGTTAAGGGGAGGATTTGAACTTGAATTCTATTAATGTTAGAAAAGATTTCACATCTGTATTTATGAGATGGCTGTTCACTCAGTATTAAGCTGGTTGCCTGCTTATACTTTGATAATTGATTAAAATTATCAGTTTGATAGCCTTGTTCCTAGAATTATGGTGTTTCATTGAATATTTGCTCTTTAGAAGTACAGTCTAACAGTACCAGTATTTTCTTCTGTAAGACAGATACTTGTAGCTTTGCTGTAGGTGTCTGTTCTGTTTGAAGGGCACACTGGTTTTAGCCTACCTGAAGATCCCACCTGGTCTTGTCATACATGTCACAGGCTTTCTGGAATGACTTTGAGCTACATTATTTGCCTGACACCAGCCACAGGACCAGGTGACCTGGGCAGAAGCAATGTGCAATGGCAACTGGAAAGTGTGCTCTGTCACTAGCTGCTATAGGTGGGCATGCAACCAGGAGTGTCCTGAGTGGCAGTGGAACCCCAGATTTACCTGTGTTTTACCTAAGGCCTTGTTGTCACCATGGGAAGGTGAGATCAAGTTTTAACATCTGTGGAGATGTTGAAGGTGTAGTGGAGAAACACTGTAGGATGAAGGAGAAACACCTATATCTGACTACTCATGCCTCCAATTTTTTACTTCATCAGCATAATCATAGCTGGCAGATAAAATTTTGGTTTAGGACTACGGATCTCAATTCTGCAAATACTTATGTTTAATTTTAGGAATGCAGATAGTTCCATTGTGGTTTATGAAACTAGCCATGTGCTTGGAGTTATGCATGCACATAAATGTCAGGATTGCTGCCCAAGGACATAATTTACCAATAATCTGTAGGAAAAAGAAATGTCTTCTATGGAGGACAGCTATTTCTTTCAGAAACGCCTACACAGGATATTGTTTTTAAAATCACTTTTAGACGAGTTACTTTCTAAAAATCCTGGTTCATGGGATTTTCTTTTGAATGTTTTATGGATATGTCTTCCTTTTTATTGAGGCATTTTCTGGCGAGAATTTTAAAGTAGTTTTCAAAAGATAGTCAGGCCCAGCTTCTTCTCTTTAGAGCAGGCGCGGGTGGGCCTGGTTCCTTTAGATCTGAAAACTGGGGAATCTACAGGCAGGTCAGATCTCAGGAGAGGGGTTTGTCATATGGAAATATTTAACGGTCCAGCTTACATTTTGTATAGTCTCTCTTTTATCTTTTCAGGGTTTGAACATGATCCTTTCAAAGCCAGATAACCCAGAAAAATCCTCATGACTGCTTTTGCTCGCTCCCTGATTCCTGTAATCACAGTCCAGGAGGAATAGGTTACTATGACAATATCATTGCAATAGTTTTGTAAAGTGCTTTTAAATTTTTTTCAAGTCCCTCTCAGTGCTTAAGTCCTTTTCTGTTCTGCAGAATGATACTTTCTGCCATTTTACTTATGCCACACCAAGAAACAAAGGAACTAGAAAAGTATTTTGCTACATGAACAAGCATTGCCTCTCAGTATTTACATAAGTGGAGGAGCACAGTCAGAGAAACCCATTTAGAAAACCTTTTCAGCTACATGTCCAGCTATATGCTGCTGAAATACCTTTAGACAACTTTTGTTTGTTCCCATATGTCTAATATCACATAAGGATCATGATCTTGTGTTCCTTTGTTCCTACTGATATGATCATTAGGGACTTCAGACACTGATCATATCTTCCAGTTGATTTGTGATTTTGAAAGCATTATGCTTATTAGCAATAATCATAAGGTAGATGACAGGGAACTATCAGCCAAAAAATACCATCAGTTGACACCAAAATGTATTAGATCTATCTTATGCATGGTTCCATCACATATATTTTTTAAAATTATAGTAATATTATTGTATGTGAGAATTAAAACCACAGGTAAATTAATGCCATTTAATGTTTTGATTTTTGAATTTTTTTATCCTTATGTTCACGAGGCTGTAGGGATAATTTTTTGTTAGGTTGTAAATGTCTTAAGGAAGGTCTAATGTACAACCCCTTGATCTGAGCATGGTAAGCTACAAGGTTAGACCAGGTTTCTCAGGGTTTTATCCACTCTGGTGTTGAAATCCTACATAGATGGAAATGGATCAGCCTCTCTTGACAAAATGTTACAACGCTTGACTATGGTCATGTCCCAAAAGCCTCATCAAATTTGTGCAAAACTCTGAGATCAAGATTTCTCTCCCTGTTCCACTGTGAAACTTTTAGCCTGGGTCTGCTTTAGTTACTTATGTGACGGTGCAAGTCCTAATATGAAAAGAGGCACCGGTACATTGAAGTAAGTGGAGCCATGCCTGAAATTATGAGTCTTCTTGATGCATTGCTATCTCGGGATCTAATCCTGAATGGTAGAGTTACATGGTGGTGGAAACATATTTCAGATATTGGCTATAGTCACACTTTTTTTAAAGCATTTAACTCACGAAGGTGGCTGCTTTAGTAGGATTTTGTAGGCAGATTGCTACAACTTTCTCAGCTCAAGGCAAAATTCCAGGTTGAAAGGTGTGGTTATGCATTAACATTGGATTGATATAAAGAGAGAATATGCCTATCTGCAAATAAAACAAAAGACTGTGCAGAAATACCTTTCAAAGTTGTGTATTTTTGAAAGTATTTTGTGAATAACCATTCTCCATTGAGAAATGCTGCTGAGAAGTCAGTGGAGTGTTACCCTGGCAAAACATAATTGCTTCTATCTCTCAAGATGTGCTGTTCAGAGCTCAGAAAGGGAATAGGTAGTACGAACCTCGTCTCTACCTTGAGTGTAATCAAGTCAAAGTGATGTTCTAAATTTGGCTCATAATGAAGACATATGTACTTATGATTGATTACAGGATGCATAAAATGCAATTTTTAAAATATATCAGAGTACAAGAAGTGTTTTGAAACAGTACAACATAGTTTATATTACTAGATAAATCTTAAATGATCATAATGCCTCTGAGAAAGGATGGTAGACTAGAGAAGTATGTCTAAAATCAAGCAGATTTTAGAATCAGATAGAATATTATACTGGATTATATCTTATAATATTAAGATTATAATGAAGACTGGATTCCATCAGCAGAGAGTGATTTTAACACCTACATGGATCTCAACATCACTGAAGAAGAAGCAGACAGAAAGAGATAAAGAACTGACTCTGTCTGGTGACCAACCTTCCTCTGTCTGTAGAATATTTTTAGAGTCATTAGCCCTCAAAGAACATATCTTCCTCAATCTCTTTCCAGGCAATAAATGTATTATCAGGATGACAAAAAATCCTCTATCCTCTGGTTTTTTCATCTTTTGCAGTTTTGATTTGTTTTATCAAACAACACAAGAACTTTCCAGAAATGGTACTTTTGTTGTAACACCACAGAAAACTGGTGCCAAGCTCGGCCAGCTACCTGATAAGGATAAAATGGAGGTGGAAACCACCATCTGTATCTTGCCCAGAAAACTTGTAAAGTAAGCAAGGATACTGAAATCTGGTTATCTGGTAGATACACAGAGATCAAGGCATGTGGGAAAAAGGGCCAGAAACATATGGGGTGCAGAGACCACATGGGGAGTGGGAGAGCTGGCAGGACAGCTGGTCCCCAGATGATACTGAGATCAAATGACTAAGTACTTCAGCATGGCTTAAGTAGTTAAGAAGTGTGGAGGTGGAACTCTCCCTCATACACAAGAATGTGCGTGGATTGCTGCTCTAATTAAGTCTCTTTCCCTGAGCATCAGAAGAAACCAAAGTCACTGAGATGGTTTCCCTGTAAAGTTCAGAACTTCCTCAACCAACCTATAAAAGTCCCTGAAATGTCCTAATCCTTGGAGAATCCATGCAGTTCACAGCCTATGAACCTGTAGATCATACTGTAGATCACCCCAGCAAAAGAAGTTTATCTGTTGTGCCTGTTGTATCACTGAAGACACAAAACATTGTGGACTTCATTGCACCCTGGCAGGCCAAAGATTTTCTAAAAGCTATGCACTAATTACTAATACTGCTGCTACTTCATTTCTCTTGTTCTGGTTTGTGTCCTTTGTTTGTGATGTTCACTGAGAGTATGATTGTTTTATATGCTTACATATACTATAATCACATCTTTATTATAATACAGAGGTAGTTGAAGAGGTACAGTTGTGAGCTACTGTGTTTCAGTTCATGGTGTCTTACAGAGATTGTTCCTTTTAATAAAAACTGCTGCAGCTTGTTTAGGCTGACATATTGCCTAGGTCTTCTTGTACTTTTCTAAGATTCAGGAGTTCTGAAGACAAAATCACAGTATATGAGACAGAAATCTCACTTTCCTCCTCTTCCTACTATTCCTAGTGTTTTAAAATCTGTTGTTAATATTTGTAATAATGAGAAAAAATCCTCTATCAAAGATCTTCAGTGAAATAGAAAAAGCAAAGAGATATTGCTGATAAAGGAAAACAAGAGGTCATCAAGCTGGAGATTTGCCTCTCAAAATAATATATAACCCTTTATTCTCTCTTAAACTTATTATTAGTGAGTTAGATTTGTGGACATTGTAGTTACTTGAAATAGGCATTTCAGAAATATTTGAAATCATATTGTAGGTAAGGAGCCCCTCTAAACATCTTCAGACTGTGAAATTAAGACCCACAGGGAAAGCAGCTTTCCCAAGATCACATGGCAACCTAGAGAAAACTGGAGATAGATCACAAGACATCTGGACTGTTTTATCAGGAGTCTGTCCACTGGCTCAGGCTGTTTCCTCCAGGAAACCTTTCTCATGCAAATCTTGTGCTCCATATCCATGCCTGTGTTGGTTAAGTGCATCCGAGCACATACCCAGCCCTATCCTTTCTCCCCATCAGCCTTTCTCTCTGCCCAAGAAGAAAAGTTCAATGCAAGACCATAACTGACACACCTCCAAGGGTCAGGAAAGCATTCCCAGTAACTTAGCTATGGATAGAGACTATGCATAGAAAATTTCATGTGAAAAACAGATCTGAAAGTTAGATACCACCAGAGAAGGGCCCAAAAAGAAACAGTTGGATAAATGCAAGTATGAGAGTCTCTGTCTTACCATTACTCTAACTGCTATAAAAATATTGCTGATGGGGTGATGAGATCAGTCTGGCCACAGCTGTCATTGTCTTTAAAAGCCAGACAGTAAAGCATGTTGTTTTATTTTTTTTTCCACCTTTCTCTGTTTGTTATTAAAAAAAACCACTATAAATTGTACCCTTGAAATGAGAGCAATGGATGTACATTCTTACCTAAAGAGAAAACAGAATCTGTTAGAAGAGGATTATGAATAAACCATTTTTATTCCATTATTTTTAGCCCCATCAAAGAAGAGGATTTCATACTCTTAACAACATTCACTCTTGTATCTTCACATCGCAGTTCATAACACCCAGGTGACTAGTCTTTGCAGGAAGATTTCACATGCTATCCTGTTACAGCCTATTTATTTGCCCTCTGGAAACCATGTTCTCAGTTGGCGGGATTCAACTCCCCCAGGAGAAAATGTGCCTGGCCAACTGACACAGACAGAGCTTAGTCTGCAGGGAGGGTTGGATTTCCTTAGCATGACAATGGGCAGGGTTTTATTGGCACAGACGGTTTGTGTCAAGCATGTGAACATATGTTCCTGAGGTCTGCAGGAGGAGCAGTTACAGATCTCTTAATACCCATCCTGGGTTTTATGTAGGACTGCTCCTCTAGCTCAGAATGGGTCACTACGGGGCTGAGTTTACCAGGGCTACCTACCCCAGAGACAAATGTTTAACCTGGCTGATCATGGCGTGTTTGCCAGTAGCTTCATACCTCACAGCTTAATATTTCTGATTTACATTGAGTTTAAAATTTAAAATAAAGTGCTCTGAAACCCTCTAAATTCAAAAAAGAAAAATGTGTATACATTCTCAGTACAATATGAAGATCCAATTACCTCCACTAATTTCAGCCCAAACAGATCTCTAGGGCAAATTCAACAAAATATCTGAACATCTGAAATAAAAATATCTAACATTAGGTACCAGTTTTCTGGGTTAAAACTCAAGCAAGACTCACAAAGCAAGACTCAACAATAGCTAAACAGACTTTTTGGGCTGGATGAAAGTTGACAATATAAAGAAACCATGTGCCTGAAATCCTGTTCAGTTCATCATCTGCTCAGGATTGGCAGCCTGAAATGGTCTGAATGATGGAAGCTGGGATTTGTTTCACTGAACTTGTTTATTTAAAAGTAGAAGAGACATCTAAGTCTAAGGCAGTAATTCTGGGCTACCCTTGTGGTTAACAGAAAGGAACAGACACTGTCAGAGGACTATCTCCTGCACAGAGGGTTATTTGAAAATAGACCAGATGAATTACACTCAATAGGTGTTTCTTACTGTTTTGTTATTCCCTTTCTAGGAGCAAAAATCAGTTGCCAAGGCTAAACCAGCGGATTCAGGAAGACTTGGTCACACATACTTCAGTGTACTTGTTGCTGAAGGCAAGGGTTCAAAGAACAAGAGGTTTTTATCTAATAAATTTAACCCTAGGAAATGGAAGAATGATAGTTTATTTCCCTTTAGGTTCAGAGATAGGATATTGCTCATGGTTTGAATCTGTAACATGTACAAAACTAACAGCAAGTCAGTGAAGGGTGGAAGACCAACTCTGTCATCCCTCAGAAAACAGTCACTGATTTTTGAATATTAAGATGAGATGGACAAGGAGAAAAGAGGTGCCAAATTTATGACTATCCTGCACTATGTGTGACATGTCAAAGGTCTCATTTTATCTCTGTTTTGCCTTTTCACATCTTGCCATCCGGAACCTTTAGTCATGGAAATAACTTTGGGCTTGTGAGATATCCTGACTCAAAGAAGCTGTTTTCACATAAAATTTCTGATCACAGGTGTAATGTTTCCAGGGCTGAGAATTTGAGAAATTTAATTTGAAGAATAATAAAAGAAAAGGCTTAAATCACCTGAAAACTTTGGAAGCATTCAATGACCTTGTGATTAAAGTTGAATAACTCTTCAAAAAGACATACAGCAGAGATGTGTGATTGGAGGTTTGTTGCAATGATTTTGTGCAATTCAAAGGGAATATCTACTTCTGTTGAAGAATATAAAAATTTTGTAATAGGCTTCTTGAGAAGCCATCAGAAGTTTTGTTTTACAGTAGACATAATAAGGCCATTAACAAATATAAGCTATTACAGTCATATATCCTTTAGAGTTTCCTATTGCCTTCCATTGTCCTTTTTAGCAATTTAATTTTTCAAATATTTCTTCATTGAAATAAACCCCCCGATTCTGAGTATCATTTCTTTAGAACTGCTTTTGTCTTTCAGTCCAAAATATCTTCAAAAAGTATATTTAAGGCTGTCATGAGAGAGTTAATAAAAGCTTGAAATTTAAAGATGTAGGGGAGAGAGAGGATTTAGGTGGCATTTGATTACTCTAGCATTTTCCCACAGATGAATGGACTTTTCTGAGATGAGGATAAATATTCTTGAATTTTTCTGAAAGGTGTTTGAATTATTTATATTTTCCATGAAAACACAGGGTTATGCAATGAGGGCAAAATAGTTTTATCAGCCTTGAAATAAGGCAAGCTAATACAGCTTATTTCTAGCTAATTGGAAGCAACAAACCTGTTAAAATATTTCCTTGTATAGAGCGTGGCAGTTATGAGAATAGTTCTTTTCTCAGACCTTCACTGCTAATGATTTGTACTGGTGATTTGACAATATCATTAAGAGAGAATATTTGTTTATGACACCTGAGTGTCTAGAAAATCTGGTCACTGCACACTTGCTGGTACTAAGTGAGATTTCTCATTAAATCCACTAGATATATGAAACATATACCCAGTAGAAAATGCTTGCTGCTTAATGTGCAGATATAAGGAGACTTTTTTTGGTTTTATTGTTAGCTTAAGTTATTAAATGATAAATACATTAGCAAAATAAAATAGATTTTATTTTAAAAGACAAAACCATCAAGTATTGTTGCCGGGCAACTATCAATATAATTTTGTAGCATTTGAAAAACTGTCCAGGTGCTTTCTGGTTTGTCCCTTTTTCATAGCATCCTAATACCATTTTGGCAAGTTTGATATTTCATTTGAAGGGAAAATAATAAAGTGTTTTCTTTGTATTGATTGAAGAAATATAGTGCTTATTTTTTGCTTGGTTTTCTACTACTTATTCAATAGGTTAAAGGGCAATACCATCTGTTTCCTAACAGGACATTTTATGTAAGATTTGCAAGTCCTACAGGTACCTTTAAGCATGGATAAATATGCACTCATGGTTTCAGCTGGATAGTTTTTCACCACCAAAGGATGATTATGTTGTGTGCCTTGAGACATAGGCTATAATATATTTCCTGTCCCTTTATTGCATTTTGGAATCATAAACAATGACTGTTTGGCTCAAAGCCATTTATTCAGCCCAAAAAGACATTATTTGCACAACAAAAATCAATAAAAATGTTACTAAGTCTGGCTGGATACTTTGCTTAACTGTGATATTTGTCTGTCACTGATGGCATGCCATCTCTCGTAGGAGACTGGGGCCAAAACAGAGCTATTGATCCAGTCATCAGTGATGGATACTGGTATTTGGAACGGGCTGCTGCAGAGAATCTCGATTAAAAAAAATATTTCTATGTTTTGCCTGCAGCAGAGTCAAGATAACCTGAATGAAGAGATTTTCTCTTTTATATTGGGTTTCTCTTCTTGTGGTTGTTAAATGCTCTGGACCAAAGTTCATTATTGAAAGAATTAAGTCAATCTATGTTTAGCCAAAGGCTTTGACATCATATCAAACTCTCCTGATTTAGACACGAGGTAGTTGTCCTTTTCATCACCTTAAAAGCATAGGGGAAGCGTTTTATACACACCAGTGATAGAAGTGATATGCTGGGCTGTGCTTACACTTTTTTCTATTGTAAAACATCAAATTATGTCTAAGAAAAACAAGACAAAAACTGATTCTCACACAATGTTTTATAAACACTGACCTATCCTTTGAGGCGCTGGGTACTCTCTGCTCTTGCTTTATCAAAAGTTAAAGATGCTTAACACTTAGAAACTCCCAGTGTTTAGCTCTAGGTTATCTAATTAGGAAATATCCCTGCAGCTACCTAAGAAAATAAATAGCAGATGAAATAAAACAGTGTTTCAGGCTACTATAACAGAATAGTATTTTAAAAGGCTACTGACATTTTAAAATGCACTTTTATATTTTTAAATCAGTCCTCTGTTGCCAAATTAACTGATTTTAAGAAATATATTTTATAGTAGAAAGAAGAGCATAAAGCAGCCTCTTAAATCAGTCTCTGAGAAATATCTTCAAAGTAAGGGAGTTAGGTTAGATTTAAGGAGTTTACATGGGGCGGGTGGTGACACACTGGCACAGGTTGACCAGAGAGCTGGTAGATGTTCCAGCCCCAAAAACATTCAAGGTCAGGTTGGACAGGGCATCAGACAACCTAGTCTATAGAAGGTGTCCCTGCTTACTTCAGGGAAGTTGGACTGGATGACATTTAAAGGCCCGTTCCAACCCAAACCACTCTATGATTCCATAATTTTTTTCTCTCAGAGGTCAGAATTTTCACACAAAATCTGGTCATAAAAGTATTCCAAGCATAATTCACAAGAGTGATGGAGATTTAACAGTCATCGATCATGTAGTCAAGTTGATTTGTGTGTTATGATGCTAGTTCTGAATAGCACAGGCAATAACAAAACAACTGTGATTTTGATAGGTCCATCTGAACTGCACAAAATCATGTACGCATGATAGCTGTAGAGAGATCATGATCATCAGAACAGTGGCCAAAGGCATGTAGAAAGGTTAACATTTGGTCCTCTTTTTATGTTGTTAGAAAATCTGAGGAAAATTAATGATCTCATCTATGTAGGGGAAAATGGAAATAGACTGAAAAATGAGGAGTCTTGTGGCTGGGCTTTTAGAGTGGCCATTCAGTGCTGTTGACCTGCATTGCCTATTTTGTACTTGGACACGGGAGCAAAGGGCAAATTTTATGAAGTGTAGGTTGCATTAAGCCTTGATATAGGTTTTCCTTCCAGGCCTCCTCAAAAGAAGCAGCATCAAAAGCGAGCTGGTGCATGACTGGTGCTCTATGACATCATTCATCTCCCTTACCACCTAAATCCACTTGCTGTTATCCTGCTGCAAATAATGAAAATAAAAATCTGATTATCAAGGAGATAATCACATTTTTTATTTTATTCTCTTCCATGTCAGCAAACTTTCTCTAGATTCATACAGAGCTTTTATCACACTGAATTCTTCGTAATTGAATGACACAAACCCAAAATTTTTTTCTCTTAATTTTCTTTTTGAAGAAGCAGTTTGGGGATAGTTTGTTTAGCTTTTCTGTTTCAGAAACTTAATTATTAATAATATTATAAATTTCAGCAATAATATGCTACAGTTGGTGCTTCTTGGTGTCCTAATATTTTTTTTCATACTCCTACAATGCAATTAAGGTAAAAGAATCTTTATCATCTGACCTATTTCAGAGAGACTGAATTAGTCTGAGACTGAGACTGGCTGGAATTATAACTGCAGGCTTAAACATGAAGTGTACGCACTTCCAGGCCTGCCATCTTTCTAGAATTTCTAAAATACACTTCACCGTGAAAATTAGGTTGCATGAGTTCTATGAGCCACCTCTTAGAAAGGTTTTCCAGGTCCGAAATCTTAGATGAAATTATAATTGTTGGAAATCGCATTATTAGATTTTTTTTAGTCTTTCTTAGATAAAAAGTAAAAACTACTAGCATTAAGGTTTTGCATTTTAATCATAGTAAATTGTATGTGAGCCAAGAATTAAATGCTTTCCATATTCACTTATATCAATAATAAAAAATGATATAAATTATGAATATGACAGTATACATGTTTACACAAATGTTTTTTCATTAGCTGTCTGGGGAAATATTTTATTATTTAGATTTTTTCCTTTGTTATGGTGTGCTAATTGTGTAGACTAATATAAAAATCACGTACATTAGCTGAATTCAGCTCTTCAAATGGAAATCTATTCTAGCATAATAAGGTAGCTGAATTAGCCTTATCTGTACTAAAATGTTCAGTGAACTGAAATTACTCTTGTAAAGGAATGAGACTGTTGATGTAATCTCATTTTTCTAAGGTACAGATGTGCTTTCAGTGGCAAACAATTACTTTGCATAAAACCCAGTATTTATGACTAACAGAAGAAACAGGGTCAAATCTCTAACAAATTACAGAAATGCATTAAATATTTTTAGTTTTATTTTCATCAAGTAGTTGAAGTACTTTAAGCAGGTGTTACATACAGATTATGCTTAAGGAATCTAAATAGGGATTTGAGCACATGGTAAAGATTTAGTAAATACTTTTCTAGTCCAAAATCAATGCCATTGATTGTCATTAAAGCAGCAAGCTAAAAACAATGAAGTGGTTTCTAATTTTCAGGTTCCTGCAGGAGTCTGCTCTATCTCTTCCTTTTTCCAGTTAAGAGCATCATTAAATGGTAAGAGCAAACAGCATATTGAGAGGCCAAGTGTTTTATTAATTCATCATCAGAATTATCTCAGCACATTAATATTAATAGCCTCAAATTGGATTTCATTTAGGAGGTGAAATAAATATGCTGATAGTAAAAGCCTACATAGCCAATGAATCTTTTGAAATGGCACTTAAACATAGCAATACTCACACCAGATTTGATAAGTCATGCTGACTTCCTTTAATGTAGAGGCATCTTCCAGGTAAATTTCATTCTCACCTGGAACTCACTGAAATTTTAACTTCTGAAAAAACTTCTTTCTGTTTTAGGAGATTGTTGCTTGAATGACTGAAACAAATGTGGACATTTATTTCTCCCTTTATGTGACACCTTTTTTGTTCCCTTTGTTGATGGCAGTAGTCGCCCCTAAAATCCTTAAGTTTTGATTTCAAAACACTGCGTGATTACATATTTAAGAGTGTTACTTGGTGTTTGCATTTGCTTTGACTCGGTGCCAATAAATTTTTTGTCCTTTTTGTTATTAAATTTTCTAGAGGCACAGAGTCATAGACTTTCTGACTGTTTGCAGGGAGAAGTATTATTCCTAATAAGTACAAAAGAACACAAAATGTCCCCCATTTGCAGGGGTACCACATGATCCAAGGAGGAGATGATGGGAAGAGTAGAAATCAATCTGGAGGTTCACATGGACTTTACACCATAACCACTTCCTTTATCTGGTGAGTCAGTGGTGATAACTCAGGCCTCCCCTCACCCCTTCTTCAGTAAACGAGGTTGTTTCTATACCTTCATTTTACCAATGCTAATCTGTTGACTAATGCCAAACCAGAAATAAAGAAAATTCTCACTCACCTACTTTTTTTTTCTTTTTAAATTAGGTGCCACAGCTGTATTCTGGCAGACTATCCAATAAAGCCATTTTGCTGGAATGCCAGATACAGCCAGATTTAGATGATGCAGGCAACTCCACAGCCACATGCACCACTTAGTTATTTCCTGCTCTTTGTGGCTTTAAGGGCACAATTACATTTGTTGAGGACCTTTATTACACAAAGATGACCCAGTCACAGAGCCATTCAGTCATTCAAGGAGCCTGCTCTTGGAGCCCAAAGCAACCAGAAGGCTTCCTGACTTCAGGGTTCTTCTTATTGTTTACAGGGAGACACAGATTAGTCATCCACAGCACAGCATATGCTTAAGGGTGTAGTTAATGGAAACACTGGATAATTAAATACCAGTTAGAATGTTCTATTCTACACTGCTTCTCAAGAAAACTCTTAAAACAAAATTGCACCACTGAAAATGTAATTCTACACAGAACACTGAAGCCATGTTCTCAGCCACAGCAAAGAAATAATTTACTGCAGGGAATCCTCCACTTTGTCATCAGCATTTAGGGAATCTAGACTACCCCTGCAGAAATGTGGGAGACCTTGAGCAGGGGTTGGAACTTGCTAATGCATCCATTCACTGGTGTTTATCTCTGTTTGCATGGAGGATAGGGACTGGGAAAGTCATCTCAATTTTTCACCCTGTAGCTTATTGAAGAAGAGGTGGGAAACACCACCAGGGCAGTAACCTGGTGTGGCTCCTTCCTTTAGTCATAGTGTGACTATGGCTAATGGATAGCTAAGGATAAATGGCTAAGGACCATGGCTAAAGGATAAATATACGACTACAGCAGGATAGTGACACTGGGTGAAAATGCTGGGGCGTGGGCTTGCTTTGCCTTGGCAAGTGAAGCAACTGAACCAAACTGGAGCATGTGGCTCGATTCAATGTGTTTCTCTCCGGACTCTTTTAGCCCTCTGTGGTAGTTGGACTTCATAAAAATATAAACACAAAGAAACTAAAGTCTTTGATGTTTTTATATTTTACAAATGTATTTAATTCAAATACTTCCAAGCAGGAAAGCAACAGTGATCTGAAGAGAGCAAAACTAGCCACATACTTGGACTTCTCCCAGGCGAACAATGGCAAACCTGCCCTGAACAGGAATATTGTGATCAGGAGAAACACAATTGAATATTCTGCCTCCATCTTGGAAGCTCTTCTACAACAGCGGCCATGCATGAAGACTGGGATGTAACTGGATGGATTTTTGCACCACTGAGGACTGAAGAGGCAGCTCTGGCAGCTATGAAGTGCCCATGACACGGTGTCTGTTTAGCCACCTTTTAACTAGGCTAACACAAAGGATAGCTTCAGGAAGGGCTTGACCTCTCATCAGACTAAAAATTAGTTTTATAGCCATGGATCAACCTCCAGCAGCTGAAGGTACTGGCTATCCCTCCAAGCAAATGAGATGCAGGAAAATTTGTTAGTGCTTGAGACACAGCTGCTAGTATGGAACAGTCTGCATTTTGAATCAGCTTGAAGTCTGATCTCCAATTTCAGCAGCACAGCTTTACATGTTGTATTAATGTTTTGTTGCAAGCTCAGTTCAACATCTTTCTACAATCTACATAAGAAAATGGAATGGTTGTTTCCATGCATGATGAAATCCATGTTAAAAAGGGAAGGGAACTCTGTGAGCGACTTTGCGTCCCTCCCCCTCCCCCTTTTGCTACCAGAAATGTAGAAGGAGATTACTCTTGTGGTTGTGGCTGTGGACTGAGAATTACAACACGATTTCCTGGCACTGCTACACATTTGTTGCCTGTTCACTTAATTTGTCCATGTTTTGGAGCCCAACTGACCTCACAGAAGGATTCTTTCTTTTACGCAACCACAATGAAGATGCTTTCTTTCATGTTTGTGAGGGGCCTAGAATCTCTGGTGAACAGAGCCATGTGGGGCTTTTGATACACCAAGATTATATAGATTTTATGCAAGTTATCTTTGTTACCTCAGAAAATCTGGACTTTTCCCCACCAGCAAACAGGCCTTGCAGGCTATGGATTTTCAGAAGCGATAATGAAATTGTGTATTCAAAGTATTTATCTGCCAGTCTGTGTTGGCATAAGCCTCAAACATTGTTCTCAAGCTAGCACTCCTGAAATTTATTATGAACTAAAAGACGTTCCCAAAAGCCTGCCACTATTACTGGAGAAAGAATGTACAACAGGGACTGTCATTTAGGCCACCATTTGGAACGGCATTTAGGAGCTGCTGCCTGGAATTGACATCCAGAATAATGAGGCTGACATTCAGAGGACCCACCCAGTAAAGAGAAGCAGAAGTGATCTAATTGTTGCTTCTTTCTTTCCGAATCCTACCCCCACTCTATCTTTTCCTGGCAGTTCCCCAAAATAAATTATTCTGATCGTAGCAAAAGTCTGGAATGGAGAAGAGTTATTCTGCTTAGATTATGAACTGGTATTTTCAAGTTTCCTTAATGACTAATATAATGGAGAGGTTATTATCAAAATATGCTGGGTTCAGGGTATATTAAAGCTCTCTTAGGACCCTTTTTAGTATCTGTTACCCTTAAGACAGCCCAAACACAGCATGATCAAGTTGCTTCTTATTTTTTTTGGTGGCCATTTCCCATAGCTCAACAGGGAACCATATACTCTGTAAGGCAGTACTGGCAGTCTGCCTTGCTGCTGGTCAGAGCAACAGAAAACATTCATATATCACATTAGGAAAATCAAAAGGCTTCTTTTTGCCTGTTCACCATTCCTTTCCTGAGGCAGAGAGCAAGCAACCAGTTCTCTATGGAGCTGTACACATCACCGGCTACATCTTGTCTTCCCTTCTGTCGCATGAGCTCTTCTGTTGTATGCAAGTTTTCTTCTCCCTTTGTTCCTCATTTCTTCGCCATGGTGAGCAACACCTCCACTGTTCACAAGGCAAGTCCATGATAATATTCACTCCAAAATACTTATACTGCTGGAAAATTTCTCTGGACTGCCATGTTTCATCTTCATGCAACTGCTCTACTTGTATGCTCAATGTAAAATAATAAGTTTTATCTCTTCTCATTCCTCATTAAAAGCTGTGTATCTTTTCCAAATGTTTTCAAATTGAAAATTTTGTGCCTGTTGCCAGAGAAGATTTCCTGAACAACGAGACATTAACAGGATTACAGTTTCATAAATGCTAAGAAAAATAAACCTGATTGATGGGAAATGATTCTCATTCAGATAACTTAGAAGACCTTTGAACTGAATGAACATGTATTTAAAATGGAGAGCAAAGTTTCTCTCTGAAACACACAAAATTTAACACTCAAGTTAAATGCATCTGAGATGGATGTTGAGGTTTCTCCTCAAAATAAGAGTCCTTTCCTAACTCACCGACACTGGTGCAGACAGGGCTAAATTTCTCTGCAGACACCTTTTGCTTTGGACGACAGGACCCTGAAGCTCGCACTTTATCACTTTATTCTGATTCACACTGGCACGCTGACAGTTTGACATATTTTGGCCATCGGGCAGATATTTATGGACATTGGACAGGCTGGCTGTTTCAGCCAGTGTCACAGTTTGGTCCTCATGTTGGTTGATGTTCCCAGATTTCCATGTAGACTTGTACAGTCTGCAGAGAAATTTCTGTTGTTTCAGTCACATGTTTTTGGTGGCAGAACTTAGCTGAATGGGTGTACATACTTCTGCCATAATCAAAACTCTTTCAGGCCGTGTAGTTTCACATTAAAAGTAAATAGGAAAACAAGACCTGAACTTAATCATATTTGGAATGACTGAAAAACTGAAAAAATATCAATTGGTGGAAGGGAATTAAAACTCACATTTTCTGTCAAATCGCTGTAAAATAGCTCTGATTAAACAGATAAGCAATCAAACACACAAAAAATGCAAGGAGCTATGTACTTAAATTTTCATTCACAATGGACTTGGACAAGGAAGGACATTGACTGAGAGAAAGCAGTGAAAGAAAAGGGGGAAAATGGCCATATTCTAATACAGAAGGAAGCTGATAATGGACTATCTAAAGAGGCATTATGAGTGCTTAAGTATTTCCATGGATGAAGTGTATGAAGGGCTGTAACTGTTCTGCTGTGTTGCTCAGATTGACTCTGTCCTAGAACAAGTCAATAGGAATATAACAAATCTTGCAAAAATTATATGAATGAACAGGAAACTTTACCCTGATCTTTGAGTTGATCCCATTCTTTAAGGATTTTTTAGTTGAATGCATGACAGTTCAAGACAAATTTCTAGATCTTTACAGCTCAATAAATATGTCTCTTGAGTAGTGTCACAGCCAAACAAAACAAGCACAAGCAATATATTTAGTTATTGTAAGCAGAAGATATATAACACTTCAAATATTAGGCTCATATACATGCATATGCATGTATGTGTATTAAAAATATATTTTTACATATCTATTTCACATGTGTGCAGTTCAAATTTCAAGGGTATATATATAGTTTTGAAATATATCAATATAACTATTGCTTGCCTTTATTTTGGTTACCACATGGATTCTAGCAGATATTTTCAAATATCATCTTTAGTTTATGTATGTTCCAGGCCTCCACTTCACCATTCAAAAAACCACACAAGAACTTAATTTCTAATGGATAGAAATGTTCTTTTCATTAGCTGAGAAGACATATCCATAACTAATTTTTGCATTCTTTTGATCTTGTACAAGCATGCTTAGTTTTGACAGTCCTTTCTTTTCATTGTGTTTATCAAATAAGTATATTTATAGAAAATAATCATATCCTGCCCCAACTTTTGTTTCACTAGTCTCCTATTTTAAGATTTGTTCTCTAAAACCCCTTATCATCTGAGTAGGCTGGTTTTGCATTGAAATTACTATTCTCAACATTGCTAATCAGAAGTAAGCCTGATATTCTAATGAAGTCTTAGTAAAGAATTATACAATAGAAGTAATTTTTTCTTCTCTTTACTTAAAATGCCCCACCTGCTGCTTCCTCAAATTAAATTGCTTGGGGATAAATAACATTTAGATTGCTTTATCATCAAGAGTTCTATACTGTTCCCTTTTTCTTTTGTTAGTGAGACCCCCAATCTGTAGCAGTTTCTTCTAATTTGTTCATAAAAGCTGTGATTTTGCACTTTATCTTAATAAGACAGTTAGTAATATTCCCCTATTCTTGCTGCAGATATCTTGGTCTTTCCAAATAGGAGCAACAAACTCCAATTAGGATGTCTGAAGGTCCATAAGAATATACCCTATTTGTTCTTTGAAGTGATTTGTGATCATTATCCCTCATTGTTAGATATTAGTTTTCAGCATCACTACTGGGACTTGTTTTCACAATTTTTATGCACCTCAGAAATGCTCAAATGCCAAGAGTTGCCAAGAATTGCCAAGAATTACTGATGAAGAAGAAACAGAGATATGTGTCTTTACAGTGACTGGCAAAAGTAAAATATTGCAAAAGATTGCAAAACTAAAACATTGCAAAATGCTTGTGCTGAAGCTTTTATTCTAATACAGTCAGAAAACTCAATGAGAGGAACCTAAGGCCAAAGGAAAACCAAAGATATTTTGATAATTTTTGCTATTCTCTTGTGAAAAGTACAGAAAGGGATCTCTTGCACTGACACACAGATATAAACAAAATCTGAGAAAGAACCCATGTATTGAAAACAGTACAAGATTTGAATCTCATCGGTAGAAGATGCCTATTTAGAGAGTTTTACAATCTGTCTGACCATGAAAGGAGATGTGGGAACTGATGATTCAGGTACAGTTGTGGCATCCTATAACGATTCAGCTCAACATAGGCACTATCAACAGAAACACTTTCTGCTAGAAACAACTTAGAAGAAATGTGTCAAGACTTATCAACAGCAGAATGGTGTGATAGCATCATCTTGTTAACTTACTTAGGAACACAATCTCTGCCACAAATAGATTTAAAGCTTTTACAAACAGTGGAAACAGTCTGATGTACCCATATTTCAAGACTCCTGTGTGATGGATTAGAAGATGAAAGTTGAAAACCCCATTATCAGTAGGCAAAACTCCCACACAATTTCTGTTGTTTGTTTGATTTTTTTTTTTGTGTTTTTTTTTTTTTTTTTTTTTTTTTGTTTTTTTTTTTTTTTTTTTTTTTTTTTTTTTGTTTTTGTTTTTTTTTTTTTTTTTTTTTGTATTGAAGGAGGGCAGCGAGGGCTGTCTGGAGGTGGAAGCCTCCAGAGGAGGGATGAAGGAGACATTTCTTGATTGTTTCCTTACTGGTTTAGTATTTTATGTGTTTTTTTTCCCTACAATACTAAAAATTGCAAATGTTACCTTTGTCTTCCTCAGGAAGCTTCACACTCATTGCATGGCTAGTTAACATTACATATGAGATGGGGCATTATGACAAGATATTCGCAGTTGGGGCTCTAATGAATGAGCATTGGTCTTCTGAGAGGAAAGATAAATTCCTCCTGAAGGAAGTTAGCTGCAAGCTGTAAAACAGATGATGAGCAGCTATTTTTATTTTTGTTCCACCTCTTCCTTTGCTCTTTTTTCTTAAAGCAGTCAATCTGATGAACAATTAATAAAGAAAGTAATGAAGTGAGAGGATATTAGTCAGTTTAGAGTATTCAGGTGGTTCCAACTATTAATCTAAACCCATAATTATTCATTTCCTGTCCATATAAATCAGTAATTCTAGATAAAACCATGAAAATAAATCAGACTATTTGAGTCTAAAGGAATATCTCTTAACTTTGTACACAGATGACTACATTTAATTTTCACCATGTTTCTCACTGCACTGAAGCTAGACTCAACATCTTCAAAAGCTAGTGAACACTCAAGAACTGAAGTAAAATAAAAAAAAGTAACTGACAGGTCTGGTGAAGCAGAATATTCAAAGAAGATTAATCAGTTGGTATTTGCAATGACTCAACTGTTGTGCCAAATGTGATCAATGATAACAAAAGAAACATTTAGCCAAAAGGGAAATAAATATCTGTGGTCCTCCCAGGAGCCATTTATTGATTGAACTTTATTTGTCAAATGTTTTTCGTATTTAGTACTAGAATCAAGCTGTGAGTAGTACCAGGCTCAGTGACATAGGGGGATTATGCTGCAATACTGGATCTGTTCTTCTTCATTCTTTGATGAAACTTGTCTTTTAGAAGCTTCATTTCACTCACTGTCTTAATAACATTTTACATTCTGATATCTTTGTAGAAGAGAATATATGTACAATATAAAGCCAGCTGTAACAGGCTATTCCACATGGATCTTTAGTACATTAATTCTTATTTAATTCTACAAGATAAATATTCTAGGTTAAATAAATTTCATAGAATCACAGCATGGGTAACATTAGGAGGGACCACAGTGGGTTATCTGGTCCAAATTCCCTGCTCAAGCAGGGCCATCCTAGAGCACATTGCTCAGAATTGCATCCAGATGCAACATCTCCAGTGAGGGAGACCCCACAATGTCTCTGGGCAAACTGTTCCAGTGCACGGTCACCCACAGAGTAAAGGAGTCCTTCCTCATATTCAGGTCCAACTTGAATTGAATGCAATTTCTGCCCATTACCTCTCGTCTTATTGCAGTATCTGAAATATAAAAGTATGTTTCAGACTTTTTGTCATGAGTATAAAGGGTAATAGAAATAAAAGAATATGATCTAATAATTCATCCTCTAAGTGAAGTGGTTGGCAATCATTTGAAATTGAAAATCTCTTAGATTATAAATTATCTGTTGTCTCTATTATCAAACTACAAGGAAAATAGGGATGGGAGGCAATTCTATTTGCTTGCTATATTATTCTGAAAAAAAGATTGTAGAATAGAAGAACACAGAGAAAGATTTTATAAGGGAGGAATTGTTTTCAGAGTGGATTTAACACAATTTAAAGGTGTTGAAACTAGGAAATCAGAAAGAATCTCAAACACTGAAAAGGGAAAAAATTGGAAAAAATATAAAAAATATAAATCATTAAAAATTCTTATATGCAAAAGAATCAAGACCAGACATGATTCTGGATGGACTTATTCCTAGAGAGCTAAAAGTGTATATTAAGGTAGCCAGAATCACCCTTGAATTCAAATAATCCATAAATGAAAATTTTATTAAAAGTCACTGCTATCATTGAGATAAAAGGAAAATATTTCAAATGTCGAAACCCTTCAGAGGAATAAATCGAAGCAACAAATCTAAAGAAAATAATCTTGCTTGTTTTCAAGCATAAGAACATTTCAAAAAAATCTGATTACTAGTTTCAGAAACTGTACCATTATATTGCAACTGAGCAGAAAATTTGTAATGAGTAACTTATTCAAGGTTAAAACTTCATCACAGGCAAAGGTCTGAAAATGACCCCTTAAAATTCAAGGAAAAAGAAACTGCTAGTTTTGGAATTCTGAACATCCATATTCCAATCAGAACCCATCACTGGTGCTGGAAGGGATCCCTGTAGATCATGGAGTCCAGCTCTTCTGCTAAAGCAGGTTTATCTGGAGTAGGTTTCCCAGGGTCACATCCTGGTGGGTTTTGACTATCTCTAGAGAAGGAGACTCCACAACCTCTCTGAGCAGCCTGCTCCAGCCTCACAGTAAAGGAATTTTTCCTCACATTCAGATGGAGCTTCCTATGTGTCAGTTTGTGTCTTTTGCCCCTTATCCTGTTACTAGCCACCACTGAAAAGGATATGGTCCCATTCAACAAGACATCATGATCTAGAATACTTAGTGATAACAGCTCATATAAGAAGGTGGTTTGGTTTTGTTGCAGCATACGAAACACAAGAAAATGCAACAAAAACGTTTTCTTCCATAATGCCTATTAGATGTAACTATTTACCATTTTCTCTCACTCCCTTCTGTCTTAGGGATCTATCACATAGCAATTCATCCATCAGGGACTTCTCACAAAGATGTAGGTTTTTTCAGAATAGAGAAGTACAGAGGTTTTTTGAGTAGTTCCAAATTTTTCTAGATACAGAGTATGATAAATCCTATGTCTGCCCACTGTTTCTTATTAATTAAACCATTATTTTAGGCTGTCTAAATGTATTCTATAAATGAGAAAGAACACACTAGTACAGCAGTATATATTGTCTAAACAGAAACAAAATGTTTTGCATTTTCTGAATATGACCACCACACTTGATATTTTATTTTAGTAACAATCTGATAAAGTCTTTTCCTAGTAGAAAAATCTGGTCAGATTGAAAATGGGTACACTTCTAAGATAATAGACCTGAATTTGTCAAGAATTAACTCAATACTATTTTGTTTATTTAATAAGTGGAAGGCATTTCTTTTGTAATTGCATCTGCCTACTGTTTACTCATTGGAAGATATTTGATATTTTTCCTTTACAGTGGCAGCATTTTCAAGGTGAAGCTTTTAACTTGCACATATTCTAATTTTAAAAAGATGAACTTTTTCTGCTATAGTTTCTTACAAGGAGAATTTCCACAGTGTTCTTGGTGAATAAAGATATCATTAAAATCAGAGCTACTAGGCACTAAACCTGTTCTCAAGTGATGTCTGACCTTCAAGACTTTTGTGTAGTCATAGCTATATCTGCATGGAGCTGCAACAGAGCTGCAGGAACTGTGGATTTTTTGCTTTGGTGAAAGTGTAAATCAGAGACTAGAAGCCTAGGCAGTGAGAAACAAAGGGCTTGAATAAGATATGAGAAAAATTCTTGCATATCTATTGCTGGAAGTGGAAATCTGTCTTACAAGGGAGCTACAGAGTTGTGGCATGTAAGAAGAGGTCCCAGGGGACTGCTTCTTCATCCAAGCAAAATTAATTTAAATAGCATTTTGCATAAAGAGAAAGTTTTGTGGTCACCCATTTTTGAGTAGAGCATGCTCAGTTTTCTAATCCAGATGTTTGCATGTGCCATGTCATTGGAAAAAAAGATATCAAATTCATGCTGTTATGGTGTTTACAAAGCAGGCGGTCTCATCATGCTGATGCATTTGCAAAATATGCCTAAAAGTCTTTAGTACATTGAGACACTTAATTATAATCTGAGTCTATGGACTGGTTTTCCAAATAAACAAAAAATTGTTAATCATCTGAAGTTGTCAGTGGGAAATGATGAAAAGGTTTCCTTCATCCTGAAGTGCTGCCATGTCAAAATTCTTTCTAGGTAGAGAAGATGAGGAAAAACACTACTTTCCTCATGAACTAGGAAAAAAAGGGAGGAAAAAGGAAAAAAAAGGAGAAAAAAACCGAGGACGAGATAACATGTAATAGCGGCTGTATAGCCCCAGTGAGAATATCAAGCAGCTCTGCCACAGAGGAGGGGGAATGAAAGTAGTTGATGTTCTGCTCCACAGTTACTAAAGGTTCTGAGATTGAAAGAATGGAGCTCTGAAGTCTTGTACATTTGCCTGATCCACTGGGTATTAACTTCACAAATCAGAGCGTAATATCCTTTCCTAGAAGCTTCCTCATGAATGATAGTAAGCTTCTTCATAAATGCCTCATGACAGGATTCTCACATCCTCTCTATTCCACTTATTTTCACCTGGAAAAGATGAGAGTGCTGACATTCACCAGGAAGTAAGTATGCTGACTGCTAGCACATGAGAAAACTGTAGGAGGCTTTAGGACTGCCTATGTGTGTAGATAAGGTATTTGTTGTAGATGACCCAGAAACACATAGTGTAACACTTGATGGGATGATAGCATCATCAGGGTTGGAAGAGACCTTTAAGATCATTAAGTCCAGCCATTCACCCATCACTGCCAATGAACCCCAATACATAATCCAGTGCCAGCTCCAGACATTTCTTAAACACCTCTGAGTATTTTGAGTCCACCACCTCCCTGGGCAACCTATTCAAATTCTAACCACCCTAACAATGGAAATATTTTTTCCAAAAATCTAATCTGAATCACCTGTCACAACTTAGACCCATTGTCTCTTGTCCTCTCACTGCAGTCAGAGTATAAGGGACAGGTCCCCACCTCACTACAACCTCTTTTCAGTGAATTTTAGAAAACAATGAGGTCCCTCCTGAGCTTCCTCTTCTCAAGAGTAAGCAGAGAAGGAATAGGAAGACTAAACAAACCTAAGAAGAAAAAGTAAAAAATTCACAAGCCAGGAAGAACTGGACATTTTTATGATTATTTCACAAAATAACTGAATTGCAGAATCATTGAATATTTCAGATTGGAAGGGACTTCTGAGGCTTTTTTCCGACTCTAGATGAGTTTTGGCTTTTCTAAACTCATTCCAGCATGTAGTGTCACTACATCTGTCCTGTGCTACCTCACCCTCCTTCCACATTCTGTATATTTCGTTTTGATATTTGAGTTTATTCAAGAGACTCATGTGCATTCATGTGCATCCATTTTGGTCTCCTGCTACCTTTGCTTGATATTCTGGTGATGGAGGAAATGGATATGATGAACTTGATTCCTGAAAAATAACAAGCTCTCCTGGACCCCTCTTTTCCCCACAGTTTTCCCCTGTGGGACTCTTAAAAGCAGACCCTGAATAGGGCAAAATCTGTTCTACTAAAATCCCAAGCTGTGATCCTACTTTTTGCCTTGTTCCCTTTTCTCTGGATCCTGAACTCCGACGTCTCCTTATCAGTGGAGCCAAGGCCTTCCCTGGCCTTCCCATGTCTCACAAGGACTTTATTGTTTGTAGGTATCATGTTCAGAAGAGAATCTACCCTTTTCCAAACACGGATGACCTGTCTTAGGAAGCTGTCAACTCTTTCTACAAATTCCCTGGGCTGCTCGTGGCTTGCTGTACTGCCCTACCAAGAGATATCAGGGTAGTTTAAAGTGTCCCATGAAGACAAGAGCATATGAATATGCGCTTTCTCCTGTTGTAAAAGGGCTTATCTGCTTATTTTTCCTGTTGAAGCAGCCCAGAGCAGATAACCATGAAAACATCACCCATGTTTGTCTACCCTCTAACACATAAGCTCTTGGCTGGCTTGCCATCCATCTTAAGGCAGAGCCCCATGTGTGTCTGCTAATTTTTCACATAAAGAACAACTCTCTCTTCTTTCCCTCCCAGCCTGCCCTTCCTTAGGGGCCTGTACCCACACACTGTAGTACTTTAGTCATGGGAGCCCTCCTATCCCATTCCTGTGACAGCACTGTTTTTTGAGGCTTCAGATGCACAAAGATCTCTGGTTCCTCCTGCTTGTTCAAATATTGTGGGCATTTGAGTACTGGCTCTTCAGCTAGTATATGTTGCTTTCCCTCCCCCAAAAGTGTGAGAGCTTTTCACGTAGTGCTGCTGTCTTGGTACTTGTAAGTGTAGGTATTTGTGTGCATAGGCTTGAGGTGGACCCCCTTTGCATAATTTGACTACTGTCAAAAACTGACGTTTTACTCTGCTAATTTTTCCTCAAAGAATTCAGTCAGCCATCTGACAGACATTTGATAGATATTAATTAAATGTATTAAATAACATATTTGACAAGTGTTTCTAGTTGTTTGTCTCTCCTAGAAGGATCTGGTTCAGAAACTGTCTAAAATACAAGGCAGTTTTGCTGAATATTCATTTAAAGATATCTTAAAATACATGATGCATAACATTTTTTCTTAGCAGTCAGCATAGACTTCAGGATAAAGAGAACAAGAGGATAAAGAAATATTTCACCTTAGGTAGTAGACTCTTAGATCTAACTCAGTGAGTGGATGCATTTCTGAAGGGGAAGTTTGAGCACACAAACAGTTTTTAAAAGGAAAAACAAGACAAAAAACCAAACCCATACCTGTCTCTTAGCCTGGAGCCTGAACACAGCTTCTTCCCACAAAGGTGTCTGAAAAAGTAGCCAGCTATAGAATCAATAATTGTTGACAGAACTTTGAAAGTTCTAATCTGTTGTAGCAGCCTTTCATGGCTCTATTTGACATTTTGGAGGAGTTACAGAAACATAAGTTTACATAACCTAGAAATACTCAGATTCAAATAGTTTTCCATTGTTCAATAGGCAGCTCTTGCAGTTCATGATTCTGTAATAAAAACTACTCAATTTACAGACTGAACAAAACTCAGCAAATTGGCTCCTTAGGTTCAGTTCTCCTTCAGTTGTCTCACCCAAGACACTATAAAGAACTGCCTTGTAGGCTTTAACTGTGAATAGTATGCTCTGATCTGCTCCTGCAACTTTGCAATATTTGAACTTTCTGTTTCCCAGGGCAGTGCAAAAACCTTTTGCTCCTGTTACTCTTGAAATAAAAAGCAGTGTTCTTTATGAATTTTTAACACAGCACACTTTTCCTGCCAGTGCTTTCAGGCAAGTCACGTCAGTATCTGGACACTTGAATTTGAAGCTGAAAGCCTGACTGCCTCTATTTGTAAACAAGTGTGAACAGCAGGAGAACAGTAGTGTCACTTCCCAGTAAATTCAGTGTTAAGAAATTACAAATGTATGTACTATAGAACAGTTTGACAAAGCTGTATTGAAATACATTATTCATAGTAATCTTTTTCAAAACCTGACATTTTTGAGAGTTTTCCATTTTGTGCATCATAAAATTGTAATGTTGGTTTTGAAAATGGGAAAAACATCAAAAAAAACCTGCTGAATGTGTTTAGCCTTTTGCTTTCAAAAATCTTTTACAAAGTAACAAATTCTGTTGCTTTTTCCTCACCTTAAGCACTGCTCATTTTTTCTCTAATTATTGCAAATGAATTACTGCTGATCTTTATCTACTGTGGCATTCCCAGCCTGCATCCTGTGTATGTGTGCATGTGTGTGGTCAGGGGAAACAATATGTGTCAAGACTGCCTTATAAAATCAGTTCTAAGCCTTTAACCTTCAGCAGAACACTGAATAATTGAGGGGTCTATGGACCCTGACATTTATGGCAAAGCAGGAAAATAGATGTCTGTTGATGGGGCTCTATCTCTGATCATAGTTCACAGCCCCTTTCAGTGGTGGAGTTAACATTGCCTCCTTGATGTCAGGCACTGCAATGTTGTCTGCCAGATGGTACCAGGCTGACAGTCCCAGGTCTCCTGTGCCATTGGTAGCTGTCTTACTTGTGTGATCAACATAATTCAATCACTATCAGTACTTATTTCTCCCCTGTTCCTCCATGCCAGTCACTTAGTGACTTTTCCCTTTGCAGCCGTTACTTTTGAAAGATGTTAGCACAAGGGAAAATAAAAGAGAACATTCACCATATTCAATCTTAATAAATTTCAGGTTTTGTTTCACTCCCGCTTCATTAGTCTAGCAGTATTTATGAATGTAGTTTGATTTGTAAGAGCTGCCCCCTGAATGCAAGGAAAGTTTATGTTCTTGAAAATATCGTTGTGACCTAAATGGATTAGTCAGTTTGTTGAGTTTTGCTAACTCTTTGAATTATGTTTTTACTGTCAGAAGGCTTTATCCCACTTGTGAAAACCTAAGTGGCTGTTACAAATCTTATCTGAAGCAACTGTTACAGATTTTATGGGCTCATGTTTATGTATCTTAAATATTCATTCATGAGTCTTTAATTTTCAAAATATATTTTTTCCTCTACTGGGAAAATGTCCGACTCTGCACAAATAGCTTTTCCAGTCTTTCTTTAAAACATTACAGTAAATTAATATTGGTTTCATTTTCTCTTCATTCTAATAAATTAAAAAAGTGTTGCGAAGACTTTGTGGACTTGTTCTGAATGTGAGGACAGCTGGAGAAGTATGCACTCCCAGTGTCCCAACCTCTGACTTGCACTGTAACCTCCATTATAAATGAATTTTTCCAAGGGACAGAGCCTGGCTTTGTAGAAAAATCAGATCAGCTCTGAAACAGGTATACTAATGTGGGGAGAAAAAAACTTTTCTTTTTCCCTTGTAAAACTCTAATCACCCCCACAGGGGTAAATGTCTATACCACAGTATCTTGCTTTGGTATTGCTATTGTGAAGACCTCCAAGGGTATTGTTCATCCTTTTATGACAGCTACTTCCATCTGATTTTCACTGGAGGTTGACAAAGTTACTCATAACTTTAAAATAACATATTTAAAAAAATATTATGCAGAAGACTAATGATCTTTTCAATGTCAGCTGCTGAGAACCCCCATAAATGATAACTGTTAATTAATACTTTCCAAAGCCTAATGATCTTTCTGTCCAAGAGGCAAGCTACTTTGTGTGTCCTGAAACCATCTGCTCAGCTTTGCAATTCCTGCTTGTTCAATTTAATAATGAAAAGAAGTTTTGAGCAAAAAAATTCCAGTTCATGAGCAAAGTAATATCTGTGTCATAGCAAATAGCTAACAAAGGCCTGTGCTAAGGAACTGAGGTGTTCTTTCCCTCCTCGTCTTTTTTCTCATATTTTTTCTCCTTTTTTCTCTTTTTTTTTTCTTTGATTTGTTTTTTTTTTTTTTTTTTTTGGTTTGTTTTTTGGGTTTTTTTTAAATGTGTTTTTATTATTTTATTTTAACTCTGAACACACATTTGCTGAGTTTTAAAAACATAAATTGAACAACTGGCAATTACATCAGTGATGCAGCCAAAAAAAGGGATTAGCAGTCAACCAGTTGTCATATTTCCCAGTGCTTTAAGACTCTGATGTATGTGTAGCTACACAGTCTTCTTTTCACCAATGATATTTTACAGCTTTTGGCTGCCACTCTCCAGTTCTGTCAGTTGAGCTTCTGTCACTGCTGGCCTGGCTATTCTGAGATGAACTGAAGTAGCAGGAAGGTCCATCTCTTTAGGATGCCCATTTATTTTACACTTCCTTTCTGAGCTGTATGTGTGTTGCTGTTGTTGTCTTCACCATAACACAGATATATCCAAAACGTTACAGAACTGAAGATAGCTATTTAGATGTAAATCTAAAATCTTCGATGTACCTTATAAATATAAATTTCCAGCTGCACATGTAACTATAAAATTAAGGTTTTTATTATAGCTGTGTAACTCTGTGTGTAATGTCACACACATGTAGTACATAAGATGCCTATAGGGAATATCTAAATATCTAAAATATAAATCCCTAAATATGGATATATAAAGAAATAGTTCTCTGTGTGAATACAGAAGTGCAAAGACTAGATGTATAAAACCTGTGAATTAAGCCCCAGGACGTGAAGTAGGAGAGGTAGTCATATTCCAGCAAGCAAGTCCACCATGAAATCCATTATTGGAGGCACCATCTTCAAAAAAGTATTCCCAAAAGCAGGGTGGGGAGCTGAATAGCTGACAAGAGTCACTGAAGACGTGTTGGTTTGACTGCCATGGTTAAATCCAATGGTAAATGACAGGCTTTGGATTCTTTCAGAGAAAAAACATGAACGGTCCTTGGTATCCTGAATCCTTAGTGAATACTGGTCAACACAGGAATACCAGGCACACTGGTATTTCCACAAGATGTGGAAAGGTGTTGATTACTCCAGTTTGTGTATCTGATATGCTCAGTGTACTAGAAATACATTTTCTTCTTCATGCATGTTAAAGGTGGGAACTGAAAGAAAATTAATTTTTTTCTTTTGTACTTGTTATATTTTGCTAGAATGTGAGCTTTGTGTGCACTGTATTTTGCATGTTTCTTGAAGAGTTTGACATGGGGAAATGCTGAGGCCTGTATCTGAAGACAAAAAACCCCCCAGGCACAGTAAAAAAAACAGGGGCTGACTGGCTGGAAAGCAGCTTTGCATAAAGGGACCTGGGGGATCCTTGTGAGCACCAAGTTGAACATGACCTGACAAGGTGCCTTTGTGGGGAAAAAAGGCAAATGGTGTCCTGCATTAACAGCAGCATTAACAGCAGTATTGCCAGCAGGCTTAGGAAGGAGATCCTTCTTTTTTACTCAACACTGGTGAGGCAACACCTTGAGGATTGGGCCCAATTCTGGGTAACAAGAAGGACATGGACACTCTGGAGAAATTCCAACAAAGGACCACTGAGATGATGAGGAGAATGGAGCATCCTATGAACAAGGACATGATGAGAGAGCTGGAACTATTTAGCCCAGAGAAGAGATGTTTCACTGGGGAATCTCATTAATGCATATAAATGAAGAGAGGGTGCAAAGAGGATGGAGCCAGGCTCTTTTCAGTGATGTCCAGTGACAGGACAAGAGGCAATGGGCACAAATTGTAACACAGTACATCCCATCTGAACATCAGGAAATACTGGCAATGATTGCATAGAGAGACTGTGGAATGTCCCACCCTGGATGTGTTCAGCAGCCATCAAAACCTGCTCTAGAAGCCCAGCCTGAGCAGGGACATTAGATCAGAAACCTCCAGAGGTCTCTTTCAACCCCAGCCATGTTGGGGCCCTGTGACAGGCTTGACATCAATTTACTGATGATACAAAGCAGAAAAAAGCCCACAAATAAATGCTGAAAGATGTAATCGTGTCCATTAACTGTATAAAACCATTAATTGTAACCAGTATTTTAGATTATAAAACCCATATAGCACATTCCCCACTGAAAAAAAATTCAAAATAATAATTTTGGCATTCATTGTCCACTGTTACCTCATCTATTCTAAATAATTTGTTGTCTTTTTTTTTTTTTTTTTTTAATCCATTATAGGCCTGATGTTGGACTGTTTACCACATTTTTATTAGCATAGCCCTACCATTTGCATTTTTTCTTTATTTTTATGTCTGATACTTCTTGGAATATAAATGAAGATTGATAAGTAAGCAAATAATTAAAGGATTAAAGAAAAAAAAGGTTTTTATCAGGTTTTTTTCAGATGAACTCAGATCATTCCTTCATTCTTCATTCATTTAGCACATTCAGTTATCAATATAGATGTCAATAAAAGACGAAGTTACCTGCTCTTTGCAGGATAAATCTAATTTATTTGGTTGACAGATCTTGTACCCTAAAGGTAGGTATTGTATTATTTCATAATAATTATGATTTGGGTTAATCTTCAAATATGATAGAGTCTTCACAACTTCTTGACTTTGCAGAACATGAGTGTATTCTTATATCTGGAGAATTTTTTCTCTGGACTTTCAAGTCTTCTGCTTGACTTTACGCAGAAGTTCAAGTCCCAGGTCTCAGTTTTCAACATCTTCAGAGTGTTGTGGTGAGTTTATCAGAGACTGCATATTAATTTATGAGCACCCATTCAGAACATTATAGGTGATAATGCCTGGGTTGAAGCTACTGAGAGGATGAAGTAAATCTAAAACTCAGTGGGCATAATGAGTAAATTACATTCTTCCTAAAACTGGTCACTTCAGGTCAGTTTGTCAGATTAACAATGAATTGTTAGGGATGGGTGGAAGTGTCACCATGGCTGCAATCAGTGCTTTATCTTTTCTAGACATAAATGGGCAGAGCACAGTGAAGCACAGTGGATATGAGACTTTGGTTGCAATAGCCTGGATTAAGGATGACAAAATAAATGCAAAATCCCAATTCATAATAGTTTGCCATCCCATTGATGTAATATACTGTTTAGAGAACACATCTATGAGAGACACTAGTTCCTCTGCTTCTCAGAACTGCACCCTATGAGGATTAATTAAGGAATGCTATATGAAGACTTCTGAGTAGATAGCACACAATTCCTCTGTTTGTCGATTGTATTGTCCATTTTTTGATATGACACGGCAAGTGGCTGATCAGAAGTGTTTGCTGTTGTGCATTCATTTAGGATTCAGTTCTTCTTTCTACTTTCATCTATTGGGCCATAAGACTGCTAGAACCTTTCCATAATTTGTTAAGCAGACACAGCAACATCTGAAATAAATGTAATGCATTTGTGTCAAATCTGAATACATCATCATGCTCATTTTACATTCTACAGTCCATTTGGAATAGCATATAATTTCATTTTTACTGCAGAAAAGGCTGCAACTACAATTTACAACCTATATAGATACAAAGACAGTTGCACTTTTCTGATCCTAAAATTGTGGATGAAACTTCTGCTATCAAAAGATCAATTCAAAGTGATACTCTACAGTGCCAATGAAAGACACAGATTTACAGCTGAAAGAATATCTCTTAGCATTGGTGGAAGTTCAAAGTTCTTTACACTACAAAGCACAAAAGGTTGTATAATTTTTAGTATCTTGTCATTTGCAAATTATACTTGCATTCTAATTTGTGTAAATTCTTATTGAGTGATCAGTTTTCATTTTAGAAATTACCATATAGAAGTATGTATATCCACAAATCATTTTATGTGTCAGCAGCACTATTCAGAAAATTATGTAAACAGTGCCCAGGAGTTTGAAGTAGATTGCAGCAGTCAACATACAAGCAACACTGCTTGTAATCCTTGTGTTCAAGGTATGTAGGATTTGGAAATTGTTTTAATCTATGACACTCACCGTTTGACTGCATTCTAGTACAGAAAATGCCAAATGTGAAGAAGTCACTGCATCAATACAGAAATGGCACAGAACCATAATCTGGATAAATAGCAGGATTCTAGACTTTAAAAGCCTTTCTTATTGATGAAAAAAAAAAGAGTTAAACATCATAATAAAACTTTTTGAGGTGGGCGTTAGATACACTGTGGATAGTTGTGACCAAAACAAGCTATCCTGTGACTAGGAAAAGCAGAGGCAGTCTGAAATATTTGCATATGCTGGAAGGAGAAACAACCAGGAAAATTAGTCCAAAAAGACAGATTTTCACTTGGCAAAACAGGTTACCATTTGCAGAATTGGATTAGATAACTCTCCCCATCCACTTTCCGTGTTTTGTGTACCTTTTAATCATTATTGTGTATAATCTGATAACTAGTAATTGCAGTTACAAATGGGAGACTTAATCACTTAAATAAGCCCAGTAATAGGAGGGGCTTGAAGAAAAATGAGTAACACCTTGCTCAAAATTATTGAATGCATCCTTTTTCTTTTTCTTTTTTTCTCCCCGGAAAAGATACCTTTAGTGATAAAGATTTTATTCGTAATTCATAGCAAAAAATAATTAACACAACACATTTTTTTTGCTCAGGACATACTATTTGCAGGCATGAACTGTAATTTGTAGCATTTCTGTAGTGTAACTAAACCATCCACACATTTTCCCCCCTTTAGTCTTGCTATCAAAATTATAAGTATTTCTATTTAAAGAAGTCTTTCAGAAAAAGTCACCTCTAAGCAACTAAGGCTCATTGTCATAGTGACATTTTAAAATGTTATCCAAAGTTTGCTTTTTTTCATTGCAAGTTACAATGGAGTCATTTATTCTGAGTGAAATATCTAAGAATACATTTATCAATTAAAAACCTCATATCATCCACATCTGCTGATAATAAGATCTGCATCAAGCTCTCAGCTTGGAGGAGATTTAAAGTGACAGAAGAAATATTTTCTTTTCTGGCTCTGAGCTGCTGATTTACCATATCTCTTGATACAGGAAACAATGGAGGTTGAAAGTGTTAACTTGGAAAACATTTCATATATTCCTTTCAGTAAAGTGATTCTGTATTCTGAACCCAAAGTCTGCAATTTCTGGCATCAATCCTATTTAAAAGCAAAAACCTGATCATACAGATAAGCAAAAGTTCTAACCCATCCTCCTGTCTCCCAGAAGAGTAAGGGGTGAGAAAAAAACAAGAGTTAAAAATCCTATAGAAATTTCCTGGCAGGATGTGTTCATAACCATGGCTATTTCATCCAAAACAGCATTTCTGATTCAAGGCTTCTAGAGAACAAATGTTGGATTGACTCTTTTTGGATGATGAGGTTTTCTGGACCACCAGGTTAGGGAAAGAATGAATAGATCTTTTACAACTTGGAGGAAAAATAAAATATCAAAGTAACAATGTGACCTTTGTAATCTGACTGTATTTGACTTTCCTTCATGCCATCCAGCCAGAGCTGTTTCATACCCTGAAGAAAGGAACAAGATTATAGTATTTGCATATAAACTGGTGAAGATACAAGTCAAACACTGCTCTCACATTCAAAATCAGATGAAACAGATAAATCTACAGCTTCTATCTTGTTGTACTACTGAGATTATGTATTAATAAATAATCACAGAACCTGAACATAATTCCATTTTGAAGTGTCTCCTTTAGTTTTTTACATCAAATAAAGAAAACATAATTGTCTGATATTCAACCAGACCCCACAAAACTAAAAAAGAAAAAACACTTCCATATGTCTAGATGGTATTTCAGATGTGGCAGATTTTTCAAAGAAGAAACAATACGGAAGAACAGGGGAAGAAAAATTCCAGAGCGTTAGCATCCTTATCAAATGCTTTTGATATGCAAGTTTTGCTTATGTAAGGTACAAATAGTTCTAGATCATTCTATGGAAATAATAATTATTAAAAAAATCTTCAAAATAACTCAGTATTATCTGAAAGATGTGATGACAGATCAAGTGGTGGTATTGGTACCTAGGTTTTCATAATTGCGTTTGTTTAATAATGTTAATTGTATTTAATCATCTTTGAGTGTAAACATTGAAGATTGCATTGTAAAATATCACTTGCTGAAGAGAGTATCAGTATTCATAATGTTAAATGCCATTACTACTTACATAAGGAGCATTGCTCTATTACATCATAGCAGTTACTAAAACAAAATTAGAACCCGTAATCTTGTTACTTCTAAAGCAGGTATGCTCTCCTCATCACAATACATCTTTCAGTTCTCTCAAATTCATATTAATCCACCCTGAATGTGTTTTTTAAATAATTATGAAGAGCAACAGCTACAATTTAAATGTTTGCTCTGAAATGGATCTTAAACAGTTTTTCAGGCATTAGATTCTATGAGATGTTTAATAATTTTCCCTGGTTAATGTAAACATTTTCCCATATTTTTAAACAGTTCAGTATATCTTAGTAGGTTTTGTAAATGAAATATTTCTTTCCCTCCTTACATTAAGTCATCTGACTGTTTTCTGCTTAGTTTTGAACACAATAGTACTAACTCATAAAATTAATTCCCATTTTGTGGGATTGTCAGAAATGAGGATTGCTCTGACCCCTGTTTGAACTCATCAGCTGAAATGAAGTTGTTCAGTGAGCTGGAGAAGACAAAGCTGAGTTCCAAGAAATTAATCAACTCCATCAGCCTCCACGATAGACCTGAAAATGGCACACATCAGACTGACCCTGAGCAGCTCTGGATTCCCTCCGTAAATGAAAGTCATCATTCCTGGCAAGGAAGATACTAAATTATAGGCTTTTAAATTTAATTTTCAGTTTACTTGTGTTTTCGATTAGTGTGCCATGTTTCATAAAGATGGTAGTACCTTTAAGTAGTAAATGCCCTTCATCTACCAGCTCGATCCCTGTTGTAATAAAAAGGTAAATTTGAACTAAAAAAACTGTTAGCAAATGAAACATGTGGTTGGGTTTTTTTCCCTTTTCTCTTTCCTTTCTCAGTGACACCTTAAGCAACAACACCAAATTATTTTCTTCATACCAAAATCAATAACAGGCTTGGAAATAAAAAGTAGCCCCACAGCCTGAGGCCACAGATTTTCATGACAGGCTACTAAAACTATCTTTCAGTAGCCTGAAGGTCTGCCAGCTAATCATTCACTTTCCTTTCACTATTTAGTTGTTGGATATCTCTCCGGGCTAGTAAAACTTAAAGGCTATGTGACAAATTGTCCGCTAAAGAAACGTTGTCCATTTTTATCTTTATGGAAGCACACAGGCTGGAAAGTTCTCATTGCTGTGGAAGGAAGACAGAAATTCAAATGCCAACTAATCTTAAATCCTTAGTTACTATCTTATTTGATTACATGCAAAGCATAAAAGCTATTGTATACCTTTACAGTTCAGTAGAAATAAAAATACATTTTTTTTCTGGAGAGACGAGATGGATAAAAAAGGGAAAACAAGTTTAGGATTCTTTAGTTCAGGTCTCAAAGGTGAGGGAGAATGACAATTAAGATTGGAGATCTTAATTAGGTTTCCTCTCCCTCGTACATATATGCATGGCAATATAACCTATAAGTAACTATAAACACAATCATTTTTGTATAAAAATTATACATAATACATATTATATATGAAATTATAGAAATAAATAATGTAATTATAGGTAACTATAGCAATTCCCAGAATTTATTGGAAGTGATATCTATCCTACAGCTGAGATGATAAGAAATTGGTAGGTGGTGAATGCTGTTAACTCTCCTCAAAGTTCTCTTTTATACAGGTTTTTATTTAAATATATAAATGGATACATTTAGTCTAAATGGTAAAATTTCATTTCTACCTTTCAAAGGGTAAAACAACACTAATGACTACCGAATAAAAAACTTAAGGACTGCCTAATAATGTCAACAGTAATTTCCCCATTTACATATTTGGGAGATATTTAATAAAATAGATTGACTGGCATCTTTCTAGTATTCCGGACTAACCATGTGTTCCTAGATCCACACTGACTTATATAATCTTTCAAGTGCATGGCTTGAGGCTAAATATGCACCTTTGCTTCACTGTTCTTCAGCATTTTCCGATGTTTCCCTCTCCCCTTTACACCTCTACTCCCTCCAAACTGTGTCCTGGAAGGGTTTTTGCAGATAAACCAAACTAAAGCTTTCAGATATATAAGTATAATCTATGCTAAACCTTTACATCATCTTAAACAGATTACATCAATATAAGTCTTTAGATCATCTTAAGTACCTCAGACCCATTAATTTTTTCTCTAATAGGCATTTAGCAACAGAGGTGCACAGATAAGGGGTGACTGGGGTGGGGGCAAGACAGTTAAACCAGGTCTGAAGTAGCTGAAGTGCTTCGCCACGGTGGCTAGGTGCTTAATTTTAGGGATTAACCTTAGTGGCCCCCAAATATCCGGACATAGTGGATAGTGTATGTCAGTTTAGCTTAGTTAACAAGCAGCAAGCCTTCTCAACCTTAATTACTGCTTATTGGCTTTTATATCTGAGAAGCAAGTTTTGAGGTGTTTCAATTCTCTGTCATTTTAATAGAGAAGTAGCTTGAGGAGCCAATTATTTCAAGAGTTTTTCATCATGGACAGGAAAGTGCACTCACATTGTATGTGTGTATTGCAGAAAAAAAACACATAAAGGCAAAAGGTGATTTGTACTCTTTTTCCACTGTTCCTTTAAAGCAAGCACATCCAGAAGCAGCAAACTCCCTGTCACAGTTCTTTTCCATTTCCACACTACCATTCTCCTTAAAAACAAAAAAATCTAACTGCTGGTGAAAATTATCAGACTAAGGGTGTGATGATTGGTTTATTATTAAGCCAGGAAAGAAGACTACAGATGATCTGAACATCTAAGGGTAGCAAATGCAACCAGACTTAAAATATCCTTTAAAAGGACTTTTTGTAGCCTTGAACTTCTTATAAGCTGAAGAGAAATTAGAACATACAAGTGATAAGATTTAAACTGAATAGTAGTAGTAGACATAAAGTTTTCTTAGGAGCAGGAACCAGGCAGCCTCATGACTTTACTCACTAGAGGGTGAACATCCAAACTAGCATTGGGCCTTGCATACTTCATGTTGGGTGGAGTGTAAGGGACAATATTCATTTAACTATTTCAACTTCACAGGGTATTTTCCATGCTCATTTTTTAAGGCAAAATAGTCTTATGTGTTAGATCACTCTTTCCCATGGAGGGGGATAATTGTTTATCAGAATCACTAAAACACTGCTGACCCTCAGTGCTCAACAGAGTGAGTGTTCACCCTCCCTACGAAACAGAAAGGCTAAAAATCCCAAAGTAATTTCAAATAAAGGTGGCCATTTGGGTTGAGTGAATGGGTACTATATAGTTAAAAACATTTTGCATGTTTGGGGGAAGGAGTCCTGTAAGAACACTAAAATAAAAAATAAACTTCTTGTTTCGGACTCTTTGAAGTATAATTACTGAGACATGAGGGAGAAAGGTATTGTTGCTTGATCTTAACCATATGTCTGGTATGGAAGTATACTTGGCAATATACAGAGCTGCAACAACTAAAAAGATATTTTCAGTTAGCTGTCCATTGTGTCACTCTGCTAAGATCACCACTGGAGAAAGAATGAATTAATGATGAATTAATGACGAATTAATGGTATAAACTGTTGAGCTGTATTAAGTTTTATAAGGAGCAGAGTATTTATGCTAACAGCTGACCATTTCAGTTTATATTAATAACCACTAATTCTTGCACATTAGCTCTTACAAACCTACTCAGAGATAAATTCAAAATTCAAATGCAGGCAGTCAGATGTTTTACATAAATTGTGGATTAATCATAAATGTCTTGATATTTCATATTCCCATCTGCAGTTTTACAAAGAGGCCACAATTCAAATCTTCTGAAAAACATTATCATTTTCCCCAATGTATACTTTGCAACACCTTGGAAATTAAGGTCTATCTACACATGTATGTAGATTTTCAGCTCCAGTCTCTCCTTTGTTTTGATAAATTACATTTCTGTGTTGTGCCCATCTCTCCCTATAAAGGCATCATTTGTTTTCTTCCCCTTGCTGGTGCTGGGTCTCATACAGGCATCCACAATGACACACGCTTGTGGAAACAAGGTGAGAACACTGGTGCAGACCTCCTCTGCTCTGTGTCAGTTATGTCATTATTGGCACTTGATCTAGTGGCACACATTTGTTTAATGAAGCATGGTTGCTTTAACCTTCGAGACTGTCCCTCTCCAAGAAGCATCAGCTCTCTCCTAGAAATTGAGTCATGACTCAGTAACGTGCCAGTTATTATTGTAATAAAAGCTGTCCCCCCACAGCAAAGATCAAAGCAAAGAGTAATTTGATAATCTTCTACAGCTATCTGTACATGCTACTGTTCACATGAAGAGTTAACCCCTTACTAGAATATACTAAACACTGTTTTACTGGAAAATGATGAAAAATTCTAGTCCTGAACTTCTGAATTTTTCTTGCATCTATACTGTACATGACTTGATTCAATACAGAAATGAGGCCTCAGAGTCTAATAATTATAGTAGTTTTCTCTTAAACTTACTTTATTAGTAGGAACAAGCTTCCTGTCTTCAAATTAAGGCTTAAAAAAGATGTGATTTACATTAGCCAGCCTGAAAAATCACATGCATAACTAGAAATTGGGATCTCAGTCACTTGTCATTAAGTAAGTACAGAGGAACAGCCCAATATGGTTAATAGATATTATAAGTGTTGTTTTATCTATATGTTAGCATCAGAGACTTACTGCAAACATCAAAATCAACAAGGGATTTTTATCAAACTGAAGCAAAGATGTGTATGAGGCAAATAATTGACGTACTTTAGGAGTTCTTTTCCTGCTTTTTCTTGAAATTTTGCTAATCAGAAAGTGACAACTACCTCTTATAGCTAAATTTTATTCTTAGTGCTTGATTCCAAAACAGCTGCTTGTGTCCCTAAAAGAGGAATTCAGTTAAGTTTTATTTAATAATTCAGTTGTATACTCTGGCAAGTCACATATCTTCTAGCTTGACTATTAACATAAATCAAAAAATCTTGTGAAAACAATAGACTATCTAGGAATTGGTAGTGCTATAGAGAATATGGGCTTGGAAGCAATGCAAATGTACAGATATTTACCTACCTTTCTTTGTAAACAAGATACTATGAACAGAAAGATTACAAATTGTAAAAATGCAAATAAATGGTTGACTACTTCTTTACCCACTTTTTTGAGTTGGATACATTTTCTAATGGGGTTTGTAAACAAAGGCTTTGTGACACATGAATACTACTGCTTGTGGTTATGATGAAAGCTTGGTGTTATTAAAACTTCAAAGGCAATGATTCAGTGTGAATTTCTGTGATTTGAGCATTGATGATAACCTTTGACTAAAACACTAGGCTGGAACACTTGTATAGTTAAACACTTGTGCTGCATTGACCTTTCTCAGGATTGTTTGCAGTCGGATATTTCAACACAGCATACCTGCAATTGTATTGACTAGAGTATTTTGCCTGTCAGGATTAAGTTAATGTTGTTATCTTTGGCTGTAATGAGTTTTGAGCCTGCTGATGCCTGGCTGCAAATGCAACTGTAAATTACTTTACAGTAAGACGTGATGATTTCCTAAGTCTCTTGATAGGTTCTTTAGTCAGATTTAGTGTAAAATGTAAGGTGAAAAAGTTTTTGTGCTCTGACGTTCTGCATTGCAGCTGATGTTTTCAGAACCTTAGCTCATATACATATATATATATATATATATATATATATATATATACATATATATATATATATATATATAAGAAATTTCACTAATGTCCTGGAAATTTTAATACTCTTTCCTACCAAAGTAGGGGGTAAAAAAGAGTAAAGAAGAAATAAATGGTCATGTGATTTCAATTTTTCCACCTTATTTTTAAAATTACTGGGAACTAGGTTTCAAATAAAAATATTTGTACCCTTGTTACTGAGCCCAGTTGCACAAATAATCGGCACATTATCTTCAAGTGCTTTCAACAAGATCTACCAATGATGTCATGCTTTCTTATGTTTCCTCTTCCAAATGATATGGATGAGACAAGAAAGCAGGCCAGGACAGAGAAGCTGAGTGTGCACATTGTCTGTCCCATGGCTGATGTACCAGGTGTGTCTTCTGCCCAACTACAAATGCAAAACTCCCCTACAAGTTCCAATAATTTGGATCTCACTTAGTGTGATACCCTTTTTCTACTTTTGGAAAATACAGTATTGTCTTGTTTATATTTGTTCAGGACAGGTCTGTAAAAACTGCTTTCTTGGGCAGGAATTAGCTTAAGAGTTCTGGTGCTGAAAAGAGTTGCCCTTTGCCTATCACACCAAGCATCAAGTTCCTAGTTTCCAATCTCACTAGCCACAGCAATCTAGCTGCATCTTACTTATTATCATGCTGAAGTTAATGGGAGATGAGCCAAAATGGGTGCTGTAATACAGTGACCAGTGTAATCTCAGAAATCTGAAAGGACATATTGTCCTCAACAGAGTGACACATTGGGAAACCGTGGGAGAGGAAAAGGGAACAATACTCTGTAACCTCCATCCAAAAAAAATCCCCCTTGACACTAATTTTGGCAAATACGAAAATATATTTAAATTGAAAGGCAAATTTAACCTAGCTGAGAAACAAATAGTGAATTTAGAGATGCCTAGAGAAATTAAAAAACCCCTTAGCTCAGAATGAAAAGCTGAAACTTAGAAATTTCATAAAATGAAAATGTAAATTAAAGTGGTTCAAGACAACTGAAAAATTTATCTTCTTGCTTTCTTTAGACATAGAGCTTTGATGTGTACAATTACACATTGTACACCATCATATTGTAGTTCATACCAAGCTATTAATGTCAAGTGAATGAAAACATTATTTTAAAGATATCTTGGGTTTTGTTTGGTGAAAATATAGTTGCTACCTTTCCCATAAAATTGACAGATTATAATTAATCTTTTTTATATTAAAGACAGTACACTGGGATTGTTTGCACTGGACTTATAATTTTTTCTGATGATAACCATCTTAATTTTGGGGATAGGATGGGAAAATGTGTTTCCATCAGAGCAGCTGTGGTATCAGTCAGCTGATCAGAATTTAGCTTTCTGTCTGTTTCTACTTCTACAGACCATAGCTATGGGATTCATCTCATCTGCATGTCAACACATACATCTAGCCAGTTTACTAGGCTTTCCTTGTAAGAGGCAACATTTAAGGTGGTTAGACCTCTCTAGTGAATGAAACTGCAGTCTAACGATTAATGATTAGGAGTAATGCAGGAATCTAAGGGGAGTTCAGGTGAATGGTTGGTATGAGCAAATTGTTCACCAATGTCATTACTTTTTTTTTTTTTTTTCTTTCTTTCTTTTTGAAAATCATTGGTTTCATAAGGGGGTAGAAGTTTAGGAGAATTATAGGTTTTGCTAAAAACAAATAAATAAATTCTCATGGTGACACAGACTCCAGGACAGATTCAAAGACTTAACTTTTAGCTTACCAAATCTCACTTCATATCCTGCCACAACAGGGAATTATGAAGAGTTAAAACCATTAAAGTGGTCATCTCTGTCTGATGTATAAGTCACAAATACATTCACAGATGTATTAAAAAAAAGAAAACTGCAATTATATAATGAGATAGTTTGCAAAATAAAGAAGAAAAATATTAAAAGTGTATAAGTATTAAATATGTTATAGTGTTGGACAAAAAGCAGATATGGTATTTATCTTTAGCAATATTCATCCTCCAAAAGTTTGCACTTTATTTGAAAAAAAAAAGATAAAAACCAAAGAGGGAGTGGGTAGAACTGAATTTCTAAATATAGCTACAAATAAACATTAAGGTAAGAGAAGATAATTGTCACTTAGCTGAGTGAACATCAGCTGACTTATCACACTTTCTCTTGCCAGTGTTTCATAAGCATCCTGGATGAGCTGAGGTAATTCAGACATTGCCAGAAAGGTAGCAGCACATCCATGAGTTTCAGGGTCATCTGTTGAACCCGAAATACTCATAATTAAGTGGTCCAGGAAAGGCTCTTTGATTCTATCCTCTCACCTATAAGTACTGAAGTGCCTGAGCTGGAATACCATGAAATAGAGTTGGCATATAACAGCAATTGCAGCTGCTATTGCCCTTTTTCCTTCTCAGTACTTAAAGGAGGTTCCAACAGGTTTCACCCGAGAAAGGCCCTACAGTGGTTTTGCTAGGGGGAAGAGAGAAAGATGTGCTAAGACAGACTTTCATGTTATGAGCTAAATGCTTCTTTCAGGTTGACTAGAAACACAAAGATTTTCAATGAGAAAAGATTTAAAACATATCTTTTAAAGCACCTTTTAAAATGTATGATAATTATGCAACATAAATTAAAAGAATTTTCCCAAAATTTGCTAAAGGATTTTGAAGATAGATTTAACAGAGTGTTCGGTGCACGCGCAGGGTGCTGTATGTTACTGAAAGAAAAAAATGAAGCAAATGGATACTTTGGACAGAAAGAATATACAAATCTACTTGTCATTATGAATTTTCACTCCAGCTGGATGAACATCTTGCAACAAGAGCTGATTGTATCATAGTATTTTTAGAAACATTAAAACCACAGGTCTTCCTCCCTACCTGTAGAGCCAGCTCTTAGTCTCCATCTACTGCTGAACTTGTTTCACTGTTACTCACACCATTGTTAAAGTGCATGCTAAAAATTGTAGATTATTTCTGTTCACTGAACACTACATTGTTTTACCATTGATAATATTTTATTTATAAGGAAAATAAATTGTCAGAGTTAAAAAACACAGTGCATTTTGTTCTAGGCAACACATTGCTTTTATCACACAAATAATTTATTGGTTCTGCTCCCAGACGAGTTCTGTGCTGACCTTTCCAGGTATACTGAATATTGCTGCATAATTCGTCTTGTTGTGAAAATGTATTTATTTTAGCCATTAATACATGCTGTGATAACCTTTGTGCTGAGGAGCAAGTTTGTTGTTTTAATTCTGATCCATTTTCTTTAAAGAGGGATATACAGAAAACAAAACTTCCTATCTTAAAACCTTTTATTCTGAAGAAGCGAGACAGATTTGAATCCAAACCTACCATATAAGCTTTGGTAATGGATTGAAGCAAAACTAGAACAGCCCCATTTCCTGTTTACCGGGCAGACACAGCCCCACGCTGGTTCAAAACCAGCCTCTGCAAGTCATCAGCCCAAAATGGCAGGCATGTCTTCAGAACTGTTCATTGCATTTTAGTAACACTTAATGTGAGCTTGAATAACTTCAAACATTGTTCCACAGTATCCCTGTCTTATGCAATCAAATCAGCCACCCCATCAGCCCATCCCTACATGAATATTTGCTTTCAGGTTCTATGGACAAAGCATCTGAAGGCTGAAGAAATGCCAAAATCACATTTTTCTGTTTATAATGAACCACAAACTTGGCAAATTTAAGTCACAGTAAAGATATCCAAACACTAAAACCAAGCTAGAGTAGTAAAATCAATTAGAGTAATAAAACACATTTTAAGCAAAATGCACACAATTTTTCATGCAGTAGTTAGATTTTTATATTGTTAAATATATGTCTAATAACTTATTTTGAAATAACCAGTTCAAATTTTCTCTTCCGAGTGTCCTGAAATTTGCATGAGAAAAAATGGTTCATTATAATAAGTGCAGAAAACCAATACGCAGGTCTGTGGCTTACACTTCTGGAAGAAATAAATCTCTGAAAATAAAGTTACAACTGTTTTGGTTTTTTTCTTTCCTGATCATCAAGCACTCACTATCTGGTGCTCAATTTTTGTACTTTTCAAGTCCTTCTACAAGCTGCTCAAAATCTGGTCTCATGCTTGGTATTTTCCCTCTCAGACAGTGTTGGCGAACATATTATTTATTAGTTTGCTGGGTTTTTTTTAAGAAGAGGGAGAAAAACTATTCTCAAAGCAGAAGAATGCTCAGGGTTGGAAGGTGAGCAATGACTTGCAAACATTTTCCACTTCAACAGCTGCTCCAGGAGTTTAACATCACTTTGTGGTTTTTTTGGTTGGTTTTGTTGTTGTTGTTGTTGTTGTTGTTGTTTTTAATTTCAGTACACCTTCTGTTTAGACAGCTGCCTGAATACATGTTTATAACACACAGAAGAGAAAATCCTCTCAATAAAAAGTGGCACTAGTTAAAAAAGGCAGACCATAAATTGGAATAGGCCTACCTCTACAATTCTTCTCTCTACTGTAATTAATTTGGACACTTTCCGGCATTTGCTGCCTGAGATTTGAAACATAAACAATATTTACATCCATAAGCACTCATGTTTAGTTTAGTCAACTTATGATACAAATGGTAGGAAAAAAGAATGAAATCAAAATTTTTCATAATTACATGTATTTTTTGAAATACAGAAAAAAATATGAAGTATTCCCCCCAAAAAATCCCAACAAAATATGTGAAAAATGTTATGAGAAAGATCTTAGTGCCAGGATTTCTTCTGCTCTCTCTCTGGCCCATTTATTTAATATTTATTATTTAACAGTAACATTTAATTATTTATGTGAAGTGGAATAGCATCAACAAGAGAGGCTGGGAGGAAAAAAAAAAGAACCAACCTGACTTTGTAGAGCAGTGGTTATTATACTTGCCCATGACGTGGTAGAGGGAAGATGCAGGAGTTTATATTCCAAAGCAGGGAAAGCAAAACTTGAAGCTGTTGTTTTCCTGTTGTATTTGTATCAGGAGATAAAGCTATTTCATGACAAAAACTTATCTGCATTTTTTCCCTTTCTGAATTGTAATGGGGTGGTAGTAGAACCCACTGCTGCAGTTTCTTAAAATAAAAATGGCATGTCAATGTTGAGAATGTAAATTATCCCCTTTAGCCTGGAACATCAGCTTAGGTGTCTCAATAGGCAGCTGCAGGTTGGCAAGGAGATACAGAGCATTTACTTTTGATATACACATTCTCTATCCAATCAGGGCAAATTTCTGCTGTTTCAAAGGATAGTAGGGAAGACCTGTGGACTATAGGATACGACTTGAGTTTATGTGCAAAAGACAGAGAGGTTTTTGAATATCTCCACCTCTCTAGAGCAGGTACCTCAGACCTGCAAGAACCAGACAGAATATTTTTGTTATTTCCAGTTTGTCAGTGCATGGACTTTTAGAAAGAAAGATGCTAAAGGGGAGACACCCATTCTCTCCAGTTTCTTCCCTGGCCTATAGGGATACAGAATTCATACCACAAACTTTCTAGTAGAATAGTCTGTCTTGGGAAATTGGGAGACAGAGAAAAAACAAGAAGCCACTCCCATCTGGTGTCAAAAGAACAAGAAGCTGCTACTCCCAACTGGTGTCAAGATACCTAGAAAAAGGAACTCTGAATTTTGAAATGTTTATATTCAGTATACTGTTGGTTAAAGATCACCAAGCCTTAGCAGCTGCAGTATCTGGAACACACTCTCCCATTCCCTCCCCATCCCAATTCCCACCACAGATTCTCTTCTGAAGAAATAAAAATTTGCCTTTCACACCACCAGCATCAGCTGTCACCAAGATATTTATTCCCTTATGTACGGGTTGACATGGGTCACTGCTATGGGGAACAGAATAGAGTAGCAGGAGATCAGGTGCATAGCTGAATTCATTCCATGCATTTGAGCTGCTGGTCTGGTTGCAGGGGATAAGAAACAGTACTAGGAGAAACCCAGTGCTGACACTTCAGGATGCTGAGCTCAGTCCAGGTCCTTCTTTCCTCTGGAGTGATTGTGGAAGGGTTGATAGCAGGAAGCCCAGCCTACTGAAAAGTTACCAGGATAAAGACACTGTACAGTCCTTCTGCTTGGCTGCTGAAATAACTACCCCTGTTTCCACAAAGATGCAGTAGAGAGGACAGAAGGTTCTTGTATGCTAGACTGGGTCTCTGGTGATGTGCTGTGTTAGGAATGCAGGGACTGGAGCCCAAGCCCTACCCTCTAACAGAGGCATAGCTGCCAGCCAGCCTCTGCAAATTTCACAGTCTCCACTCTTCTCTAGAAATCAGGACATTCGGTACTCCAATGATCTCTCATCAGCCTCCCAGTGCTTCATGCTTGTGACATATCCTGGTCTGAATTTATTCATGCTTGGAGTATGGATGTACATGAATGTCTTCAGTAAGATTGCATACCAATAGATCCTCTGTTTCCACATGATACTCAGTTGAGAAGGCCCACTATCCTTCAGTTGCATCCATCATTTCCTAAATTTCTTTGAAAATTAGATTTACATCTTTTCTTTCTTTAGTTCCATGATTGTTGTCATGATTCTATGTTTCCATTTCCCCTTCTGCTTACTGGAAAACCTTGTGTGTAATTCTTTTGCTATGAAGACTTTAAAAACAAAGTTATAAACTTAAATGTTGCCTCTTTTCTAATAGTTTTGATATTTTTTCTTTTTTTTTTATTCTATGTGGTTAACATAATTCTTTTTTCCAAATCAAATGTCACTGTTATTTTCCAGTTTCTCGTGGTAACTTCATTTTAAATCTTCACCATGAATCATCATAATTCTCAGAGAGCAGTCTCCCCTGCCCACCTTCTCAAACTATTTTCCTGAGTCTTCGTCTTGTTTGAGGTTAGATGGCATTGAAAAGGGTGTATCAAATTAGACCAGTTTTAGCATAGCACTGCATTTAAGAAGTTCAGAGAAGCTGCTTTGTCAACCCTAGAAGACAATTGCCTCTGTCCATTAACTACAGGTCACTTAGGTCTCTACATTTGGTGAATCTGAATTGTAACCTTAGTGAGGTGTCTAAGGTGAGCTAAAGCTGTGAGAGTGCATTTTGCTGTAATTGACAAATGATTTAAAGATGGCCCACTCACCTGTAGGAACAGGCCCAGTCAAGAGGAGGATATTTATTTGTTTGAATTTGACCGCAGAATGAGGACATGCTCTAATTGTAATGTTTTGAAGCACAGCTGCTGTGCTTCAAAACAATTCCAGGCCCTAGACCTGGAAAAAGATTTGTTGTAAGGTACTCTTTGGCCTTGAAGAATTTTATTGACTTCAATGACTCTATGAGTACATACTGATGCCAAACACTGCAACTGCAATAATTAATTAGGGTTGTCTAAGAGTGGGAAAAGGTGCAGTATTCCTAGTTCGTTTATTCCAGAGTTTTGTTCATGTGAAGATCTAAAACTTTATAGCATGTGAACATCATGATACTCATGAATATCATTTTAATGGTCAGCACACTGCACACACAATGGTAAGTGTGTCTCAGTACCATGAAAAGGTTAATCCATCACCTAGCCACCTTACAATTCCATTCTTCATTCCTATTTTAAGCATGTACAAAGTGATGGCTTGGACTTGAATATATGTAACTTATGTAAAATACTTGATTATTTACATAGGGCTTTTTTTTTTTTTTTTCTTTTTTTAAAGAGGGATCTTTGTGGATTTCTTGGACTGTAGGAAAGTTTTAGGACCTAAAATACTGCTGAAGAAAACCATCTTTGAACCTGTCTTTAGCCTCCTCTTCACTCACTATTTTTCCTCATTTTTTGGAATATATTTATTTTAATTTTCCTGCAGCTGTCTTCTAATATGCCATTTATCTCAAGTACTTCCATAGTCACTTGTCAGCATTCTTCCCAACCATTGTCCTACTCTTTGACCAGCAGTGCTGGAAACAGCAGCTATGTAATAAAATTTCACTCCCTCTTGTGGAAAAAAGGAGATAGAGAGCAGCAACCTGGAGAGATGACTCTGAGAGTCAAGTAGGCAGAAAATACTACTTTTATTATTATTATTATATTTTACAAAATAATATAATTCATGTTAACAAAATTGAAAACACCACAGATTGTAAATTGGTTTTCCAGACCCCACCATGGCCGCTAGGAACATATTATTTCCAAATTAAAAGTTGGCACTCCAGAATATGTTAGCAACAAGAGTTAAATTCCACGGCCAAGGAATCACTCAGTCTTGCTGATACATCTGCCTTGTTAGTAATAAATCTACAGGAGTCATTAGCAAAATCTGCTCCTAGTTACATACCCTGTGGTTAAAGTTCCTTTACTTCTCATAGGACATGTCTGATCAGGACATGGGCAAGAAAATATCGAGAAATTCAGGATAGTTTAAGCCATGTCTTAGTGAAACAATGCTGAAGCCATGTCAGCTGGAGTGGTTGAAGAGCACATCTTCTTGCTGGAGAGGGTAGCCTGCCAGGCTGCATGCTAAACTGCTTTGTTTTTTAACCTCAATCTCTTTATGTTGGAGGAACATAAAAACTGTGTTCCCATCAGACTAGGCAACTACAGAGTGCTACCACTGTTCTTACCCCTAATGGCTTGCAAACTGAACTAAGAACAAACAAGAACAGAATGATATAGAAAAACATTCAAGAGGAATGATAGGATGATAAAAACAATGGCAATTTCAGAATTATTTCAGCTTTTCAGAGCTCTGGCTATTTGATCACCTTTTTTTTTTCTCTATTCTTGGCTCTGTTTGACTATGAGGCACTCTATAAACGGTATTCAAACAGATTTTTCTGTGTAACATCTAAATCTTTTTGGCATTCCATCAGAATGAAAAATATTACTGAAGAACAATATTATTAAGATGAATTTTTCAGCTTACTGCATACGTTATTCCTATTACAGCATCTAGAAAGAAGAGATCTGCCAGGTCCTTTAGAAAGTGTAAATTATATTTGACAAGGATAATTGATATTCCTGGGCTGCCTTTTCTCTATGGTCATCTGGGAGTTTTGGAGCAACACAAGTTTTTATAGAACCTTCAGTTAAATTGAAAATCCAAATGTAGAATGCTGCACTAAGAACCACATGTGGATTTGAGGAAGTTCCTGAAAAAAAAAAATTAAACCCAGAGTCAGTGAATAGGTTCTACTGTCCTATGGCTGCATTATACTGATATGTCTTTTTAGAGAGTATTTTTCTTTTAAGTAGGGTATAATAATCACTGTGGCTGACAGTTATGGAATGATATTGCATATATGAAGCACAGCAATGTTTCACATCCCACTTCACCCGGCAGATGGTTGGGCACTGGAAGTGGGTCCCCAGGGAAGCAGTCACGGGACAAAACCTGGTGAGGTTCAAGAAGTGTTTGGACAATACCCTCAGACACATGATGTGATTCGTGGGATATCCTGTGTAGGACCGGAATTTTGATGATCTTTATGGGTCCTTTCAGGATATTCTATAGTTCTATGAGTCTATAATTTCTCAGAGAAGTGGAAAGCAAGAATTGAAATAGCATTTGTCTACTCTAAATCTTACCTCACTGAAAGTATTTTCCTGGAATGCTTATGAATGCATGAAGATGTCATGCATTGGATCTCTAGTGTTTTGTCTATAAAAAGGGTTATCCTTGCATGTTTTAATAGATGGTCATTGTATATATGACCTGAGGGCAGGACTCAGGCCTTTGGTCGTAAATGAAGAAACAAGCTTGAAACCCACAACCAGCTGCTCAACCTCTGCAAAATCACGGGAGTTATGTGAGGCAACTGTGTTGTTTTGGTTTTGGCTGTATTTTTTAAGGATTGATTTTCAGAGGTATCTAACTTCTATCCACTGAAGTAGTACTGCTTAAGTACTGCATTCTTACAATCTTATCTGCGAAACCCATTCATAAATCCTCAGATCTTTTATGGTCTGTTTCCCTGTGTTGTTCATAACCCTAATCTGTCCTTTTGTCATGTGAAGACTAATGAAAATTTTAATTTCTTATTTATATTTTCTTTTTCTTTTGTATTTTCTTCTGTTTTGAAAAAGAATATTTGAAAATAATTTCCATTATAACTAGTGGACCAGAACACCAGCTGAAGAGTTCATAGGTCTCCTAAAAAGAATCAATTACATTTGTAAGTGGTGCAAAGAATGGAGATGATTGTTTGAGTCTTGGGTTTGTGCAACTTTTTTAATACTCACTGAAAATCCTCTTAGCTGTCTTTACAAAATGGTGCATTTTTAAGACTCTTTGCACCTTGTCTTAATGATTTGGGATAGAAATATTTTAGCACTTATTTTTAGTGCTTTCTTGGTCATACATGAAGCAGTGATAGCACTTCTTCAAGAAACAAGCCCACTGCATATAAAGAAAGTTGCAAAATTAAAAGGACATGTTCTGTTCCTCTTTCTTTTGGGAGAAATCTGCAAAAACTTTGATCTTAGCCATGTCACCCTATTACTTGACATGAGTATTTTGCAACACATTTCTAAAAAATTATAGAAGGGCATAAATAATGATTTTTAAAGAGCCTTTGTCAGTTTTAATGTAGAGAGAATAATTTAAAAATCTAGTCCAATTAGCTGACCCAGAGATTGTTTCTCTGGTATCCGGAACTCTTTCTCTGGATATTTAAATCAATCAGAAAGCATTCTCAGTGCCATCATTCAGTTACTTTGTTTTCATCCTATCCTGATCTCATCCAGCATTTAGCAAATTTGTGAAGTTGTATTAAAGTTATCAATGGTAATATCTAAAATACAAGATGGATCTGCTACTTCAGATGTGTTTTTACATTGTTAAACATGGCAGTGGAAATAAAATTTAACCATAATGAAAAACCCCTGAACAATTTATAGGTAAAATGATATTTTTCAGCTGTGTGGGAAATTATCTTCAATTCCTTTGGAAGAAGCTTTAGGTCTTAGGAAGACTTTTCTCCCAGAACCATATGAAAACCATGTGAGGACATATTATAAAAACCTTGTAGACATCACAGGTTACCTAGAGCAGGATTGTCAGAAGAACTCATCGCTGGCACAATTTTCCTCTCAGCAACTTCAGAGACAGCAGGACAAATAGGAAAAAAGCAAGCAATGTTTCAATGGTGTCTGGAAATCCAGAGGTGTTAAGGCACTTGGATTACAGGAAAACAAAATTTTTCACCAAGGAGATTAGGGTGAATTGAAGTCACCTCTAACTTCCAAAAGGTGCAAGGGCATAAAGTGGCATAACATGGGAGGACAGCAATCCAGTATCACTGCAGTATAACAGAGAGAAAGCACAGCAGCAAGGTCTCTATTTAGAAGAAACTACCACAGTGTTAAATTCAGTCATATGGAGGGGAAAATTCAACCCACCTCATCAATATTTTCCTGGACACCATTCCATGACCCTCAAGACCACGTGTTTTCACACCTCTGTTACACAAAACACAGTCTCTATGATTTTTACTGAATATACCAAATTGCAATTTAGAGCTCTTCTGGGCTTTCTGGCTTTTCTGCCTTTCTAAGCCAGCCTTTGGATTATCAGAAATACAGCCACCTTGAAAACTGCTGACTAAACAATTTCTCCTCATTTAAATTACTTACTAAACAAAATCTCTGCTTTTCAAACAGAACACATAGAGTCCTGCTTTTAATAATTTCAAATTCCATGTTTTGATAAAAGTACTGATGATCTTGGGATATTTTATTTCAAACTTTTGAAAGCCAAAAAAATCTGGTTTCGCATTCTGGAGGAGCTGGGAAAATGGTATATTTATCTTCTCTGGTTATTTCCAAGACCCAGCCTTGTCTTCTGGGACAGCTTGAAAGTTGATTTCTTATCCAGCTGGAAGACCCTGGTAGCAGGCTAGCTGTAGAAGATGTCCACTTTTAACAGGTTTCTTAATACTTGGTAATCATCCCTTATATCAGTCTACCATTACATACAAAGCTACAATAGAAACATGTTAGAAATCTATTGCAGAATGATTTCCATTATTAATTTCTTAAGACTTTTCCCTCAGGGGAAGAAATACCTGAATGAATGCTAAAAATGGCAATGCCATGACTGTGACATCCTAGGCAAAGATCTACCTCAAAACCCACCATGCTTTTCTAGAGAAGACTGACAGCAACAGAAAGAGGCAAATTTTTGTCCTGAAGAGCAAAGAGGAATTTTGTTTTGTTTGTTTGATTGATTTCTTTTTCACTTCTTTTAAGGACAGCTAGAACTACATGAGTCCAGCAGGATGGTCAGAAAGCCTCATGAAAAGAGCACACCAAGCATTTAGTTCCCCTCTTTAGCTACAGGACTGCTTCTGTGCTGTCAGAGATGCTAATCTAAGTTGGTGTGAGCACCAATTAGTTGAGTTCTGGGCTGTGGTGCTTGCCTTGTTTCTTTCCTCTGTCATGTCATAAATAGTGCCTGTTCTCTCAGAAATGAGAACCTGTGTGGGACATGAGCAGTGACTTCACGCTTTTGTAGAAAGTAAATACAGGAACTGACGAAAGGATTGTGAAAAATACATGCACGTGTTAAGTTTAATTTGAGAATAGTTGTCATATCAGGCACAGAAATCTCTCCCCACACTCTGCTTTTTGAACAAACGAAAATTACAGTACTAATTTTTTTCAATGAAGAGTAAAAGGAACAGTCTCCCTGCATACAATGCATTTAAATACAAATTGTCTGCCACTTTTCAGCAATCTAACATTGTTAAATTGCTTTTTAATCACTCTGTTTGATATTTGATATGTAGCAGTAAAATGTTTATACTGCGAATTGTACAGTAAACCTTCAGTTTAGGAGCAAATTAATAGTCTGGAACCGTGAGAATCTGACTGTATCTGAATATTGATGATCTCACTTTCTGAGTCTCTCTGGGATTGGGGGTGCGAGGTGTTGATCATTGCTTCTCACTGATAAGCAAAATATTTCCAGAGCGTGAAGAATTCTGTGGTGTGTGAGAAGGATAAACCATAATCTGCATCAACACACTAACTTCTCCTCTGCCATTTGCATTGAAAATCAGGTAGAAGTTATGCTAAGCTCTCTATTATAGCCTCATGTATGTGAAAGGTCTTCCCCTTCATTTGAATAAGGCCTCTTATGCATGTGAAAAAAAAAGCACATTTAAAAGGAAGGTTCGTTTAATTAGGGTGGCATTTAGAATTCTTAAATGTTCACTTTTTGTGATGCTAAATTGTGGAGTATTTTCAAATATGTTGTAGTAGTCATTTTCATTAGCCACTTTTATTTTTATTTAGTTTTAAAAGGAAATGACATGCTCTACAATATGGAGTGAAGGAGTAGATTAATATGACTAGCTAGATTAAGGAAAATTTAAATCAGAGTGTTTGATGAAATGTAGGAAAATGTTTAAATATAGGATTAGACTTACAATATAGAAAGCAGTCAAGGAGATCAAAAGAACTCTGTTCAGAAAGTCCTATTAAAAAGAGAGGGAAAAATCTATTGAGTGAATTCTTATAACTAAATGATTAAAGTGTTTTTAATATATTACAATAAATCTGACTTAAAAATAAAAATAAACAGCAAAGAATGTGCAAGAAGTAGAGATTGTATTAATTTTTGTGTAAAGACCAAGTGACTGGGCCAATGTGAAACTGTCATAAAACACATATATGGACTATGGAATTTAACTTAAAAGGAGTTCCCTGGAGAATAATTTTAAATCTTCCATGCAGCTTTATGGAGGCAGAAGTTAACTGATCGGCATCTGTATGAATATGGATTTCTTCAAATCCAGATTTGATTTTCTACTCCTAAAAAAAAAATCAAATGTAACCTATTAAATACATCTTAAGCAAACCTTTGGAAGAACATGCTTAATCCTCTAGGGAGTCAATAGAAATGCCTCTAACTTTGGTATGGTATAACTACCCAAGATCATAGGAGACACTTAGATAGCTGTCAATGTCTTCTGTATCTCATCAGTCTAGGTTTGTTTTGTCTTGTTTTGTTTTGAATTAATGTTAGACTGAGTTCTTGAGTCATTGTAAACACTCAGTGTTTACAGGATCCTGCATGCTTCTTTTATTCCCAACTGGAAATCTTTACAAGAAATGCACAGGGAACAATGTGAATTGAAATTTACTTTTCATATTATACAAAAGTTTTTCCTATTTTGATAAACTGAGAGTTTAGCAGGTTGTCATTACATAGAATAAGCAAACAGTGAACACATAAATATTGTACAGCTGTATGTGCAGCAGATATCAACTGTAAATGCATTTCCCACCCTACTGATCTACTTTTGTTTTAGGGTTTTAAGAAACCAAAATAAAAATGAATATTTAAGGTAGTGTGCAACCCCTTAATGCTAATATGAACCACGTAATTCTTTCTGTCTTGATTCCCTAGTTCTCCATTTGCTCAAATAAAAATCTCTACAATAGTTATGAGCTTCAATCAAAATGCACAAAAATTTGTATTTCAAAGTCCTATTTTAATTTGACATGATTATTCACCTGTCAATGTGGACATATTTTCCTTGTCTACTTTATATCCAGATATATTTGGCACAAATACAAAACCAAAAAAGGTCATTTCATTAAGTCCCCCTTCCCACCCTTCCCATCAGTCTTTCCCAATGATGTTTATAGCCATGCTTTCCAAATACCCTCTACAGAAAAAGTTTTGGTAGTGTGAATGTTGGTATGTGGAATAGACTCTTCTCCAGTTTCATATTAGAAGTAACTCTGCCATAAGGCCAAACAGATGATAATTTATTAATTAGTAAACAGTAAAGGAGATACATTCATTCCTTAGTTAAATAATTATAAAATACAAGAGGAAGTAGTTTCTGAAATATATACCTGTTTTAAAATATTCTTGATGTAAATAGATAGTTTCTGTTTTCCATTTTTATCAAAAGAATTTCAAGCACGATTAGTTCATCGTTTCTTCTTGCTATAGCATCACAAAGGCATGGTAAGTTGGTCCATTTATTAATGCAGATTGACAGTGTTTGAGGGCTGCATTCAGAGTCTGAGATGTCCTGAAATCAGAGACAGGAACCCTTGTGTCAGTAAAATTTCCCACTGTTCCTACAGCAGCTTTAGTTCCACAGATTGGAGTGACTAGTGAGAATACCTTTATATAGAGATAACCAGTACGGTACTATACAACACTGTACTACATTCCTCAGCACTGTGGCTGTTGGTGAGGCCACACCTTGAGTCCCGTATCTAGTTCTGGGCCTCTAAATTCAGGAAGAATATTGAGGTGCTGGAGTGAGTCTACAGGAGGGCAATGAAGCTGGTGAAGTCTATTGAGAAGCGGCTGAAGGAGCTGGAGTTGTGTAGAGGAGGTTCAAGGGGGGCACCTTATCACTCTCCATGAGGACCTGAAAGGAGGGTGTAGCCAGGTGAGGGTTGGTCTCTTCGCCCAGGTAACGAGATTGGATGAAAGGACAGTCTTAAGCTGTGCCAGGGGAGGTTTAGGTTGGACATCAGAAAGAATTTCTTCAAAGGAAGAGTGATTAGTCATGGGAATGGACTACCCAGGGAGGTGGTGGAGTCACCTTCCCTGGAGGTGTTTGAGGACATGGCACTTATTGCCATGGTTTACTTGATATGAAGATCTCTGCTCAGTGGTTAGATTCGATGATCTCAGAGGTCTTTTCCAACCTAATTATTTCATTGATTCAGTGATTTGGTAATTTTGGTGCCCTTTGGTAACAAGCTGTGAGCACAGCTTGGCATTGCAGCTACAATCCATCAGGTTTGCAGTTGCTACTCTGCAGCAGAATGGGAGATGTGCTGCCTGCAAGGTAAAAAGAAACAACAGCAGAAGAAGGCGGAAAGGAGGGGAAAAAATCTTGGAGGCCCAGAATATTCATGAGTAAAAGAAATTAAGGTGAAAAAAAAATCTATAAATAGCTTCTCAAAAACATAGTTTGAAATAATGGAAGAAATCAACTATCAAAATAGTTAGGAGGCAAAAAATGCCAGCAGTGAAGACTGTGCACCTGGAAAGCCTGAAAGAACAGATGACCACACAAATCTTTGAAGAAGCCACTAGATTCATGATTTGTAGTAAGCAAGCATGATCCATTTCTGCCTAACCAGCTGTCTCTTTCAGGCGGAAGCCCAAAGGCTGGCTTGCTCCTTATTGCTCTTTCTGATGCTTCACTACTGACTTCATCAGTTTCTACTGCACATCTACAGAACTTTTCCTTTATGTTTTCCATCCTGGCAGTTGAGAAAGTCTAACGATGCAGGTTTTTATTAATTCTCTTCTGCAGTAAGACAGAGTGCAAAAATTAGAATTTATGTTGAGTATCTTTGGCATTTAACTGCAGTCAGACTGAATAGTATGCAGACATACTATTCAGCGATAGTATGTCGCTGAATGTGACATACTATCGCTCTATTAACTTCAAACTGTCTTGTCAGTAACTTCCTAAATTTGCATATTGACAAACATTCTTGAAAAACATGTTTAATCAATCCTGCACAGGAGAGAGGTCTTGTTACTGTGTAGTAAATACTTTAATGAAAGGAGAGATAATAATTTGTAAAACTAGAAATTGAAAAGAAGCTTCTAGGTGTCCAGGAATCAGGCCTAGGACAGAATATCTTCATACATATTTTCATTAATTCTTTAACACAAAAGAGAAAATCAAATGATAATAAAAAGCAATATAGAATATAATCTAAAAAGAACCAGATGATTTCAGAGATAGACAAGGCAGAAATGGGATAGCAATTGAAATTTGAACTATTGATTTTTTTTCTGTACAAATATAATCTTTTGATATATCGGACAAGCTATTTCTGGATACAATATATCATACCAATTATCCATTTTGAAGATGAATTTCACCAATAAAATACAGAAGACTGCTACAGTAATAAGGAGAATGGAAAGCACAACTCATGAAGAGTTAAAGAAATGGGGCTTCTTGCCTTGACAAAATAAGGGGTAAGAGGATATAAAATGAACTGCTGCTATCCATAGGTGAAGCAGAAGGATGGAAGAGCAGGAGACAGACTACAAAAAAGACCAAAGAGTGATGAATTACTTACGCCTAAATAAAGTTTTGGTCAAAGATCTGCATGGCCATGAACAAGATTGGGAAACAGCAAGTATGAATCGTAGAATAACCAGTGGAGAAGTGAGATTGATGTTCTAAAAATAATTTCCTCCCTCTCTCCTTCCTTTGCTAAGAGGAATAATTTTTCAGTGAAAAGCAAGACGTATTACTACAGTTCTAGACTAACTTAGACATAGTTTATTAATTCACTTAAGACATTCTGGCCTTTATCACACCACAGTGGGATTCTGTGTGTTTAGTTACATAAATGCAGAGGCCACAAACAAATACCTGCTATCAGCATATGAAGCCTGTATATAATGAAAGCTCATTCGTACACAGTAAAAGGCATCTGAATCACACCATAGATGACTTCCATGCGGATCTCACAGTCTGCAAGGATCTCTTTGTCTACTTTCATTTCACAGTGTGTTAATATTGCTGACATGGCAAATCACTCCTGACTAAAAAGAATGCATTAAATTCATACCTGTAGCATATTAGAAAATTTTCCAAGTAAATCTATCCTGAAGTTATGAGGAATCTAACTGCAGGTTGTGCATGTGAAAGGAACTACCTCGCAGGGAATACCTCCTATCACAAGCAAAAAGATTCCACTGAGGAAATTGTGCTGGCATACCTGGCATGTTAAGATCCTACATGATAAACTTTGCCTTTCCTTTACAGATAAGTCTTAGGTATGAAAGTTCAGTCCCACTGTTCAACAAGTAAAGCTTAAAAATTTATAGCCTAGTTCATTTTTCTATCAGAGCAGTATGAAACAGGGGTCACAACATGGTATAGCCTTTTTAATTCAAATAGCAGATATGGTATGCAGCTAATGAGCTTTCAGAAGAACTGAATAAAATTTACACTGAGTCTTAAAACTACGAAGACAATTCATAGAAGTTGGTCAAAACCTTTTACATTGTCCCACTGTAAAAGTCAAAGGGTCATTCTACAAAGTTAGTGGTTGACAGATGTAAAATGAATGGAAAATTGAATTTAGCACGGCTCTTAGCAATTTCAGGAGCCTTATTTTGAATGATACTTCTGAGGTGTAATAATAACACAAGGAAAACTTTCTTCCCTACATGCCACACTTCGCCCAGCGGGGTGGAGTGCGCAGGTAAGAAAGAAATTCTTCAAAGGAAACATTGGCTCTCAGGAGGTGTCTATGTTAGCTGAGTTCATGTACAAAATCTGAACTCTACCTGCCTATAAACTAAACAAAAACATGTTAATTTTAAACAAAACTACATTTATCCATATCCCCCAAATGTAAATATGTGTTAAAACATGTCTAAAAATAGAGTTCAAAGACAAATGCCTTTCCTATGGGGATCAATGAGAGAGAATTTCTTTTCATCTCAGTAAAACCTCAATTCAAAAGGAAGGCTGAAGCCTTTGGGGAAATACCTAAAAACAATGTTAAGATGTTTCAAAAACTGTTTTCCACAGTTTTGAAATGAGCTCACCTGAGTTTAAATTTTCAAGGTATGACAGACCTTGTTAAGTAATTTAAAAAACAAAAGCAAAAGTAGCAATACAAACCCAGTAAAACTCTCAGATGTCTCTTTCCTTTCTATGCCTAAAAGCAAATATATACCTTCAGCATTGTTTCACTCAAAAAAAAAAAAAAAAAAAAAAAAAAAAAAAAAAAAAAAGTTCTACCAGGGAATAAACCCCACTGTACAAGGTACTGCCTGAAGCTGCTATGAAAACCTTTTCCATACCTTCTGCGCTGTTGGAAAAGTCCCTCCATGAAGCTAAATTTTCTCCTCTGCCTCTAGACAAAGAACTACAAGAACTACAAGTAATGAAATGAACGCAGTCATTGTACCCTGAAATCACAGACATCCTCACTGCTGGGAGCACTTTAAATCGCATGCTTGACTGGTACTAGACCTAAATTTTAGGAGCTGGACCCACACTCAGTCTAGTGCCAGGTGTGTGCCCTGTGTGCAGACCATTTATTCAGTGTTCTAGGAAACACTTAAATTAATTGAGGCAGACTTGCCATTGTTAAATATGAGCTATGGCAAATGTTGCCTATGGATCTACTCTTCATCAGCTCCCAAAAACATAATTTTGTGAGAGAAATTTTTGTCATAACTAAATAAGTTCCCCTCCATTCTAGACAATCCCAAATGATTTGCCTTGTACATACCTATAGGTGACCATTACAAGGGCCTTCGCATTTTTCAGAAATCAAAGGTCCGTTTCTTTAATCCATTATATGACTTCTTTGAAATGCAGATTGGATGTTTAGTTTTTCTACAGTAGACTTTGTCACCTGTCATCGCTGCCTGACTTTCTGTTATACCAGGCACTGAGGAAACATGGAAAAATGCATGATCCCTCTTTCAAACTGCTTCCAAGCTAAGTAACTCCAAGAACCAATGATTTTTTTTTTTTTTTGGACTTATGGAACATCTGTCTCATTATTTTTCAGCTCATTTCTGTTTATTTGCTTACCTCTAACAATACTTCTTTATCAACCTCTCTCACATACTAGTTTTCTGACAAACAGATTAATAAATACTTAGGTTAATATGCCAGAAGAGTTTATAATGTGTAGCACCAGACTTCATGTGAGATATATGAGACTTGAGAAATACTGTAATTGCAATTAAGACCCAAAACCTAGCTCCCTCTGGCTTGATATTGTCCAGAAGAAGGAGATGAAAGGCTTGTCTGTATGTGTGTGGGTTTGTGGAAGAAAATCGAGTTTACAGGTACCTACTTCCCTTCCAAAGTAAATGTAATCCATACAGAAATGCCTGAATGCCTCTTTCTCCTACACAAATTTAATGTTTTCAGCTCTTTCCGATTAGATGGTGCACTTCCTCACATTCTCTCTTCTAAAATCCATGAGTGAATGTCATAAAATTCATATAAGCTTTTACTAAATTACTTTTTAAAGTGAAATGTATGGGGGTAAAAAGCAAGATTTCACACTAAAATTATCGAAGCTGAAAAAGAAGGAAATCTGTATTCTCCTAAAATGTCTTTGATTAAAATGTGGACTTATTTTCTTTTGAAGAAGAGAGGAATTTAATTTTGATTTTAAGCCTCCTGAAGTGTCCATGTGTGCATCTCAACTGTAAGATATGAAAATGAAATGCAGGACAGAAGACCTAAAACAGAAAAGAATTTTAGAGCAAGATGATAATATTTCAAGAAGATATATATACCAGCAATTTTACAGTGAATACTTAATTTTCTACGAAAAGAATACATCGTACTTTTGCAAAACCTCAACCTGTAAAATGGCTGAAGTTTATATAATGATTTAAACTATTCAGTGTTTGATATAAGCACAGACAATTTTTCCCTCTACAGATATTATGCTGGAAGTGTAAAGGAGAAAATTGCCAGGATCTATAAAGCGCATGGTTGATTTTAAGTATATCGAAGGAATTCAATATATGTGTATATGGAATGGAAGTGAAAAAGAAAAGAAATGGTCCTATAAAGAGGATAACAGATGGTTCCATTTGATCAGAAAGAAGGCTAGGATTTCCTTGCCTTCACTTTTTGATAACTTCTAAGAAATATTTCCTTAGTCCATTTAGCTTGTGGATGTTAATTGTCTGATTTATACATCACTTACTGAAGGTTTGACTTAAATAAAAGGTAAGACAAGACATCTGCTCACTCTCTTTGATATTTATAAATAACTAGACACGATATAGAATGAAGTTACTAAATTAAAAGAATAGAAAATATGTGATAGGAAGGCAATGCCACTTGTTAAATTTACTCTTTTCCTCTTTCCTGTGTGATATATCACAGAAAGGTTGTCTGAGCTGTCATTGTGACATCACTAAGAGGATGTACACAACGTCTTCCATTCAAACTACCTTACAAATCAATCACCCTCATCAGGCTGCTATCTTCATCTGATGGCTGTAGGACAAATGTTTTCGCTTATACAGGCAGGAAATGTTAGCATTTGAAAGAGCTCTGAGAAAGAAGGTTCCATGGTTAACTTTGATAAATTGTGTTAGGGAAGGGCAACAAATAATACGATTCTTGAAATCCTTCATCCAATTGGCTTGCAATTTTTTGAAATAAAAAGGCAGTTCTATACTTTCTTTTCTTTTGTTTCCTCTACAAATTGAGCAAAAAATGTGTCCCTAAAAAAACCTAGAACAAATACTTACTGGGTTTTTACAGGGACGTATTATTCAAAAATGCACGAATGTGGCCCACCCTTGTACTGCTTGTAGAACTGTCTTCAGAGTCCTAAATTACTTGGCTTATCTGTAAGAATGAATTTTCCCACTGGTGTGTGTGTTTGTGTATGTGTAGAAAAGTGTGAGGTAAATAGCTGTGGCGACAGGAAGGTTTGTGTTATGTTCCAGTCAGATTAAACTATAAATCAGAAGCCTGGGTATTTTAATAATACATTAAATAGTTCTGTGCCCTTAGTACTGCATAATTGTGTGTTAAACAGCAGCTTCAAGTATTTTCTGTGGTATTCTCATTTTTTATACAGTAGCTTTTAAAATGTGATAAATGATACTCAGCTTCAAATACATTGTAAATACTGCATGTATATTACCAATATACATTTTAGAATTTTCTAATCTTGCTTTAACACATATGGTATTATCAATTACTTACAGTATTTTAATATAATGTAACATTACTTTAAAATGACATATAATTTATACTGAATGTCACTAGCCCCTAGACTACCTTGGTACATATTTATACATTTCAGCTACAATTTATCACCTTGTGAAATATACTTTGCGTAATTGAAAATAATGACACAAAAAATCATCTGGTAGTATGATATACAATCCTGATAGCTTAGCGTACTATATGAAGTCAGTCTGCACAGCCATGCCTTTGAAATATGATTTAAAACAGAATTTATAATGTCGCAGAATTACATAAAACTGTGTGAAATTGTGCAGATAATCATTTAAATCTCCCTACATGAAAAGATAATTGCTCCAGAAATTAGCTGTACCTGGGGTTCATTCATTTGGTCATGGCTAGTTTCTTATATAGTGATGATTTGATATTACAGCTAATTAAGATCAGGTCAGAGTTGCTGAAGGTCAGACATTAATGCACAGGATCATTGAAATGATAATTATAAACAGATTAGGAAGCTACGGTCTTTTATAAGGGGTTATTAGATAATTACTGTGAGAGTGTACGGCTTACTGTAATAATGGATTATCGACTACTTACAGCGTTTTAAGGGTGAGAGTATATTACTTCCTCAAGGACTAAGAGGAATAATGTTGGAACTCTGTAAATAAAATAGCACCAATTGCTTTTCAATTTTCTTCTACAGAATATGTTCCCTCATTGGAATAAACTGTATAATTTTATCTCAATGAGACTTTAAATAAGAAAGGTCTTTATTTTTTTTTCCCTGTCAGAGATGAAAGAAGAAAATGAATTTTAAAAATAAATATTTTATTCTATTTTAAGTACATAGCTAGGGCTTCCAGAAGCTTTACAGCAATAGAATGGGAACAGTAAACATTTTACAGTGATTCAGGGAATAGGAAAATATTAACCTGAAGCTTACTGACATAACAATTGAACACTTATTGCCATGGCTTTTATTCTAACATACCGTTTTACAAATAAAAGAGCAAAATAAATAACTAAATAATAAAATACCTATTGTCTGTCTGTAGCACACCTTGATCTACTACTGTTTGAACTCCATTTCATTTGGAGCTCTGTGCATCAGAGCACGACCTATAAATCAATAAGGGAGAACAGGGATGGAAAAGAGCTTCTGGAAAGACAGCATCATTTAAATACTGCAGAAGACACTCACAGACACACTCCAAAAGCAGCCAGTGTAAAGGAAAAGAATAATTTCTGCCACCTATGGTGACAGTGACTATGTGACCAAAAAAGTAAAACAAGCATAAGGGACACCTGTGTGGTCTCCTTTGAAAAGAAAACTGTTTTTATTGTCTAGTCCCTCTATGCAGAGCAAAAGAGAGAGCCTTTGGAGACAAAGCACTTTATTTTCTTGGATGAAAATTGTCATATATAATAGCAATGTTGAGTTGTAGAGGGAAAAGGTTATATTTAGCTCAATCTTTTCCACAGAGGAAGGAACAAGACAAATGAATGTGTGTCTTCCTGGGTGGGTCTCACACTTGGTTGTAGAGATGACTAGAAAGGCTACAAGGGAACTGAGTGGCACTGGTCATGGAGAAAGAAGACCAGTTACACCTGAAAAACCTTGAAAATATTTTGGCACATACAATTCAATAAAACCAGCCAAAATCAAGAACAGAAAGGGGGCTTTCCTTGCCCACAATTATGAGACAAGATCTCCACCATCTAATTCTTCTCAGATCTTTTGCCATCCATGGCAATAAGAGGCTTGTTATGCCCTACTGTGCCTTAGGATATGCTGCAATACTAAGCTGGTATTTCAGCATAGGAGACAGGAAAGTCCCCTCTTCATTTCTTGGAATGAAGCAAGCTGGGAGGAGCTTTGAGTCATGGTTTTTTCACCTAGGAGATAAAGGCATTCTAGACTATTCTTATGGAGGCCAGAATCCAATACCTCAGCCTTAAAAAATGTGAGCCTTTGTTGGATCTGGACCGATCCCTGATCTCCATTCCTCTTACACCCTCAAGTTCAGGCAACAAACTGAAAACAAAGCCATTATCTTCCCAGTTTTGCTTCTAAAAATATGTAAATATCATTCACTCACAGTACCATTGAACCATAGATTCAACATTAAGGTTGGAAGGGACCTGCAAGATCCTCTAGTCCAACTGTCAATCTAGCATCACCCCAACCATCCCTAAACCATATTCACGAGTGTCATGAATTAATTCAATAAATAAATAAAAGGCAATAAAGGGAAATGTGATTATCCATTTAACATTGGCCTCATTTTGCTATACAGACTCAAACATCCCCACTATCACATATGTATATCAAAAATGCTCCAGATGATTCAATTTTTATTTACATATGCTCGAGGTCAGCCTGTTCTCTATCTTTTCAATCCATGGGTATAAATCTTTCAACACTGCCACATAAACACAAGAGCTACACAAATCTATTGGGCCATATCCTCAGACTTCCACTGAGACTCTTGGGGCTGCTTGGAGCAATGGATGAAGGAAAAGTTTACAGAATATGGTACAGGTGTAAATGCACTTCTGTAGTATGGAGAACACACATTACTTCTCCCCCTCAGGTTTTCACGTGAGGGAAAATCTGACTCACCTGCTCAATTTTTGCAGAATAGCTCTTGAAACTGAAGAAGATCTGCACTGCCTCTCTGAAGAAGATTTGCATGCCTACATGTGAAAGAATGTGGTACATTAAGACCTCATGGATAGCATCCCACACAATGTTTTTGATGCAACAGGTTAGTGTTTCTGTTACAGAATAGCTATATTTATTATATTAAATAGTGTACAATGAATAATGATGTCCCACTGCCTTTGAATGTTCCTGCACAATTAATATTTTATAATTTTTCTGACTATAAAATATATCTTCTTCTCATCTGAAAGTTATTTTAGGCTTCCACTAAATTTATGCAATTGTTGAAAGTGGAAGCATACTGACATTTCCCCCCTAGCAACCACTGTGGAAATACTTTTTAACTCACAGACTGTCATTCACCTACTATGTATCAATTGATTATAGGTGCTGAATTGTGATGGAAATTAATGAAAAAATCCATACTATTTTTAATTAGATTTTTTTTCTTTGTATAATTCTATAGCTACATTTAAACCAATCCACTGTAAAATTCTGACTTTTCTTTAAAGGAATGAATCAGAACAAAACAGATCTCTGATCTTAATCATATTGGTGTTTTTCAGGCATTATTACAAACATGTTTTAAAACAAAAACACTTTACCTTAAAGGAGGAATCTAATTATAGTAGATATGTTAGATGAAGCCTTCTGTGTGTGAGTCACAGGAGTTTAATTGAAGAGAGACTTTTGTTTGTTGCTATTCAATCACTGAGTCTACACTTTGTACAATGGAGGTGTTGAAAGAAGATTTACACAATCATAAAGTTATACCCTCTCTTTGTTCAGCTTTTGTGGAAGAAAATTACATACATCTCAACAGTTCTCAGAAGATTAAATCTGCAGTTTAAATTTGCTATTTGAACCCCGTATTCAAAACAGCATTCCACAATTAGTAAGCCGTGCTGCTTGGCCTGGGGTTAAACTAAGCAGGAGACATGGGTGAGGGCAGTGCAAGACCAGTGTTTTCTGGTAGGGTGTGTAAATAATGCTGCTTTGATACTGCAGTTCTCAGCCCATACAGGGCTCATTCAAATGTGTCCGTTTTTGACAGTTACGCAGGTCAGAAAAGATTCCTTTCCGTGTGTGAATAGTGGCAGCACTTAGGAACAGCATTACTGCCTGTCAAAGCAGAGATGAAAATCCTGGATGTTAGGATCTTCCCTGTCTTTTTTGCTTTGCATGAGTGATACTAAGATGGCCATGGAGAGATAGAAAAACAGCTCTTTTAGAAGCTTTTTAAAAAAAAAAAAAGAAAAAAAAGAAAAAAAGATGAATATTCCCCACAACTTGCAGACCCCAAAATACTGTTGATCGCATGTCAGTTTTATCTAGTTTTGGTCAGTGATCAGTGAAGGCTGAGGTACACTTTTCCTGACACATGAGCAAAGTGGAGTGGAGGAAGAAGAAGGGAGAAACAAACACAGAGGGGCACTTTTAGGCAGTGAAATCTTAGAACATGTTCAGGAACTCCATATTGCATTGACTGTTTCTTGAAGATCTCATAAGATCTAACCAAAATCTCAGAAAGACATTACATTTAACAGGATGGATCCACAGACAACACTTTATTTTCACTCTGGTATTTATGTCTATCAGTAAGGTCATTACATTATACTATGTCTAATAAATAGTGGACACATTTTTAAAATACTTATTTATAGCTAGGAACAAATGATATATGTATTTGAACAGGGTTTTTGTTACAATGCTGAAGTATTTTTTTTCCATCTCAGCAGTAGTAAAACATTTACAAGTAATCCTAAAGACACTGTCTATGCATGAGTTTGTGATTAAGTATGTCTGTGTTAATATATGTATTAAATATATATATATATATATATATATATACACACATAAACTGCATATATGTAGAATGTTTTTTCTGAGTATTAGAAGGTGAGAGAGAGTTTAGGGTCTAAGAAAAGTTAGGCAATGATAAGCAATTTCTCTCTGCCCACAGCCTCACCAGGAAGCACTTCCAGAGGAATGACTTCGCACACTTTTTTTGTTGTTGTAGGATAATGTAAGTCACGGGTGGGTTTAAGGCTCAGGTTGAAAAGGTTAATTTTTCTCCTTGGGACCCAACTGGATACTTGCACCCACTAGCTATGGTACTACAACAAATAATGTTGAAACTTCAAAGCCTTCAACACACACGAGTAAGACCCTCAAGAAATAAAATTTCAAATGAATCTCCTTTTGGAATTTTTCTTTGATTTTTTTTTCTTTTTTTTTTTTTTTTCTTTTTTTTTTTCTTTTTGAGCTACCTTTGTAGCGTTTGCACAAATCTTTCCACTGGATGATGCTAAGATTTTTTTTCTATTGTTAAAAATGCGATTCATAAAGCACTGTATTGGAAATTGGGGCATGGATGAATGAATGGAGACTGAGAGCTAAGGCAAGAATAGCAAGAATAGGAGGACAAAAGTGAAAGGGAGCAAAAATGAAGATATAGGGAGAGAAATAAAAGGCTGGAAATGCAAGACAAAAGAGAAAAATCTTGGGAAGTGCAGAACAATGTACTGAAGTTAGGCAACAACATGAAGTTGTAAATATATTTTTTTGGCATCTACAGCTTTATACTGTTTCTTGGGAGCAATGTAACCTATCAAACCAAATGTTATCTATCTTCATACCACCCCTCATTCTTCTAACCTTTCTCTGACAACAGAAGGCCCATCACACCACCACACTGTCATATTGTACCTTTGCTCAAGAGATCATTAGTGTTTCTCCTAATTTTTTTTTTTTTAATTCTCTCTGTTTTAGAAATGTTATCTGGTCAAAACAGTCACCATATTTTTCTTGGCATGAACTTAAATTGAATCCATTTTAGAATCTATCAAAATATTCATATTAAAAAAAATCCCCACAAAACCATTTTTAAAAAAAAAAAATTTTGAGAAAATTGCATTAATTCACCATAAAAAGGATTAAGCATTTCCAGGTTGATGTAAAAATGAAACAACAATTATTTTAATTTATGCCATCTCAATTGGTTTTTGGAAGTTAGTGGTTTCAGTTTTCAAGATACATGTAGGATGGGAAACTTTTAAAACTAAGAAACTCTCAGAGGATGAATTTTTTTTTTCTGGTTACCTCTTAAGTCAGCTAGTTCAGAAAAAAACAAAATATGTAGCCATAGTCCAAAAGGACAGATAATAATTTCCAGATAAAATCCAGATTGTGCCAAAACATTGTGAGATGAAGATCCTGTCAGCGGCTCTGTCGAAAAAATAAAGGTGGAAGAATGATCTCTATTCAAAGGGAATGAACACCAATGTTTTCCTTCTCTTATCCAATCTCTCTCTCTGTTGAGAGAAGGAAATGAATTAGGTCCCCTACTTCTTTGATTTTTAGTAGATGATCAAATAAAAGAACCAAGTAACAGCCTTCAGGTTTTATAGTTTAAGATTTTTTCCTCCTCCTTCTGGCCTATTCTTCAGCAGTAGTGGGAAATGAAATAGCATTGGTAGAATATTGTATTAAGTCTATGGCAAACAGGTAATCTGCACACTCCAGAAAGTGTAAGGATCTTCAGAGTCTAGTCCATGCTTTGGCATCTCTCTGCTCTAAAAACTGAAGCACAAGAGATTTAGAAATATTCAAGTCTTGGTGCTGTTAAAATTTTACAGATAAGGAGGAGTTACACTTTCCTTAATGACGTTATAAAAAGTGAGAGGAAGGTACAAAAGGACAATTCTGCCCTCATGAAGAAATTCCACTCACTCAAATTTTATTGTTTCACAGGCTGATACTTTGCGTGGGGAAGACAGAAAGGTACCTCCTCCCTACATGGTGTTAGGTAACTGGGAGAGATCTCAAGTACAATGAGGCAAGGGAGAAATTCTCTGATCCAGAGGAGAGGTGTGTTCAGAGAGTTTATGGATCACTGGATTCCTCAAGTGCAAACTTTGTATCTGGAGGTGATGGATGCACTCTACACTTGCTCCCTAGCCAATTCCCAATTTCTTTTTCGGTGCAGACATACCTATACCAGCCAGTATCTGCTGTTGTTGCAGCCATTTGTTTCATGACTATGGCATGCTCACCAAGAAGATGGGAGAATTGGTTGGACTTCTGCCCTGAGCTGAGAGTTTCTAAGCTAGGATCTTAACCTAAGGGCCTAACCACAAGAGACTTGCTCTGGCAGAATTTTTAATAACTCCTTGTGACTCCATTATAACTCCTGGGGAAGAAAGGCTTGGTAAAACAGAGGTATATGGAACTACAGTGCTGATTTGAAATTTTATTAAAATGCTAAAACTTTCTCAGTTATATAGAAATGAAGTTTAATATTTCTAAAGATGATCAGAACACTTACATTTCTTCCAATTCCACTGGCTTTGTTGCAGAAAATTGCCTTTATAAATTGAATTAACTGACTGAAGCAAATATGAGGTGAATGAAAATAAAACAGAGAAGCCCAGGGGTTTTTTTGTTCTTGTTGTTGCTTTATTTTTTTTTTTTATTATTAGACCTAGAATGACTTCCAGAATGTTATTCAACTTACTTCTTACCCAGATACATGTTTTTTTTTTTTAAATAAGACTTTTTAAAAAAAGGCTATGCCTGTTTTCATTTAACGTAGATGTACTTGTTTGTTGGTTTCTGACTAACCTCGTGTCTGAATAGAAAACATAAGAGCATATAAAGACTATAAATTATTGTGATAAGTTTCACCTTTTTCTCTTCCAAAGGACATAAAGCTATATTTTTGGGCAATCATCACACAAAAATGCTCAGTTGCCCTGAGCCAGAATTCATTATTGTCAAGTCATTCACTAGTGCATGAGAATGCAATAGAAGATGATTTATTCTCATATCTTGATTTTCAGTAATTACACAGGTGAGCTCCAAATATGTTTATAAGCAAATTCTATGCCTATCTAGAAATGTATTGGTACTTTGATGAAAATAAGAGATTGATTCACCTTCCATGGCTTGACTAAGTCTGTGCTCACTGCTCAGTGTAACAAATCTTAAGGTTAACCTCTACAGAAGTCAATCAATACCTCTTTATTATTCTATGTATGTGTGTAAAACATCAAAGACTAACTGACAAGAGACAGCTAACATTTCATTTCTAGGACAAGAACCTGTGAAACCTTACTGTATGGTTAATGGCTGAATCTTAAATAATTTTAATCTCTTCTCATATTTCAGTGCCTGAAGAGCTCAAAAAGTTGAAGTACGTACATGAAATGAAACAGAAAAGAATGTAAATGCAGAAAAAAATGAAATACAAAAAAAAAGGGTAAATTTAAGGACTGTTATTTATATTATTCAGGCTGGTTGATTTTCTTATTTGATGAAATGTACACTTCAGAAACGTGTCTAGTTGGTTCAGAGGAAGAAATCAGTCTTAAAAGCATTCATCTAACGCCCATAGTATATTGTACATATATTTACAGTTGAAAGAATAGTTTTCCAAATGCATGAAATCATGCTGACAAATGGGAACTAAATGAAAAATTTTGTGTAAAAAAATGTACACTGTCTATATTGATTTGGTATGTCCTAGTATGATTTCATATGACAGTTACCCTATAAATGAGTTGATTTAATAGGAATGTTATCACATTATGAAAATGAAAGTGTTTTCTTAAAATTATATTTAACTATCTAAAAGCAGTTATCTAGTATTTTCCCTAATTCCATTTTCAAACTTTGTGTAAACATTTAAATAAGACTGTTCAACTATTTTTACTTATATGTAACTAAAGTGAAAATAATTAATAAAACCCCCTCTCTTTTCTTAAAGGCTGAGAATACTGTAAACACAAGATCAGCTCTTTAGTTGTTACCTGTTCCTACAAAGACTCCTGACATCACCTGTTAATGTTTGCATTATATAACATCTAAAGTCAAATCACTTTGAGACCAGCAGGATGAAGCACCTGGCTTACTCCTACATCCAGTGTTTACACACTTCTCTTAACTAGGTGCCATGAAAATATGCTGTGCTTGTATCCCAAAAGGTGCAGAAGATACACCTGTTAATATTTTCCAAAAAGTCTCAAACTCATGACCAGCACCAATTTCAGACAAGGGAGGCTCCCTACTATACACAGAGCTAAGTGAGATCCAAACTGCTCATGATCCTCATATCCATCAGTTGTGCTTGAGGCGCTTGAGGTGAAAGGGGGCAAGAAGGGCAAAAATCACCAAAGATGAGGAAAACAGGATTGCTTAAATAAATTTACAGCCATAAATTTGAAGCGATAGTGGCCTGTTAAGTAAAGAGGCATTTTACAATAGAGTTTTTTGTGTCTAAGTCAGGTAAAACATGTTTAATAGAAATTGTAGTGGGCTAACCTTGGCTAACAGCAAAACTCCCATCCATTTGCTCTCCCCCACTTCAGTGGGGTGGGACAGGGAAAAAGAAGAAGAATGTGAATGAGAAAGAAAGCTCATGTGTCAAGATAAAGAAGGGCTATTGTTTCTCAGCTACTCTCACAGGCAAAACAGACTTGACTTAGAGAAAGTGCATGTATTTACAAAATTAATATTTTTGGTAGCAAAATACAAACAAAATCAAAGACACAAACATTAAAATATCATCTTTCCTGTTTCCTTTCTCAGAGTCAACTTCACACCTTCAGTCCAGATTCCCTTACACTCCACAGACCTGTTCCAAGCTGCACAAAGAGAACAGACGTTGTTGTTAGCACCTAACTGCTTTCTGATTCCGCTTTCTTCATGGTTTTCTTTGGCTACAGAATGTGCTGCCCACGGGCCACAGCTCCTGGCAAGAATATCCAGGGGAGGTTCTTCACAATGTGCAGTGAATAGGCTACTGCCATTGGGCATCTCCTCTTCCTCCTTCTTTGATCTGGGTGGTCCTGCTGCTGCTTCTCACTCTTTTTGTGTCTGTGTTCCCCCCTGCCTATCCAGGATCTTTCGTCCTTTCTTAAATACACTTTCCCAGTCTGGCTGTGGGGCTCAGCTGTGCCCTGTGGTGGGTCTGTTGGAGCCAACTAGAACTGGCTGGGAGCATCTATGCCCAGCACAGGGCAGCCCCTGACCTCTTGTCAAAGAGGGTGCCCTTGCAACAGAGACCCAGATACCTATCCAACCTTGTTTTGTGGTAAATATCACAAATCACAGCAGATTCTTGCAGTTGAAAAATTTGCCAAGCAAGCACTAGCCCTGATTCCAAGAGAAGCATCACTGGCCATGAAGAATTTTTTTAAAGCACCTGTCAGCAGAAGATGAATGCAGAATGCATTTTTGAGCAATTCGATCCCTAAAACACAATCGTTAGATGAAAGGAAGCTTACACAAAATCTACTAGCCCCAGTTCATGTCAGAGAAATGACAATAAAATTTGAAAGGAACTCAAAGAGTGATCTAGGCAACTGTAGGTCTAGAAAAAGGAGTTACAAAGGTGACAAAGTTGCACAAGACCTTGTGATACTGAATGACAGTGGTAAAATTATAAGAGAAAAACTGATAAATGATCAGTAAATTATATGAGGAAACCTAAGCCTAGCTGTACACACAGAGTAAGTGACCTGAAATTATTAACATCAAAGAAGAGCTTCAGAATTATTGTTTTAAAGTGTTACTACTTTGAAACCATCAGTTTAATGTTCAGTTCATCTGACAAATAAATGCCAAAAATGTGAGTGATTATTAGAAACAGAAGAAAAAACACATGAAACCACAGTGTAAATCTAATTATCTCACTTTTTAGAATATTACATCCAGATCTAGTTCTAGTTCTAGACACCATATCACACAGTAAAAGGAAACCATCAATGCTTTATAACAGGAAGGATGATTCTGTGGGTGCTGGATGCCTCAGTTTTTGAAGGGGGGACATACAGGAGAAATGGTAGATGAGATATGTTTATCCATCTACAAAGGAGCCATGTACGATACAAGCTAGGATTTTTGTGTGAGTTTTATTTACTTTTTGTTAACAAATTTGCATTTAAAATTCTATTCATAAGGCTTGTTTAATGCATGTCTTTTCTCATTTTTAAATTCATTCTTGTGGAAAAAAGGAATAATTAAGATATTTGAAAAATTAAGGCATATTATGCCTTTACAGATTTTAAATCAAAATAATATGGTTTGTGAAATCATTCTTGCAGAACCAAAGTCTCAAGACTAGGCCTCAGAAAAGCCTTCTGTAATAATAAGAGATTCTTTAGGAAAAAGGGGTTCAGGATAATTTGAGGAACCTCAAGGTGCACCAGTCCATGGGATCTGATGAGCTATATTGCTGGGTCCTGAGTGAACTGGTAGATAAAGAGTTTAAGTCACCATCCATCATAATTGAAAAGTTGTTTCAGTCTGGTGAGGATCTCACTGACTAGAGAAAAGGAAACACAACCCCCCATTTTTGAAAAGGGAAGTAAGGAAGTCCAGGGGAACTGCATGAAAAAATAAAACACACACAAAAATCCCAGCTTGCATTGTACATGGCTACTTTGTAGATGGATAAACACATCTCATCTACCATTTCTCCTGTATGTCCTCCCTTCAAAAACTGAGACATCCAGCACTCACAGAATCATCCTTCCTGTCATAAAGCATTGATGGCTTCCTTTTACTGTGTGATATGGTGTCTAGAATTAGATCTGGATGTAATATATTAAAAACTCAGTCTTTACTCTGCCTCAGCAAGATCACAGAGCACATCCTCTTGGAAATTATGCCAAGGCACATGTTAAATAAGGAGATGAGTGGTGGCAGCCAACATGGTTTCACTAAGGGCATTGTGCCTGGCAAGTCTGGCAACCTTTTATGACAGAATTACAACATTGGTGGGAAAGGGAAGAGCAACCAACATGATCTACCTGGACTTGTGCAAAGCACTTGACACTGTCTTGGATGACATTCTTGCTTCTAAAGTGGACAGACATGGATCTGATGGATAGGCCACTCAGTGAATAAAGAATTGTCTCGATTATTGTACTCAAAGGGTTGCAGTCAATGGCTCAAACATCCAAGGGGAGTCCAGCACAAGTGGTGTCCTCAGGGACTGGTATTGAGAGCAGCACTGTTTAACATTTTTGTTGGTGACAAGGACAGCATGATTGAAGGCACTCTCAGCAAGTTTCCTGACAACACCTGGCTGTCTGGTGCAATTGACATGCTGGAGGGAACGGTTGCCAACTAGAGGGACATTGACGGGCTTGAGAGGTGGGTCTGGTGAACCTCATGAAGTTCAAGCAGGCCAAGTGCAAGGTCCTGCACCTGGATCGGGGCAATCCCAAGCACAACTAGAAGCTGTGCAGAGAATGGATTGACAGCAGCCCTGAGGTGATGGACTTGAGGGTGCTGGTAGATGAGCTGCTCAATATGAAACTTGAAGTCTGAAACCACACCCTGGGCTTCATCAAAAGAACCATGGCCAGCAATGCCAAAGCTGTCAAAGGAATGTCTTTTCGGATGCACAAGAAAATCTGACTAACCGGGAAGAAACAAAAGTAGGACAAGCAGGGCTCGAAGGACAGCAGGGCCTACGCCGTGCCCCGGCCCGGGCCGGTGCCGCGGAGGCGCTGCAGTCTCGGCGCTGGGCAGTAGAGGGCGCCGCGTGGTTGCGATGCCGGGCGGGAGCGGGACGGGGCAGGCCCGGCCCGGGGCCATGTTGGGCTCGGCTCGCTCCCTGCCCTCTGCGGCCGTCTGCTCGCCGCGCCTTGGTGCTCCCTGCCATGGGCCAGGGACAACTGGCAGTAAAGCAGAAAGCCCTCTGCCTTCGACGTCAGGATTGCTTGTGTACCTCCAAGCTGTGCCTACAATCTATTGTAGCACCTGGGTCAGTGTTGGAAAGCAACGAACGAACAAACGAAGTGTGGTCATTTGCAACAGAGCTCTTTGAGGAATGGGTGTTGCTGCTTTTACATTGTCTTCGAGCAGAAACCAGCATGTATTCTGTGCTCACTCTTTGCAGATGTTAAATATTGTTTCATTGATGTCCCCCCCTCCTTTGTCTAAAGGACTCACCTTAGCTGAATGCTTTAAGCTTTGACCACAGACCTGGTCTGAGAAACTGTTGTAAGGAAGGTGGTCCTCCCATGCCAGCTTGACAGCTAAAATGGTCATAGAACGTGGCATATGACATGATTACAGCAACACCAGGCATTAGGGAGTACTTATTGCTCGAATCAGACCTATTGTCACTGTTGCAACTTGACTGGATTTAGAAAAGTTTGGAGTTTAGAGCAGAGGCTGAGGAAATCGGCAGTGATTTGACATTTGGAAAGCTGTAGGGTTGAGAGGCTATTCAAATACAAGGAAAACTCTGCTGTTGATGAAAATCTAGACAAAACCTGAAAATTACTATGATCCTACAAGAGAAATGCAACCTTTGGGGAAAGAATAGACATTATCTTCTGCCATTATCATGGATTCCAATCCAAAATATGTAATGTGGCCAGGAGAATGTGTTCTGTTTTGAACATGAACGGTTGTCGTCATGCACTGTTAATGATTTTGTTTCACTGATGAAAATAACCCCAAACCAATCTCCCAAAATCTCACGTGCACACCAAATCAGGCTATTGAGGCAATGTGTGATAGTGTCTCTTTATTTGCTATGTCTGTCCTGTAGAGACAGCATGCCTGCATTTATTTCTCTCTAAAGATCATGGATTTCTGCATGGTTTTGTGTGAGAATAAAGACCTTATAGAATAAGTAATCCAATAAATGTAAAAAATGTTGTATATATATGTATTTTGCAAAGGGTACTTTTGATTCTCAAGAGGCAGGCTGGATTCTAGAATTGCCTTGATGATGTTACTATGCTTGGAAAGTTTGCTGGAGGTCATGAGAAGCATATATAAGCATCAGATTAGGCTGAAAGAAAATGTCCAAATGTCTTTACATGGAAACAGGCATACTATCCTTGAAGGGTAAGAGGAACAGAGAATGCTGTTTCAAACAAACAAAGAACCTGTTCTAAATAATTCATTAAGTTCATTTCATGAATACTCTTGAAGATTCAGGGTGATCTAATTGTGGCCTTTCAGTCCCTGAAGGGAGCCTACAGGAAACATGGACAGAGGTTATTTACAAGAGCATTTACATAACAGAACAAGGGGGAAATGTTTCAAACTGAAAGAGAAGAGATTTATATTAGATATAAGAAAGCAAATTCTTTAATGTGAGGATGGTGAGGCACTGGAACAGCTTGCCCAGAGAAATTTTGGGTGTCTCATCCCCGGAGATGTTCAAGGCCAGGCTGGATGGGGCTCTGAGCAACCTTGTCTAGTGTAAGGTGTCACTGCCCATGAAAGGAGGGTTGGAACTAAATGATCATTAGGGTCCCTTCCAACCTAACACATGCTGTGATTTTATGTATTTCATACAATTCCGTTATGTTTATGTCCTGGCTGGAAACTATATTCAAATTACACTGACTTGCAGTTGCTACAAGCAGGACCCACATACTCATCCTAGACTGCTCTCAACTCATTCCCTAGGAAAGAAGAAAAAAAAATTCTTTGTTCATAATCATGCCAAATGGTACATTTTTTAGTTATGTGTTTATGTTCTGTTCTGTGGTTCTGGGTTCAGTTCATGATGACTGACATAAAGAACACGTCTGTCTTGTCCAGAACACTCCATGAACACAAGATTCCCTCCTTCCCTCCCTTAAATATCATCCTGAGAAATTAATGTTTATTATGAGCAGTTTTACTGGGGACCAAAGGTAATGGCGATAATTTATATATGGTAGACTATCTTTCTGAAAGTTCTGTCAGCTCAGAGATGATTATGTTCTGTGAAAGAAAACTAAAAAATGAAAAAAGGTTCATATTGCTAAAGAATTTTTTTTCAGTAATCATAACCATTCTATGAAGATCATTATGTTTATTTTCCAGAGAAGCAAAAAAAAAAAAAAAACAAACCAAACAAACAAAACAAAAAAAACCAACAAACAAAAAAAAAAAAAAAAAAAAAACAAAAACCCCAAAAAACCAACCAACCAACCAACAAACAAACAAACACCCCAAAAATCAAACCAAAACAACAAAACAAAACAAAACAAAACAAAACAAAACTGCTGAGAGAAGAATAAGCACAAGAAAGTGCTTATTTGCATATTGGCTACATGGAAATGAAGATCCTGCTGTGGAAGACACAGATTCAAAAGAACCATAGATTACTTGGTGACAGTAACAGAAAACAAGAACTCACAGGGTGGGGATCTGAATTATCACAGAGCTGCTGAGATTTTTTCTGTTCTCATACGACAAGAGTTATACAAAAGACCACTTTGAATTCTTGTTCTTCATTAGACACTTCACCAGAAGTTTGAAAAACAAGGACAATTATTGCATTAGCAGAATTTTAAATTTAAAGCCTAACATGTATAAATTATCATAAAACAGTTGAAGCCTTTGCAGCGATATACTTAAAAATACTGGAAAGCTTGGTGTAAGGTTCATTCTTCCACATAACATTTGTCAGAAAAGCTATGAACTAGATGTGTGATATGACAAACTCATCTGCTGTGCTCAAGAGAATAGATGAGAAAATACCACGCAGCCTATTGAAATGTTAGATCAAAAATCTGTCCTAAAGATAGGCATTGGTTATTTCCATAAGATTTTTAGATTTAAGGCACTCTAAACTCTTTTGTTGCTTCTTTGTGACCATTTGATGTGCACAATGCCATGAAATGATGTAAAGACCCACTCTCTCCTAGATTCATCGCAACGTTTAGTGTCAATCCATTTGACAGTGTAGCACTTGATTGCCTTGATTTAACCACTATGACAATGATTTCAGAAGAGGTTAGAAGTAGCTTTGTATCTCTGTGTTGATTTAAGTTTTTCAGAGAGAGAGAGCACACACCATTTTATATGTGTTCTAGCAAGCTAGCTGAAAAGAGGAATATATCAGTATTTGAAACAGAGTTTGCACAGAAATAATCTGGAAGAAAAAACTTTAGTAGACTTTCCTCTATTTGGCATCTTCTGAGTTGCTGTTTTGAGCAAAGGTGTAATAGAACTCTACTAGATTGTTGGTTCTACTAGACTTTTGTTCAAAACAGCAATTCAGAAGATGCCAAATGAATTCTATATGGAAAGAGATGTGTTAAATATTGCTAGGTTATGGATGCCTAAGGCTAGAACATGAGCCCAGATGGCTGAAGTTCAACAGATGCCACAGAACTACAGAACTTGCATAAATATGTGATGTCAAGTGTGGGAAATCAGAGTGACGTTTTTCTGTGCAAGTAGGAATGCCTGAGTATTTTACAACAGCAACAACAACAAATTAAATTCCCAGTCTTTTACATTTGCATTAAAAAAGAAAAAGAAGACCATGTTCTGCATCTCTATCCTGTCTATCAGATATCGATGGGATTTTTCTTGCAGGTTCTTACAAAAGAATTCAAAATATCTATTGTAAAATATCAAAGATATAGGCTTTATCTCTGATCTAATGGCTTTATCTCTGATCTAATGGGTTTATGAAGATTGATGTCATAATTAGAAACATACCAAAAAGGCTGCATAGACATATTCAACTCTCAAAATACAGTGCAGGACTGCTGAGACATAAGGTTTCACAGTATTATTCTCTTCAGTAGAGAATGAAAATCAGCTTGTTTGTACTGTGGGAAAAATGATGACAAAGATTTGGGGCCTCCAGATGTATCAGGTGGCACAGTGTGAGATAAAATGCTAAATCTCACTTGCATTTAGTGCCATCACTTCCCAGAAATAAATACTGGGCATTTTTAATGAGAAACAATTTTCACATGCAATGGTGGTATCCTGAGAGATTAGTGCAGTGGTCATATCAAACCCTCCATGCACACAGGCACATTGGGCATGGAATCAGCCAGTGCTTCATCCAAATTCGATGAGGGAAAAATTGCAAGAAGCTCTGAGAGCCTCAGGCAGAGAGCCAGGGTAGGTGAAGAAGCAATCACCGCTATTAGGATAGTAGAAACAGTATTTGGAGAGCTTATGTTTGAGAAGCTCAGGTGGGTGCCTTGCAATGACGAGTCAGATGCTCATTAACTTCAGCATTTAGCACTGTAAGAATAATTATTGCGTAACATACATTGCCCAGTGGAATTCTATTTTAGTTCTTTCAGTATTTTTCAGTGTACTAAGTCTATACCTAGATGAAAATGAGATCACTACCACCTTTTTGTCTTTCTGATGTTTTACATTTTGTTCCTTATGAAGTTTGTACATTTGTGTCTCAAAAATCCATTCATTTGTTCTGCTGACAGTCTTCTTCAGGAACATCTCCATCTTCTCGAAAACTTCCTCTGTCCATTTGAAGTCCTTATTTTTTCATCTTTTTTTTTTTGTCAGACACAAAACCAGAATTTTTTGCCTTTAATGTCTAGTTTTAATTTTAAACTAAATAGTCTAAATATTAAGTGGTGAGAGATGATGAAAAAAACTTACTATCAAAGGTAATCTGATCAAAAGTCGTTTGTTATAATGGCAGGATATCTGAAGAACAGTTTTCCATGTCTTTATAAAAAAGTATGAAAATGCAGTTATATTGATGTAATATCTCACCTGCCTTTTACAAAGCAGATTTCATTGGTGATGCTGGATATGTACTTTAGGCAGTAGCCACTACATTTGGAATCAATGATTACATATCTTGACTTTTGCCATTAGTTATAATAAAATAAATATGTATGGATTTTTATTATTTTTTACCATGAACACTTTACAGGACATGAGTTAAACATATGTGCGGCTCCAGACTGCATGAGCATAATCCAAGCGTAAAACAGCACATTATCTCTGAAGTCTCACATGTCCTTTCTTTAATCTTCCCAGTTGTGTCTGAAAATCCTTGCTAAAAAAGAACTTTTGTATACAAATAATTGGAAGAAAGATGAGGATTATTTTTTCTGACCTTGGCATAATTTAAAAATATTTTTAAAAATACAGGAAATTATGAGGGCAGAACATAACACTAGATCATGTGTTTTGGTAAAAATGAAGACACTTTGATATAAGTAAAAAAGAATCACTGTTGTGGAGAAGCAGGCCCTCTAGCTGACAAAAAATAATGTCTGGCTAGAACTTTTCAGAATTCAGTTGTTTTAAGGAAAAAAAAAGGAAAAGGTGAGGCTGTTGGAAAATTAGAAAAGATAATGGCTTTCTCTTCTTAGTGTGTCTGTCCCCCTGCCCATGAAAGCTGTTTTTCAGTGCTTGCTTTCTCTTTTTTAGAACTATAATTGGATATATATTTGTAAGTCATGAAGGTTTATGTTGCACACATTTGTTCTATGACTAATTTTATTTTAGATTCTGTAATGATTTTTTTTCCAAGGCTGAATCCTCCTCCTTACTTTTCTACTATGTTTTAATATTAACAGAAGAACCTTATGAGAATACTATGTCTAAATATATATGGCAAATCAAACAGCTGCTAAGAGTTGGAAAGCCAAGAAACCTGTATAGAGAAGAGCCAGCATCTGCTATTTTTCTTGGTGGAACCTTTCTTGTGGTTCTGTGATGCTTCCAGTGCCTTTGAATATCTGAAGAATTTAGAATTTTGTCAGATGTCAAGTCTTCTGTCTTCACAGTAAGGGAAACAGACAATTGCTTAAAAAATGTCATGATCGGCAAGTGAGTGCAAATGCATTGTGTCAATTCAGAAGATTTCTAGTCTGCAGTTAAATACTCAAAATTAAATTCATTTTCCTATTTAATTCATCTTCCCCCCCACCCCCCCCAAAAAAAAACAACAACCCCCCCCCCCAAAAAAAAAATCCAACCAAGCAAAACCTTAGAAAAGTTTTTTGATTTAATCAAGTTGGAAACTTGAACTTTTATCTCAAAACCATGCTTTAGAGTTTATAAGATCTGTTCTGCAATTCATGCCATGAAATATTTTCTTCACTAATTTTTAATTGAGGAGAAATTTTTGCATCAATTTGTTGAGAAGTGCTCTGGCTGAATGTCAGGTTTCTGCTACTGGGAGTGCAGCATTGCTGTGAGACAGTTTTAAAGCAGGCTTTCTGACTGGATGAACGGATGATTGCCTGTTCTGCAGTTGCCTTATTGAAACCTGCTACTCACACAATCTTACTCCGAGAAGGAATAAAAATACCGTAATTCAAAAATATAGAAAAGATTAATTTACAAGCACTTAAGACTGACTCTTGAACAAAAGGTCCTGTGTAGTCTTACACACATGCCAGTAGTATATAATGCTGCACCTCAGAAGAGTAATGCCTCATTACCCGAGTCATACCCTGAGTGAAGACCACCTGAACGATGTTAGATTCAGGCAACACAGAGGTGGAAAGAGGAAAATATTTAGTAATATAAATCACAACTAAGGCCATCTGTCCTGCAATTGTCAAGGCAGTAGACCGCCTCAGGCTCCTCTTGGGCTCTTCATCACTACCAGCTACCTGAATAGTAACAGCTGCTGCACTTTCTTTCATCTGTGGATAGTGAGGAGGCAGTATTCCAGCTTGTCAGCTGCTAGTGTGCCCACAGTGAGCCATATATTTTTTATCTTTTGAATCAGGCTATTACAGTAACACACTTCACATGGGAATACATTCCTATATATAGAAAAATTTCTAATGGCTTCACATTTAAATACAGTAGATGCACTTCAACAAACAACTTTTTTTTTTCTTTGATTAAACACTGACTGTTCCTCAGTTATCAAATCAAATTTGAGATCTTGGTTCCTGGTCTTCAAAGCTCTCAAGAGACTGGATAAATTTAGAAATATAAGCGTTATAATCATAATAGACTGGAAGGTTGCATGAAGAGAACATCTAATCCATCTTTCCTGCCAGAAGGCATAATCAACAAGGCAAATATCAACTCAGATATATATTGGTCCAAGCTATTTTTATATATCTCCAAAGGAGACGTTTCACAGACTCCCCAGACAATCTGTTCCCGTGCTTCACTAACTTTGATCACTATATAAAAAAAAGTCATATTAGTAACCTAAATCTTCCCTGTTGCAATTTAAACCCATTATTTCCTGTCCGATCCAACTTGAACATGGAAAACAGATTTTTCTTTTCCTTCCTGCGGCTGCCTTTTGCTTACTTGAAGACTCTTGTGCCTATCTTCAATTTTCTCTTAGGTTAAACAACCCTAACTCATCAAGTCTTTCCACAAATCTTCTCATCAATCTCAGTGCTGTCTTTCAGACTCTTTTCAGTTGATTCCAAACTGAACAGAGTGGTACAAATAAAAGTTTATATTAACTTCTGAAGAGATGAAATAAAAAGGCTAAAATATTAAAAAATATAGATGAAGGAAATTGTCTTTTCAGCTTAAATCTGATTGGATATTAGTAAGGTAGTACTTTCAAAAGTCATATGAAAATGTTTTATGAAAGTTGAGATACCAGGTAGTAAGAACATGAATAAACATGGAAGGACATATTAGGTGAAATATACTGAAAGACATTAAAAAAAAAATCCATTTGGTTCTGAAGTGTTTAATGAAAGGGCAAAATAAGAGATGGCACAAACAGGTATCAACCTAAGAAAGGCCATACCCACAGTGAAAGCGGAACAAGAATAAAGTATTAGGCGTGTGCTGTAGCCACACTGAGTTTCAGGTGATGTGTAAGTATCCATAGAAAATACTAGAGAGAGAGTTGTGGCAGGAACTGTGAACTGAGTCGAGAGATCTAAGACTCATTTCTGAAACCTACAAATGTGCCCATCAAATCCATTCATCAGATACTTCTGCACATTCTACTAATAGAGCTAGAAGAAAGGGAAATTTAATTTTATTCCTAAACATGACATGGCCTAATTCCTATGGAGATGTATAAAAAAACTACATAAAGACCATGTCTGTCTTGTCCAGAACACTCCATGGACTCAAGATTCCCTCCCTCCTTTAAATGTCATTCTGAGAAATTAATGTTTATTATGAGCAGTTTTACTGGGGACCAAAGGTAATGGTGATAAATTAAATATGGTAGACTATCTTTCTGACAGTTCTGTCAGCTCAGAAATAGTTACTAGTTCTTTGAAGGAAAACTAACAAATGACAAAAAACCCCGCTCCCCTTTAATATGCTCTCTTTTTTTAATGCAAAAAGCAGAATCTATCAGACCTGTGTTAAACATAGCATCCATTGGCTTTGGATCATCTAGTACAGAAGATTTTCTATGAGCAAGTAATAATCTCAAATATTTACCATTAATTCAGAATACTGTGGAGGTATTCCAGATGTGAATGGAACTGTAGCTGAAACAGGAATGTCTGTTCAAATCTTAAACCTACTCCAAGGAGTGACTCAAGGCTATGAACTCTCTTATCCCCTGTTAATAATGGCACTTCATTCCCACTGTAATCTATTTAATAAATTCACATGAAACCAAAGGCAGTGGAAAAAAGGTGGAGGAGTGAGAGAGAAGACATTATGAAGCAGGAATTAGTAGCTGTTTCAGAAAAGGAGGGGAAGAGAGGAAACAGAGCAAAAGGAAGGTATATGCTAGAAAAGGAAGCAAGCGGTAGAAGTAGCAGTGTCTTTAAACAATCATTTTAAATTGAATTGTACTGAGTATACCAAACGCCTCCTTGTTTAGACTCCAAAAATTAGGGACCTTAGTCCAAAGGAAGTCTGTGTGTATTACAATAAATCAAAAAGTAGTCATTGACATGCAAAAGAAATCTTTTTCAAAAATGCAGTGTTACATTGCAGTCACAGGCCATCTCTGTTAGGTAATATTAATGAAAAAACTTACTTTTCTAGAATAAAAAGTCATATGGTGGACAAATCCAGTTCATCGTCTCTTAGAGTTTTGGCAGCGCTACTCAAAATGCTTGGGAATGATAACTTAGTTCTCTTAACAATTTTCCCACTCCAGTGTCTTTTTGGAGATCTCCGTCTGAAGAAGTAAGAGAAGGCCAGGCAGAGTATATGTTTCTGCCTAGATAGTTGTGAGTCTTACAGGATGTCTTCCATTTAGGGATCTTTTGACCTGGAGGTGAATGTACTTAGGGATAAGAGATCTTGGGGAATTTATGCCTGCATTTGGTAATCTCACTTGATGTCTCCTCACTTGTCTGAGTAGCACTTCCTTACCAATCCTCTTTGTTTCACACATAATTTTAAAGTCATAATCCCATGCTTCATCATTTACCTCTCTTGGATTCCTTACTTGTAATTTCTTAATTTGGAGTAAAAAATGCAAATCTTTTAACTCTGTCTTTATAAACAGTTTTCTGTACCCTTTTATTACCCTTCCTTGTAGCTTTTCAATCTTACTGTATACTTCTGAGGTGAGTGGGCTAGGAATATAAACAGTACAAATTCTTGACTAGCTTACATAACTCAGGCAAAATGTTCTCTTTTCCATTCTATTAATTCTAATTCCTAAAATTTGCTTGCTCTTCTAAACACCTCAGTGTATTGGCCTGAGTTTCCAGGATTTTATGCATGGTAACATTTATTTAGAGCTCATTGGTGCATATGAACAGTGGGGATTATTTTCCCATGTATGTTACTTTGAACTTACTGACATTGGTATTGTCTACCACTTTATTTCCCAGTCATTCAGCATTATGACAGTGTTCTATAGTGTTTTCACTGAAATATTCTCTCTATTAGATCCTTAATGCATGTTTCAAAATGGAAGTCCCAGCACCCTAATGTTATCCTATTCTAGTGTTAATACCATCAATTTTGTAATTAATTCCCTCCTGTCTTTCTGTATATCTATTATTTGTCCATGGAAACTTAATTTCATTGTAAATCTCTACTGAAAAATGTTAAAAGTTTCCTGAAAAGCCAGTGTAAAGTAACTATTTTCCGTTTGGTCATTGATTCTTTAAATAGACTCCAAAAATATATTAACAAGAGGCAAATTATTTCTTCCTCTTCATGTTCACACCTATCCATAGACCTACTCAGTCTAATTTTTATTACATTTTCTACCATTTTCTCCAGCATGGAAATCAAACTTTCTAGTCTGAACTTCAGTTCAGTCTGAGAATCTTTCTATGAACTGAAACTTTATTTCCCACTATCTGTGCTACCAAGGACATTTTATATTTTAACTGAATCACTTACTTCAGTGCATCTTTTTCATATTTTAGTCCCTTTGAAACTCCTAGGTGAGTACCATCTGGTCCTTGCAATTTGCTACAACTCATGTTATTGATTTTTTCTTCATAAAAATGTAAGAATGACTGCACTATGTCAGACCAAAGGTCTATCTACATCAGTATCATTCTTGGACAACACCAGATGTCAAGGGAAGATTATAAGAAAGAAAGAGAGAAAGGAAGGTGTTTTGGTAGTTCCTTTAAATTCTCCCCTGGCCTTGAACCATTTGTGGTTCAGAGATGACTGAGCATCAAATCGTCTGTTTCTTTTAAAATTCCTAATGAATTTTTCTTCTACAAACCTTATACTAGCGGAAGAAAAGCTGGACTTTTCACATCTGTGAGACCCTATAGCAGAGGTACTGTGTACTGTGCACAAAGAAGCAGATCCTTTTGTTTTGTTTCATGGTTTTAACTTCAGGAAAGGAAACTTTCCACTTCTTTTTCTGCATCTTCATTGAGTATCTCCAGATACTCATTAAGTTCACAGACTTCCATCTCATCCATCCTTGATTATCACTTTTCCAAGCTGAAGCATTTTTCCTTGCATGGAATTCTTTCCATGTATTTTCACAACATTACTGCCTCTGTCTCAACTTTGTGGTGGAATGTTTTTGTGGTCAGCAAGCAATCTCCAAGCTACCTCCAAGTATTATAAGTTTTCAAATGCACCTTCTATTTTTTTTTAAATATACTGTCATATCTGATGATTTCTCTGTTTGAAAGTAAATTCCGCTTCCCCTTACACCTGATCCCATCAGCAAATGAATGTGTGGTTGCAATCTGTCAGCACAGTAGCTATTTGGTAGCAAAATTTTGAATGGTATCCCAGTCAGTGCTATGAGTAAGGTAAGCACTAGCTGTCTTCTCTTGGATTTGCTAACTAACAGCTCCAAAGAGAGGTTTTCAGTATCTCTGGATGAGATACCAGAGTGTCATCTCTCTCATGTCCTAACCCGATATTTAGCGAGGCAATAAATGATTGAAATCTGCTTTCATTATTGAGTTTGCTGCTGCTTCAGCATCCTTTCTTATTTTCTGTGTCCCCAGTCACTTTGACTGTCATGATTTGGAAAGGAATGCAGAAATTGTTAATGTAACCCTAGTATTACCCACTTTCTATTCAATCATAGGTGCTGAACACTCCTGATTGATAGTCACCTTATGCCCTTTCTCATTTGACCCTGTTTATACTACAATGCCCCAATGCTGGAATAACTGGTACCTTGTAGTTATTTTCTTCTTACTTATTTTCCTTATTCCACATTTGTAATATGTCTCTTAAGTCAATATTTAAAAACAGACATTCTAGTAGAATGGTCTTGCTTTTGGGAATCATCTCTTCCTTTGGACTCAGTGTAATGACTTTGCAGGGCTCTGTTGGACTAGATTGAAAATTAGATTCATTGCAGTCAGGATAAATGTCATATCATGCTTCTGGGAATACATTTTTCATCTGTCCTTCTCTACCTTTTTAGATGCATTTTCTTGCTCTCTTTGATTTGCCAACTATGAAGGTAGAAAATAACACTGTTAAGGAAATGATTCCTCAAGAAACAGAATGTGCTGAGATCAGTTACTTGTTCAGTCAGTGCCTCCCATTCTATTTACTGCAGTTTCTGGGAAAACACAACTCAAAAAATAAAGTTTTTCACCTATCTCTGAAAGATACTTATTTCTTCCAATCACTCTTACAACCAACCTCTATCCTGCCTCATTTCAGCAGAGTTCAAGATTTTGTTGTCCATTCATTTTATCAGGCCAAGAAAGAAGGGGAGGAGAAAATTTAGTCATCAGTCTACACAAAGGTTGGGGATAGTCCATAATAGTCCACAAATCTGTCATGAAAAAAGATGCAGAACCTATGCCTGCAATTATAGATTAAAAAAAAAGCCTGTTTAATTTTGATTTAGTAAAGTTCTGACTCAACAACCACATGAAAACAAGATATTTATCTTATATCATCTTCCTTTTGAACAATCAAAAGATGAATGGGAAAAAATATTGAGAACAGAGAAATTATCAGGGCAGGCAGTGCATGTAAACTGTTGTGGAAAAGCTAACTTAAGTAATTTAGAAAAAGAAAGAATGAACAGATATACTGACTAGTGAATTGTGTAATGAAGATAGATGGTTTGGTGCTCTTAATTTAGTTTCATAATGTGAGAACAAGAAGACACTCAATTACTCTGAGTGTTAGCAAATTTAAAAGTGATAAAAGGAAACAATTCTTTATGCTGCAAATAATAAATCTTTGGAACTCAAATACTCTAACATTCAGTTACCTAAGCGGTTTAGATTGTTCAGAACCTGCCTTGCTGAATGAAAACAAGAACAGCTTTGGTTGCTGTTTGGAAACAGGAAAGCACAGTGAAATAGTGTCACTATATCTAGAATGCCTTTTAGAATGTTGGAGAGCATTTGCAATTTGATTTCAAGAGCATGTGCCGTGTTGGACATCCACAAAAATTTATGACAGCTTTTGGTGTTTTATGATCCCTCAAGGAGCAGCTATGGTGTTCGGCTTTAGTCCTTACCTACAGTGGCAGATTCATTCTCATGTCCTAGTCAGGGAATTGTAGCCAGCATGCCAGGCTTCCTGTGAGGACTGGAATAAAATCCCTTGGGCAATTGATCTGACTACTATAGCTAAGTCTTAGATAAACACTATTACTTTTTTAAGGCATGTGAATGAATCTTTCTTCTCTTACTGGTGTTATGCTTGATGACATCCCTCTTCATACTTAGGTATTATAGCTGAATTCCTGTTCACTGGACAGTTTGGTTATCTGCAGGGTGTAGGTATCTGTGAGAAGTGTGCTTGGTAGAACAAGGTACAAGCTGATTAAAGTGAAGAAGCCCAGGTGAATGTTTACAGCCACCACGGACAAACTTCAGACATTAAGGCTTTCAGGCAGCGTTTACACTGTTGTTGGAGTGATTCTCAGGATTAGCTTCAACAGTCAATTATTGGCACAGTGCAGGAGACATTTTGACATTTCAGTATTAAGATTTCACTGTTAATGAGAAACGTCCTCCCTCGGGCAGGCCAACAGTCCATCCAGCCCAGTGTGGTGTCATAGGGAGGTCAAAGGATGCCATTTAAGCAGAGTGCATAAGTCTGGCCAACTTGCAAGACATAACTCATGTACCCCACGAACTTCTGCAGCTACTGTATTAGAATTTTGCACACAAGATCTTATCCCATGGTTTTAGGATCCATTTGTGACCCTGTTGTTTATGAGTTTTTCTGTACCTTTTCTTCTTCAGATCTCTCTGTTTCTTCTGCCTCCCTGAGCATCAAGTTTCAGATATTCTCCAGTCACTGGTAGAACAAGTGTTTTGTTTTAAATCCATTTGGAGCCACCTTACTTAGTGTTGCAGAATTCGTCTGTTGCTGAGTTTAGTGAACAGCAGCTCTGCATTTCTGTTAACCCTCTCTTTGAGTTCATAACCCCTGGTCAGGCCCGTTCCTTAGTGTTCTCTACAGGAAGGATGCTAACCTGTCCTTGTGATGTAGCTACTCTGTCTCCTTGATAATTTCAGTTTTTTCTTCTCTTTTATGCACATTCTCTATCTCCAGTACATCCTTCTGAGCTGCAGAGATAAAGGACACACAGGCTACAAGGATGTAGCCATGCTAGATGCAGCCTTTGCCACAGAAACGGCCTTAACAATCCTATATGACTTCTGCACATGTAACTGCCAGTTCAGAGCATATCCTAATTCACCCCTCACAAGAAGTCAGCAGCCTAGGAACTCAAGCCCATCTATTATCCTCCTACTCAGCCTCTAAAATGTCTTACACAGGGCTTGACATTTCTGCCAGTCAAACTTCCACTTTAGAGACCCCATGTGACTATTTTAGTTTCCACTGCTGACAGTTTGGTTCTGTTACAATGAAGGTTCAGCCAAGTCTTTCTAATGTAGGCTCTTTCGTTGTCGTACATGGAGATTATGGGTCCCTGCCTGCCCCTCACAACCTGCACAATTTTAGAGAATGTTACTATGCAGGTCAGGGACTTTAGTCCCTTACCTGGAAACTGAATTTAGCTTTCAGAGTTTCCCTCTTGCATTTGCACCCTGTGACTGGACCGACAGGACCAAGTTTCTCTCCTGCATCCTTAGCAGGTTTAATATTTTAATTGACTTGACTGAAAATAAAATACTCTCACATTTGGAAAAGACAGAAGCTGTTACAGTCATGCACTTGTACATGAATGTGGTGGGAGGAGTTCTGTGATGGGTGGTAGATCAAAAGATTTTGATGTTAAGGAACATGTTTTCTGAGATTGCCAGAAGAATGAGGTTAGCTGAAGGGAAACTATGAATCGAAGTACTTAAACATTTTTTAGGCACTACATGCCTCCTGTTGTCTAAGGAAATAGTGTTCAAGTGTCCTGAAATCTTAATGACAGGAGGGTTAGGGAACAGATCTTCAGCTCATCTGTGGAGTTAGGCACAAAGGCCCTATAGTATTCCCAGTGTAGCATAGGATGTTTTAATGTTCATCTTCACAGTTCATCTTCTCAGCATTTATCCAACTCTGATTCAATGGTCACCACGACATGGCAGTTCTCTAAGGAATTTCTTTAGCACCTCTCTTTTACTTGCAGAGTCACAGGTCTCTTCATTTAGCATCACTGGCTAATTTTTTTCTCTGCTTGCCCTTTCTGCTACCTACCCCTTTGTACTGCTGGGGCCAGAACTCAGGTTGTTACTACAAATTAATTTTTTTTTTTCCTTGAGCTGCACACTTTTGCTTGCATTGACATAATTAACATACACAAATCATAATTACCATGCTGGAGTGACCTTTTGGATGGATCTCTTCTCAGCTTTGAACAAGCAGGAAATACAAAGATTTTTGCAGATCTATTTTTGCAGCTCCTGCCATGCATTGGATGCTGACACTCCTGTGTGCACCCTGAGGTGCCCAGCACTGTCAGTGCCCTGTGCTCAGGGTATTAATTGGCCAGCCAACAACAAAACAGCCAATCAAACAGCTTAAGTAACAAAGGCAGCATTGTATATTTACTCTGATTATCTTACTTTTGCCTAATGAAGCTGCTTTAAGGTTTTTCTCCTGGCAAGGATCCAAAATGCTTTTATCTGCCTGCATGCAGTGGGCTGTCAAGCTGAGAGAAAAAGACTCCTTTGTGTGCACGGTCTGTCTCGTTTTCAGAGGAGTTGCTGCAGAGGAAAGGGTGGATATCTTTGTGGGTGCCTTGACTTTCATATGTTGAAGGAGGCCTTTAAGGGTGTCTTTTTCTTAAATGTTCTGATTTTTTTTTTAAACTTTGATCCAAGTGAATGGAGTGTGTGTTGAGAGTGCATCAGGAGCACAGTTTCATCACCACGTGGCTCCTCCATTTTGGCTAATTTCTGTGTCACTAGTGATATTACTGGGCCCACTGCTTATTTGCTAATGCCCTCTAGAACTGGGTATATTCCCTCTATACTGATGGGTTATACCCCTGTCCCCATCCTTCTCAAAAAGAATGGAGGGATCTTAATGCAATTATTACAAAGAACCTTCTGAAGGAAGAAATCAAAAAACAAATGAAGAAATGAACCTGAGAAGGACTTCAAATTTACATGGCTTTAGTTTCCAGTACAATTTACAGCACAGTGATGCAATTCTTTAAGGAAAATTGTGAGAAATGCAAAGAGGATGCAAGAAGCATAAGAGCAATCAGGTTTGTACTCTCACAAAAAATTAAAAAAAAAAATTAAAAATCACTATTTATGTACTTATTTCTCAACTTTTATTCCCAGTTAAGACCTTCTCTGAATTTACAACATAACTTTTCTTCAATTCTAGAGTTAAGGCACTTTAAACAAAATTGTCTTCTAAAATTTTGCAAAGATATCTCATATTACAAATGAGAAGATTTCATATATTTTGGAATCTTTTTCCCAATTATTTCATAATTGAAAAAGTATGTTTGCACTCTTGTTTATATATAATATATTTTTTTTTCCATTTAAGAAGTTCCTTTTATAGTCAAGTGATACACTTGCAGTAACTATAGCCATGCAAAGAAACTTGTGCTGGAATGAGTTCATACTTGCTCCAACCAAGTATGCAATTTTCATTGCTGCACGTCAGAGTGCTGCAGTATACTTCAGATTGAATTTGCAAAATACTGTTTTTTCCACTGTTAGTTGTCTTATTTTTTTTTCTTATGTTTACATAAACATTTATAAAATAGGACTGCCTGGCTTCATAGTTTCCATAGAAATATAGCCACCAAACTGAAACTCCGGGAATTTGTTTAGGGTTATTTCCTGAATAGATGTCAGGATGCTGCCTGTGTGCCACTACTCATCATCAGCAAAGATGGTGCCCAGATCTGTGTGGCGACTGAGGTGTCCCAGAGTCCTGGCAACCAGATTCTGGGAAGAATATGTTAAGGCCTCTGGCACTAAGTCCTTAAAAGAAATGCACTAACCTGGAGAAAATGCAGGGTATTAAGAGAACAGAGATTAAATTGGTGGAAGGTGGTAGTGACTTGATCTCTGCACTTTCATAGTCAGCATGGTTCTTTGTTTTTTATGGCCACAATACCTGAATTTACAGATTTTTGTGAGTGATTTGGTAAGAGCTCAAGGACAGAATTAGTATCATGTTCCAGGAAAGCTGGCATGGGGAACTGCATGATGATTCAGCATGTCTCTGTCAGACACCTTCTAAAAGTAACAACTTGTTTTTCCAGTGACAGAGGAGAGTGAGGTGCATCTGGAAACCTGAAGGAAAAAGAGATCACAGTGATTACAAATGGTCTTACCCGGAACTCACCATTTGCCTCCATTAATCCACTGGTCATCTATTAATGAGGGTGACTGAGTTAAAGAGGAGGCAAATGAACTGCTAGTAGGGGCACTGGAAATCTAATTCCATCCAACCAACCCTTTCCATTTGGAGAGTCCTAATCAATACCAAATCATCCCTGTATAAAAACCTTTAACATACGCACAAAGTAATTTGTTTTCCTCCTATACAGTCCTTTTGATCTCATTTCCCTTCTGCTGCTGTCTATTTCTATTCTATTTCTCAAGTAAGAAATTTTTTGTGTCTGTCCTGGTAGTGCTTACTGCTACTGCTCTAATAATAATTAATCAAATATTATTATTATAATTATTATTTATTATTATCTTACAGACAATGTTTTATCTCATTATATAATTTAACACTAACCATTCAAAATCAGATGAATGAAAAATCTAATCTATTTTATCTAACAATAAAAGGTAATTTTTCATTAATATGCAGAGCAGTTTGCATTTTTTCTACAGTAATTACTTATTTAACCTTTCAAAACTGATATTTTTATGAACAACAGTATCAGATATTGTTAGATCATTTTGCTGGCTTTTATAAAAGATAATGAGTACTCTTGCTTTGCGTGTTCATTGTAAAGTAATTGTAGCTATCTTGTGGTTTTAAGAAATGTTCAGTCACCACAAACAACGTATTTCAGTTTATGAAACACGTACTATATATGTCACTTTCTGTTTAGTGTGTGCTTATTCCAAGATACCAGAGGAGCTGAAGTAGGTTCATAATGGATGTCGTTGTTTGCTTTAGGTAAAACAAATACTTTTTTTGATCCTGTGTGTATGAACAGAAAATGCTGTGTGACAAATCCATAGATAAAAGACATATGGAGCTGCTTCTCGGTATCTCAAGCACGGTGCAGAGCAAATAACCAATCAATTTTCTTTTAGATCAGTAACAAGTCATGTATTAATGAGTGAAACCTGTTTCACAGTTAACGTGCCACATGAAAATTCATCCTCTGGAAACATAACTTGGTTGCTGGACAACATGCAACCTTTCTGTAACAGTCAGTGTTCTATTTCCAGTATCATGTTAAGCTATTGATAACTAGCTCAAACACTCAAATATCTTAGGTCACTGAATCAACAAAACCTTTTGCAGAAAGTCTGTTACTTCATTGATTATAATCCAAATTTCAAATTTCCTTGTAGCTCTTATGCAATGATAAAACAAAAGAGGAAAAGAACTACAGAAAAGCAAACCAATCTCACTCAAATTATGATAAGAACGTAATTTAATTCTTATTTCTCCATACATGTTACTGACAGGTAACTATTAGATTCTGCATCAGAGTGGAACATCCCATACAGTGAAAATGAAATACATTAGTGCTCTATATATCAAAAATCTAATTATAAAAGCTTGACTTTTTTTGTGTTTTGACTAATTTTCAGTCTTACAGTATCTTTACCCAAATCTATGATAGCTATGAATTTTCATTTTAAGCAGGCTTATTTAACTATGGAATTATTTTTGGAGTTTGTGCCTTCCCTGCATGAATCCTTTAAAAGCAAGAAAGCTCTTACATTACTGTCTACATAAAAATGTCAATACATTTTTCCTCCTGTGCAGAGTCAACATAAATATGCAGAATCACAGAATATGCTGAATTGAAAAGGACTTATTTGGATCACTTAGTTCAACTCCTCGCCCTACGCAGGACACTCCAAGAGTCACATCATGTCTTTGGAGAGCATTGTCCAAATGCTCCTTGAACTCTGTTAGGCTTGGTGCTGTGACCACCTCCCTGGGGAGTCTGTTCCAGTGCCCAGCCACCCTCTGGGTAAAAAACCTTTTCCTGAATCCAACCTAAACTTCCCTGACTCAGTTCCATGTCATTTCCTTGAGTCCTGTCTCTGGTAATCACAATAAAACATCATTTCTCTTTAAGTAAGGTTATATGGGTGTGAGTTTAGGTCTTGGATTTACTAAAGAAGAATGCGAAAGGTAGTTGGGATTGCCTTTCTCTCTGTCTGCAGTAGCAAGTAGACCAGCAGAAGCAAGATCTGTAGTATGAAACACTTGGTGTTCATGCCCACAAGTCATGTTTTAACGGGGGAGGATAAACTCAAGGCTGTCTTGTAGTGTCCATCCCATTTGCAGCTGGTGTGCATTGGAACTGCTCCTTCTTCCTTAGTTTCACCTGAAAGGATTTCAGTTCAAGTACTTTGTGCCAGCTCCATGGTGCATATCAAAATAGAGGAAATAGGGACAATTGGTAGTTCCAAACTGCTCTCCTGATCCAAATCAAAACACAAGTGTAGGTGCATGTACTATGTCTCAAAAGCCACAATCAGGCCATAATCAAAAAGATAGGAAATGGCTCTTAAAAGACAATAATAGGACCTAAGAAATGTCAGGTCTAAAAGGAAAAGAATACTTACTATGGATATCAATGCTCAAAACCTGGACTGAAATGAATGCTGTAACCTGATCAGAAGATATGAGATAGAGAAAAAAAAAGAAGCAAATGGACACCTCTTAATACTATAACTAAGGGGCATTACTATTTTCTTTATAATATTAAGGAACAAATGGAATTAAAAAGCAACATTCACTGCTCTTTATATAAAGAAACTCTGTCAAACAAAATACTGAAGAACCATAAATATTCAGCAAACAAGTCTGTGTAGGGGCAAAAGATAACACACATGTAGGATGTTTCTTTCCAAAAAAAAAAAAAAGCGCCTATATACAAGTTTGTACAAGTAGCAGAACTGGAGGACTTGAAAAAATATATAGAGTGCAGAACCATCTGCTGCTGAAACAGTGGATTTGAAAACTGAAATTTTCTTGAGTTGCATTGGACAACAGCCCGTTTTCTTCTTCTCACACACTTTTCATTGCAGTTACATGTGTAGCAGCATGATATGTGAGGGAAAGAATAATAAAAGAAGCAGAGAGCAAAGAAACTGCACAGATGTCTTCTCCCTATTCCTACAGGTTCTGCCTGAGACATTAGAATGTCTATGAATTCATTGGTGAGGATCTGTGCCATCTAATGAAGAAAACTGACTTACAAAAGGAAGACCTTATTTCTTGCTATTTGATTGGGAAATTCCCTCATAGCAGAAAACTTGTTGCCATCTAAACATAATGCAATAAATAGATGTCATCCATTTTGTATTTCTTGAGCAATGTGTTTACTGTAATTCACTTGAATACATATAAATCTGTACTAACAGTTTTTTTACGAGGTGCTCTGCTTGACTCAGTAGGTGTTAACTTTGATTTAGTAGATTAAATATCTGATTCAGCAGGTAATTCTCATGTTTCAACAGGTTGTATAGTTGATTCAATCTATGAAGTATCTGGCAGTGTTTATTTTTTCCAAATGTTGTTTTATCTGCATTAGAATGAACTTTGTTTAGTTCTCCACATGGTACATTACTTTAAGTGCAAGTTAAACATTTTTTCAGAAATGTATATTATAAAGTGTTCATTTAACTATATTTATACAGTCTTTCTGCATTTCAAGCAGAAGATTATTCCCTTGTGAAAAGTGTTGTGTTTAAACCTTATTCTTCAATTAATATTAGTTTTTGTTCAGTTGTCATACTGAAATTTCAGAAACAATTTTTTTTTTCCTATGGTTTTTTTTTTTTTTACTATTTCATACCCATAGGATAACAAAACATAAAAGCAGAATATGGAAAAGATGAATGTTTCAAAATATGATGATTCATCTTTGACAAATAGATATTTATTTTTTGCTTTTTTTTCTAGTCCATCTTACAGGTTGCACAGCAGAAACTAATTTAAAAGAAACCTTGACAATAAAGTAGAGGAGAATTATCAGCAGGAAATATGAAGAAGAGAGTAAGGAGAAATTGAAGAGTAATATGGTGGCTTTGGTTGAATATCTGAGGACAGACTGTGGAAGTATGTTACAACATACTTCTCAAGTAAATGTTTTAGCAATAGGTAACATTCAAGTTCACAGGAAGTGTATAAATAATGAATCTAGAGAAGAACCGTAGCACTTTGGTGATGTGATGTGTGTCAGACCTAACAAAGGGCAAGTCTGTTAGGAGGCAGGACAAATATCCAAGGAAGTCATTACCCTGCCCGTCACACCACCATCTAGTGGTCCGTACCAAGATTCTCACTATGCAAAGGTAAATGTAATCTTGGCTAGCAGAATGGACTTTTTCTGAATCTTTCGTGGAGTCTTAGCAGTAGATTTAGCAGAATTTTAATTGCTAAAATCATGAAAACAGGTAAGCAGGAGTTGACAAGTAGGATCCTAAGTACTCAGGCCAAAGTCTATCATAGCTAGACCCGTTATCTCTTTTTACACTCATCATGTGCTCAGTGTTTTGTACCTGTTTTTCCTTTCACACATTAGATTATGGCAAGACATACTGATGGCAAGACATAAACCTGAAATGAAAATCATAGGACTTTATTTTGTTTATCTTCTTAGAAATTTCACTCAAAACTGCTACTCCATGCAACTTGAGCATTCTGTGCTGCCAAATATTCTTCTGTTTAATTGGACTTCTACTGTTTCTTGTTCTAAATGATAATTGCAGTTCTTCATTGCAGGTGGTTAATCTTATTTTATTTGCAATTATTATTTTATTTGTATTTTAATTATATATTTAATATTTTCTAAGTATAAGAGAAAGTTGGAGAGCTCTGGAAAATACCAGGCACAGCAAACAGTACTAGGAAGATACAAAATTTTTATTTTAGGTAAGACAAGAGAAGAATAACAGTTGTAAATAGGTTATAAGATTTTAGTCTTTCAATCTTTTATTAGGCTATCCTAAGTTTACATTTCACAGTCGTCGTAATGAGTATTGGCTATACTGATTGTTTTTATTTATATCTGCATGAATTGATAAATTAAGATGCAATTTTTGCATCTCTTACTTCAATCTTTGTAAAATGCAGAAATTAGGATTTCCTAGAAAAAGTGATTTCATTTATTGAAGTTGATTTTGGATGTTTCTTGCTTTTGACTTTTAAACAACTGTGCTAAGGAACTGTAAATATGATGTTGATGTACTGTGCTCTTGATCTGTGTTGGAATGGGCTAAGTTTTACCTTTTTAATGCATGACTAAAGGTATTAGAGGTAAAGAAAGCATGAATATCAATCTGTTTCTGTACTCAAAATGACCCCTGGTTTTATTAGTAATGGAATCTAAGTGACATCATCTTTTGACAGTCATGATCTTTAACCCAGTTTGATCTAAACCAGACTCCTTTGGAATGATACCATTAAGGTAAATCCCTGAAAGAAGAGCAAACCATTTTATTATAAACCATTTAAGGGTATTAAGTTACTGGGAATGATTTCACTGATTTTTTTTTCCCTTATAAAGGACAAACAATTTCAAGATTGCAGGTTAATATAAAGACACAACTGAACTTTGAATTTTTTTGAAGTTGCATTAGGTTTAATTTTCTTAAATAAATTATAAGTCTTCATATCTTTTAAAACATGATTTAGAGGTCACTGAAGTATTTCTTACATTAACACTGCAGTGCAAACTATATTATTATATCCAACTCCATTAAACAAAATGGAACTTCAATTAAAAAAAAAAAGTAAAGATTAAAGACTTTATACAAGGAATCCTATTCTTTCCACCCTATCCACTCTAAACCCATTCTATCTTGTCCTGTGAATTCATGGCTCTTTTCAGTAACTGGCTGTCCTGGGATTGTTCTCATTTTCCATCACATATTGACTAAGAATTTAATGAATTAACCAAGGTCTTTTGTTTATGATAGATCAAAAAAAGATTATTTTAAAATTTGAATATTGATACTAAATAAAGAATGGTAAAGTTTTGATTTGATACCAGGGAGAAAAGTGTTGTTCAAAATACCAACTTAGGCAAGAAAAGCTGTAAGCAAAAGATATGTGGTTTGATTGTGATATAAATTTTTGCTCTTGATTTTTTTTTGTTTTTAAAAAACCTTGAAGTCATTGAGTGGAAATGAGAACAGCAACTAAACACTCTCAATAGCAAAAATGCACAAATACGTTTTGAAGAGCTTTGCTGCTATCTAGAGAAACATTATCTTTTAATCAATTGATTTGTTTTGTTATTGTTTTTTCCTGAAAGTAGATTGCATACAGACAACCTTATAGTGGCATTATCTTGAGCTTAATCCTGATATTTTTAGGAGCCTTACTTTTGTTTTTATCTTGCAGCCAGGTGTTTCCAATAGTTTTGACTGTAAGATAACCCAATAGCTGGTGATTAATGTAGCCATCGAAAAGAATATAAACAATCCTGGAAACAGAACTCAAAGTTCAAATATGGATGCTAACAGTAATTGCTTTTAACAAGTGCAAGGAAGAAGTGAGAGGAAACCTGGTACTGAATTTTGTGTTGCCAAAGAGCAACTGACCAGCGATAACAGAAGCATCAGAAACACAGAGAGCAGAGAGGTAGCACTTTGCACAGGAAGTATCATGAAACAGCCCATGTCAGCCCAGTAGTAATTGGGCCTTTGAAGTTTCAAATGTGAGAAGAGATGAACATTCATCTTTAAAGTGTGCTGAGTCCCAGGGATTACTTTTGGTTAAAGTAGGAATGTGCAGTTATTTGAAACCTGACCCTGAGGTCTCTAAAAAGTTTGGCTTAGGTTGTAATGGAGCTGACCTTGTAAATTTAGACAGCTGCTAGACTACTGCTAGGAGCAAATTATTACAGCAATTGTGATTTTCATGACGAGCATAAAAGCAAAGGGCACCTATTTAAGACCTGTAAGGTCAATTTTCACATTTACTACATTGCAGAGAAGGAAAAGCGTTGCAGTCTCGCGAGAATAAGGTACTGTGAAGAACTTTGAGATTCTGCATAAAGCTGGAGGAAAAAGAATAAAAACACACATAAATATAGCAGTATAGTTCTTACAAGACCTGAGTTATTCTGGTGAAAAATAATATTTTATTTAAAAAATAAATGGGGTTTTTTTCAGGATATTTTATTTAAGAAAAGTTCTTGTTTACAAGCAAGTATTTAGAGAGAATGTGCCAAATATTAAAAATATATAGCAAGCCTTGAAATCATAAGAGGTTTTTTTATTTGATTGTTTTGCCTCTGTTTTTAAAAGAATAAATGCTTAAGCAAAATAGGTTTATCAAAATTCACTTGATTTTCTTTTTGAGTTTGTTGCAATTGAAGACTGGATATAAGCCTAAAGATATGATTTTGTGGTCACTTTATTTAATGCCGTGTCAATCTGAGATTGAAATCATCAATTCCTTTTTTGAACTTTGGAATTGTTTCTACTTGATCTATGTTCTTAAGTTTTTTGGGTGACTGGAATCCAGCAATTTTATTCAAATGAATTCAAAAAGTTGAGAATTATTTCTTTATGTGATATTTTAGAATTTCATATGGAAGCAAGTTTAATTTTTTTGCTTCAATTTATAGAAAAAGAACAAAATTACTGTTATGCATTTTAGCCTGTTCACACATCTGCGTAGCATTTGATTATGTGCTTTCCCCAGAACACTTAATATTTGATGGACCCAGATTCAAACACTCGTGTACACTAATCTTCCCTTATCCAATTTACTGACATATCACAACAAACCCGTTTATTTGGTTTATTTTCACCTTTGTGACTCAAATGTTTATCAGCAAACCACCTGAATTCTAGAGAAAAATTCAAAAATTGATTTTGCATGTCTGTACTGAGATGTGATGCTTTCACAGAGATTTGTGGAATCTAAAAAGGTATCTTCCTCCAAAATGTGGAAAGCTGATTTTGGTGTGGTTAATATTACCATAATTTGGAGCTCAAATTTATGAGCTTTGTTGTGCTGAATACTACACTCATCAAAAGCAGAACTTACAAAAGCCAGGTACAAAAAGAAGCAGCAAATTAGATTTCACAGTGAATGATGTTGGTTATGGTGTTCAGGTGCTTGTTTGGAGTATCACATTTAAAATTTATTTTGAGGAAGGACTCACTGACAGAGAAGTTGGAATGATCAAAAAAAGAACCTAAAAAAAGAATGGAAAAAAGTCATAAGAGGATAGGTATTTAAAAAAAAATTTGGAGTTGATGGGTAGCTGAGAGAACAAGAAGAGTGAATGCTAGTTGCCTAGGAAAATGCCATTAGGCATTTGAATGAGAGTGGTTTTGACTGATTGTAAAGCATAGGATCTTATTTGAGAGGATGGAGTGCATTTCAATTTGTATATAATATCGAACTTCATTTAGCTCAGAGGTGCAAGACAGATGGAACACCTGGGCAAGCAGATCAGTAGGCTGCACATATATTCAAGGAGAAAGAGGCACAGGAGTTTTAGAAGTGTTGGAGAACAAGAAAATGCATAAGAATGAACTCAGGAAGGATCTCCTACTAGTGAGCAGGTAGGAGAGGGTTTGGTCTTGGGTTTTGTCACTCATTATTGGAAATGAATGGGTGAGCCTCTATGTGCTGAAACAGGGATTTGGGGAATAAGCCAAATGCCTCAAATGATGACGTGGACAGGGCACATGAGTTCTAGAAAGGAAAGCAGACCTGTTTAGCCTGAATATAGACATGGTCATTAGATAAATTCCATAGCTGAAAAAGAATATGAATTTAGATATTTCTTAGACATTCACTGATAGTAGGAGTACCATCAAAATAACAGAGTGCAAGAATGGGCCATGGCTTGCAGTTGTAGAGTAGACCTTGTAATACAAGAAATGGAAGGTGAGTGAAGGACAGGAAAAAATGAGAAACAGCAAAGATCAGGATTTAATGATAACCATAGCTTCTTCTTTGCCTTTGTACATGCTTAGCAGTCAGCTCTTCACCTTTTAGATCCAATAATACAGACAGGAATGTTTTGTTTGTTTGTTTCTTTTTTCTTTATATTGTGACTATTAAACCCCTGTAGCTAAGTAGAGCTAAATAAATCCTTTGGTGTCCTTCATGTTTTCTAGAACTGGAAGACTTCCTGTATGTCTGTTCTTAATCCTCTTCATGTTTCAACAGTTTTTTTAAAGTGTGTAAACAGAGGTTGAAATTTCCAGAAGGTATTTCTTTAGTCTACATACAGTCTAAGGTCACATCACTACATATTATCATGTTCTTGGTGCATCAATTAAGTCTCTATATTCTAGTATCTTCTAAAGTTTGAAAAACTTAATTTGATTTCTTTCCTGTCAGTAAGGTTTATGTTTTTGTGGAATTCACATATTTTGGAAGATATACTGAAGAAAGTTTATGGAATTCAGAAATCTTTGGATCAATTAGTTTACTGACTGTGCTACCAAAAGATTTAAATAGTGATAAACATGCATCTAGAAGCCTGACTTTTCAAGGGGAGAAGTTGGTTGGTATAAGAAGCATGTGTTTCTGCTGCCATGGTGTAATTTTGTTATTGATTCCAAAAGCAGAAATCAATGCTTGTTCATTAGGATTACCCATGTTGACCCCTATGCTGTGCTGTTTGTTGACCTTTTTCTGTTTAAAAAATATTAAACCTTTTTGTTGAGCTTACCCCCTCCCTTTTACTAATGAATGTATCATTTTAATGTCTTCTAAGTGTTTTATATTTGTAAGTGACATTAATATTGTGTACTCTGCTGTTTCTGACTGGCACTTCATACATAGCCCTTTCACTCTCATCTCAGAAGTGTAACAACATTGTTCACTATATTTTGGTTGTCAGTGGAGATGAAAGTTATTCCCAGCAAAATCTGCCATGGAGTTGGCAGTCGTAGAACAGCTGACATCAAGCACAAGTCCCTTTCTGTCAGGGTTATGGCATGGTAGTGATTGAAAAAACATTAGAGTTTTGCATGCCACCCACCTCTGGTGAATACACAATAGATATGCTGGTTGGACATCTTAACACCCAACACTAGGGCTGGTAATTGTAGTGGAATATTCTTGAAAGTTAATGCATTTTCTTTGTGGTCAATTATTTGCTCTTCTGCCTATAGAAGTGCACATATACTATATATATTTCTTTATGAAACCTTATAAAATGTCAGGACACCTATTAGCAAAATACTAAGATGTAAGGACTTAAAAATATTTATGTAATCTCACCTTTACAGGCATCAAGCTCTTCTAATGGCTTTGTAAAACATGGAGATTGAACTTTGTTTGTAGAAGGGAGTCCAGTCTGTCTTTGGATATTCTGCAATTTAGGACCCACAGGTGGTTTCATTCTAGAGGATCTAGTTTCGTTTGCTTTGTCAAATGTACTAATCCTGATGAGCAGGCCCCAAATGCAAAGCTAGCTTGGACAGGCATTGTCAATAACTCTTTATGATAATGAATATCACTTTAAATTGTATCCACTGTTTAAGCAATATGTTGTGTACAGTGAAGGTTCTTAAAGATGGAGGAGAGATGTGGATAGAAACATCTTAAAGATGTGCTGGTAAAACAGGTGAGATTTCAAGAGCCAGAAAAGCGTAGCACCCTGAAAAACAGGTAAAAACATTTGGGATTAGGGAAAACATTTCTGCAGTTTGGCTGAAAAGACACAGAGGAATTTATCAGCCTGGATCTTCTAATAATTTCTGAGAGTATTTTCTTTTGGAATTTTTCCTACTTGTTGGTTTTTGTGTCAGAAATTCTAGTATTATATTGAGAGGGATTTCTGTGTTTCCTCACCTCTGAAAACTGGCTCCAAAAAAACTAAAATAAGTTTCCAAGCTCTTTTGAGCTGTCCCAGCTTGACTGATACTACTTTTCCATTGGAGTAATCACTATGTTGTCAAATAACACTCACATTACTCCTTTAATCTTAATTTTAGTGATGTCAGGCTTCAGTTTCATTTTATGCATCTTCTCAACATTAAAAAATGGGGAGGATATGTGTGTTTGTGAGCATACTGACTAAAGTGCTTTCAGTAGACTGTAGTTGGTACGTCTGAAAGAAAATACAGAAATTAATATATCATGACTTAACTGTATCTGTACAGCAGAACCACAGCATCACTGGTCTAGTAATTGTTTCTGTCATCACTCAATGCTTACTAATGGATTTTTCCCAGTTTTACCCTTAATTGGCCAGACTGATCTTGATTCAACTAGGAAGAGGATGGAAATTGCAACTGAACCCGCATATTAAAATACTTACAGAGAGTGCATGAAGCACCTGAGATCTCTCAGTGGTTGACTATAATGCTATAAGGTGGTTACTGTAATAATAATATTTCTGTTGGAATAAAAAAAATCATTTCAAGACTATCACTGAAGTATTTTTTATGCCTTTTTCAGGTATTCAGAGGCAGTTCTAAATGGTCTTGATTATTCTTTCATGTACTTTGCACTTTTGTGACTTGTGTTCCACATTTTCCTACACATTGAGAAACAGCATTGTTTTGCCAAGTAACCTATATATGACCCCCTCCCCTATCAGTTATTAACACTGTGCTAATTTAAAGAAATATTATGCGTTACAGTTTTGCTATTTATACAACACCTGAAAGCATGTTTACATTGCTCCATTTCAAAAGAAACTCACTGCTCTATGAAATACTTGAGGTTGTCTCAAGTCCAGTCAGGGCTCACATCATTAAATAAATATCAAAGCAAACAACTGAGTTTTGTCTTTGATTGGAGAACTTCAAGGAATAAATATGCCAGTATACTTTAGTCCTGCCATAACTTTACCATGATTGCTTATATGCTTATGAAATGAAACAGTCTATTAGTACAAAGTAAATGTTAAAAATGCGAACCAATATTTATCTCAATCATAAGCCAAGCTGTTTCTTTTCCAAACGAAACATGTTTGCAATTTCATCTGCCTGCTGTGACTGATAAAGCTTGATAGAACATTTACTAAGTGTGTCTCAAAAGTTCTCCATGGATGTTGGCTTTACAACCTCTTGCAGACAGAACAGCCATAACATAAGCTACCTGTAAAAAGGAATGAAGAAGTTGTCAGTAATTGCATGCTAGCAATCTGAATACTAGAGACCCTTTAAAAAGCAGGTTTGTATGTATTTATTGCAAGAAGAAATTCTATTTGATTTCCATCACAAATTGTAAATGGTAAAAGAATGCCCTAATTTTTAAGGTGTAAATGGGTTTCTACTAATTAAATTGATTCAATTTAGCTGCCATGTAGAACTTCAGTGCGGGTCTGGGTGAATGAAACTGGTACTGCTGTACCCACAAATGTGCACAGAAATGTGGACAAGTCTGCTATATTATGTTCTATGGCTAAGGATGTCTGATGAAATTTGGGATGGTAAGTTTCTTCCCAAATAGCTTACACTTCTTTTTTTTCTTTTCTTCTGAATAATGTTGCCACTTTTTAATGGCTCGTTTTGCTTTTCTAATTAGGAAATATCCCAATTGCATCCTTTCTAGTGGCTTGCAATGCTCATTTGAAGCTGAGGGAAATATTTTTATTGTACATTTAATGAAGAATTAAGAAAAATATGAAACTTACCATAAAAAAAGGAAGGAAAATGGCACTGTTTAATAAAGTAAAGAGATTGCACCAGGAAAACCAAGTAAAAGGAGAGAACTGGGGGCCTCAAGAGTTGTCAGGGTTTTTCCAGGCTTTTCTGGAAGCTGCTTTGACAGGTTCAGATGTTGATTACAACCTTGGTCAGAACTGTCAAGCCACCTTCTTTTTAGGACTTTGAGTTAAGTATATGTTTATAAAGTAAAGAAAAAATAAAGTGTTTTGGATAGTCTGAATAAAAATTACTTACTTTCTAAAAGTTCTGTTTACATATTTCTCCTGTTACTATAAACTTTCTAGCTTGGTTTATTGCTACAAACATTATCTTTAACAGTCTTGTAGAATGGCTGAATATATTAGTAAGACTGCTCTAAATCTGATTTTTCACTAACAAAAATGTACTCCAAAAGTGTAAGAAATACTGAAAACTACTATGTTTCAGACAGCTTTATAAGTCAATTGCAACTATTCTAACAGCAGCTGCTGAGAAACTTCTTTGAATTCTTTCGATACCATATCCTGACATTACAAAATCTGTCATTTTGATATATCTTGAAGTGTAGAGTAAAATATAGTACAGGCTTCTTGTACGGTATTAAAAGTTTCAGTTTTATGACTATACTGTTATTCAGCCTTTCATCTGCAGTGCAGATCAACATTTCTGAATTTATTACATACATCTGTCTGAACTCTTGCTGCTCAGTGGGGAAAAACAACAGTTGAACATAGGAAACTGGAAATCCAGTTTTGGCAGGTTTTGTTCTAAGTAATCAAAGTGTATCACAATCGTGTTTGAGGCAGATGAGCTGAAACAAAATGAAACAAAATTAAAAATACCCAAACAAACAAAAACTACCATGTTTTCCCTTCTATAAAATTAACAGAAAAGGTATTTATTTTCCCTAAAAATAGTCTGGTTTTACATGTTTTTGATTCTTGGCTCAAATATTCTTTAATTGCTTTCCCATGAATGTCTGAAAATTGTCTGAAAATAATCTTAAAGCTGGCATTGCCATCTTCTATTTTTTAGCTGTTCCAGAAAAGGGACCAAGATTGAGGAAAACATAGATTAGGTAATTAAAATCCCAAGTAGGATTTTCTGTTTTGGCTTATTCTTCAAACTTCTATGTGTTTCTGGGAGGTAGGCTAAAATATTCCAGATAGCTTAGCATCTACATAAAAAACCCAGGTGGTTGTGTAAAGAAAAATGAGGTTGCATAGAAATAAAAGAAAAAAAATCACTAATCAATTTAATAGAAATATTGGATGGAAATAAGAAGTCAGAGATGCAGATGGAGGAAAAACGCAGAGTAGAGACAGAATCAACACCTGAACTACAAGGAGAGAAAACAAACATCTTTTAAATCAGAATCTCCTGAACTATTTGTATCAAGAAACGCTTTTGCAGCTACATCTCTTCCTTCTGCTGTTGTACTAGCTTCAACTCGTAATGGAAAGCAGAGTGTTTTTATTCTTGGTGAAATATCCTCAGGAACTGTCTTTTTTCCACAGCCTTTATGGATGAGGAAAGAGCACAAAGACAGAGAATAAATCTCTAAGAATGCAGGCAGTTTGGATGGCAGGGACATTTGCTTCAGCTTGCCTCTGTTTAGTCCATCATGAACAGTATTTCTCAATACCGGATTTTTTCTATTTAAGAAAATTTTTGTGTCCCTCCCTCCCTCTCTCCCTCCACAGGGCTATGATGCCAATCATATGGTAAAAGAGGCTTGATATAACACCTTTCTTCAGAGGTCCCTTTGTAGTCCACTTTTGAGGGCTTTTGTTTTAATTCTATATATCTGGTCTCTAACAATCCAGTTCTATATTAATTTTATTATGACTTGCTCTGTACTCTGTGCCATAACTGACATGATTCCTTTTATTCCTCCTTTCTCTTACTGAACATTCTGGGTTTGACAACAACATGGCAGATTGATGTCTTCCCTTTTCTTCCAGATCACTCTGGTCTCCTTTCTCCATCACTACAGATAAATGTCTTCCTTTTAGGTCCAGTTTTCTCTTCCCTGTCCTTGTGATATCTCTCTTCTTTGCATACAACAAACAGATCATATCCAGGTAATGAATTATATTTATTTTTGAACAATAGCACTGCTGCTCCAGTGGTTTTCTGCCTGATTACTGATCTGTTTTCCTCAGGTGTAAATGATAATTTCTGTTTGAAATATTGCATCCATACTTATCTCTCTCTCTTCTGCTACTCAGATTACAGTTCAGTCCACCTGCTGTGTCTTTCCACATCAAATTCACATGTCACCAATGGTCATGACTCTAATTTAATTCTTGCTTCTCTTTCTGGTGCTCATCTAAGCACCATCATCAGGTCACTCTTTCTTCCATACCCGTTTCAAACACTGAAACACCATTTCCAATTTCAAATTTCTCATTTAACTCCACCTCTTTCACATTCTGTAGCAACATATAATGAAATAATTATAAATATGACATTTATTATACTAGGTAAGTATTTCTACTGACTAAAATATGACATATTTATATATTTATTACATGCAGAAATACTGTGATTTAAATATATGTAAAAATAAGATAATAATCTGTATGTGAAATCCCATCGAAGGAATGTTTAAGTGCCTTTTATCTTTTTTTACTTTTGTCTATGAATCCTAGCAGACTATTTTATAAACATTTCAATTTACCTCTACAATAAAACAAATTCAAAATTTGTTTTCATTCTTCTGAAGTACAACACTACTCTAAAAATTTTGTAAATTGCTACCTTCATCTTTATTTTGAAAATAAATGTTTCTTCATTTTTGCATGTGTCACCTTTTCAATGGTTTTCTCAGGGACTAGCTAATAATCTAGTGCAGAAGATGTTCAGCTTTGTTTAATTCACAGGTTTTGCAGTCAGCTTACAAGACATGGTGCCCTCAGCCTGTGAGCAGGATTCAAGGATGCCCCGTGCTGAACATATATGAAATATAATCCCAAGGACCCAGATTTGTTCCCACCAGGGAAAGATGACCCTCTTTTGCAGTTTAAATAGTTTTTCCTGAATTTGTGTCCTGCATAATTCCCTGCATTTTTTTTTAAAGAACAGATAAAATACACCCTTGTTTTATTGCACTTTTCTATTTGCTGATGGAAGGAGATCCAGATGAATTTATATGGACATCATCAGACTTGAACAGGGTTAATCTGCTTAGGCTCAGGTGAGTTCATTTTAGTTTTGATTCACTTCATTGCACGTCTATAATGGTTATTAACAAGCTTAAGGACCTTTGGGAGCTTATGGATAACAATGCAGCACCATGGAAGGTGGGAAATCATTATCCTCATAAGGCTGGTGTAATAATTTGCAGTCACACACAGTTTCTGTACTAATCCTTGGGGTTGGGATAGGTCACTAGGTCTGCAAACCTTTCATCAACTTTATACATTTTTTGCTCTTGCTCTTTAATTAATGAATATATAGTAACATAAAAGTAGATGTAAAGAGTTTAACATATAAGTTTGTTCAAGCATCACTGGCAAATTTTACTGCCTGTATGTGTATATTCATTTTAAATACAAGGCTTATGATTTTTTTTCTCACTATCATATATACTGACTGTCTGTCTCATGATAAGTGATATACAATATTTAAGAATTGGAAGAAGCTCCACTGACATTTTCAAAATTAATGGTAGTTTCAGATAATATTTCTTAGAATATTCATTTAATTCACACTTTGTAATGTAGTTAGATAATACCAGGTGTCAGAATAATTCTATATGTAAAAGAGGTGCTTATTCTGTGATCTGTTTTTTAAATATAAGTCCAAATACTGGAAGGAAATGAACATATTAATATTATAATACGTTGTGAATATATAATATTCAAAACACATATGTTTTAAATACCATGTTTTTCCACAGTTTTTCAAATAATTGGTCATGGTAAGTAGATATTGTACACTTTCTAAGAGAGCAGAGGTTTTGTAAGGTTGAAATTCAGAGTCATCTTTAATCTCTGTGTTTGTCATGCAAACAGGAAAACCAGCTTCTTTAACCAGTTTCAAAATGAAACATCATTTCCCCCCTTCCCCCCCAGATTTATGATATTCTTCTTCTACGCAAACATAAGTGATTGCTTTTAATCTGAGCAAGAGTAGCATGAATAATCAGTTCAAGGGTTTTATAGTTACCAACTTATTGTTTTACTGTTACTTCTGGAAGGCAGGAAAGTCATAAGAGTCACATATCTACTATTTTTTGCCCTTCTGGCAAATTTTGACACATTGGACCCATTAGTCAATCTGAAACAACATGCTGTAGGGCTGATGGCATCTGAGACTGTAACCAAAGCAGACAAAATATTGAGAAGGGAATTATTGAGAGTTACTTAGGTGAAATCACAGCTTGAGCAAGCCCAAGAGGGCTCTCAGACCCACAGCCTACGCCTTTTCAGAAATATCAATTAGTCCAGTCAGTTCTCACTCAGAGAATAGAAGAGGCCCGAGTAGTTGCACTTCCTATCTTATTTGGTGTTGTCTGGAATTTTTTTTTTTGAATTTTTTTTGTTTTGTTTTGTTTTTTTTTTTTTGTTTTTTTTTTTTTTTTGTTTGTAGGAGAAGACCAGAATTAGTGTCCTTCCCTCCCTAAGTGAAACCAACTGTTTCATACTGTACTTCTCTGAAAATGTCTTTTAGCTCCTTCTAGGGTGCACATTATTAGGGAAGATGGAGGCAGATGTTTTACTCTGCTTCTGATGCTGTTTCCTAAAGTAACAAAGAAGTCAGGGGTTAGAAAGAGAATATGCAAGAGAGAAGAATAACCCAGAGGTAATTAGGAGATGTAGGAAAGAGAGGAAGTGAAACAGCAAAGTTCTTAAATTTCAGTGCTGGCTCTGAAAAATGAATTTTATGTTGCATAAAGTCTGACATTCCAAAGAGAATACAGACATTTATCAGAAGGTTTCCAGGACCTTATAAACTGCTACTGTTCAGCAACAAAAGTTTTGACTTGGGAAAGCCACACAGCTTGTCATGGATATAATGAAAGATTATGGCCACTGCCCTCTTTTATGATTGGACCTTATGCCAGGATGCTGTCCAAAATGAAGATATTCCCTATCACTGTAATGGATGCATATTTGATTAGTCAAAGGGTCATGGTAGCATCTTCCAGTGGTATAGCTTGGTGTGTGAGCAGTCTGGTATTACCTCATCAGACATAATTTTGTCTTATGAAGGGAGATACCTGAATTTGGAATGAACAGATCTGCATTTGGCCAAGAAGGTACAAGATTGAAGGCTGTCATTGAGCAAAAGTGTTTGGGTATCATTTCTGAGTCAGTCTTTCATTGACACCCTTATAATTATTTTATGTTAATACATTTTTAAAAACTGTTTGGCAGCTACTAGGCAATCTGAATTAAGGCAAAATTTTGCATCTTGTTTTCAAGGAAGCCAGCAATTTCTGGTGAAGAAACAGTAACAACCTGCCTTTGGGGGCTGGTGTGTGTAGCATAATCTATTGATTCACTGGAAATTAGAAAGCATGGGTATTTCTCCTGGCTACACTCCAATGGAATGTGTTAGTTTGGACAAATCACTTAGCTTGCATGTGCTTCACTTGCTCCATCTGTAAAATGAAGATAATTATGGTATATGACTCTCAAGGATGTTGCAGTACTTAATTAGTGAATTTTTAATTCCTTGGAGGTCTTCAGAGGAAATATATTATATGTTAAATATGCCTAAAGTATATTCAAATAATTTTTAGATCATTATAATCATCCCCTATTTAAAACATATCTTTTTTTCTTTGAAGTTATGGAGCTTTGGGACAAAGAATGAGAGATTCTTAAGAACTTATGAAAAAATAGTTTTACCTGCTTCTCAAGTGCTTGGTGGTCAACTGGTTACTTTAAAGGCTATGTTCATTCACTGTAGCAAAAAGAAGAAGAAGGTTATATTTGCTTATATCTGAATGTTGTGTAAAAATGTTAGAGATGGTGGGAAAGCAACTAATTTCAAGGAACAATCATAGAATCACAAATCATAGAATGGCCTGAGTTGGAAGAGACCTGAAAGATCATCTAGTTACAACTCCCCTGCCATGAACAGGGGAACCTTTCACAAGACCAGATTTCTCAGGGCCCCTTCAGCTATAGACAAGGGCCTGCCATGAATTAATGTAGACCAGAAATTGCAAGCAGGTTTCTTGGATAATCAAGTTGTAAACCCACTGAAATATGAACAAGTGTTAGCAAAAAAACTTTAAAAATGTTTAGGTTATGATCAGGCAGTAAGGGAAAAGTGTTATACATTGCAGCAGTCAAAGTAACAGAGGGCTGTACTCAAACCTTTAGGAACTACAGTTTGCTAAAACTGAGTAAGCTTTACAATACATAGCCAATATAAATGTGACATTATGTTGTGGTCACAGAGGCAGAGCAGGCTCTATCTCTGCTGTGTGCAGTCGTATCTCTGTTATGTGCACAGAACCTGTATCAAGCCATTCTGTCAGATCTGATATACAGCAAGGAAATAGTGCCACATGAAGGAAGTTGTTCATACTGCTCTGCGATATTCAGAAATAGATGATCATATGTTTTATCAGTTATAAGTTCCTTGTGATATTTGCTTTCTCCTCAAGACATAGGTAACATTGCAGTTTTTAGTTTTAGGACTGAGCAAGAGTCAGCTGTCTTTTTCAGCTACTGAGTGCTAATCAATCTCTGCCGTATAGAGTGTAGTTAGAATAACTACAGAGAGCCATACATTGATCTAAATGCTTGACATGGATTGAATTAAATCTCACTCAGCACCTTTTTCTCAGTAGCTAGTTGTAGCATCTGGTTTAGTTTCAACTTGGTTCCAGATTAAGTAAATGTAACAATTATCTAAAAAATATCTGAGCTGTGAGGACCTAAACTTCTCTTTTTCTTCAATAAATCAATAATATAGATATATACACGGTAGATAAAATTCTCATCTTTTGTGTGACATCATATGCTTCATTAGTGTAAAAAACCTAATTCTAAAATATCAATTAAAAGAACCAAACTAACTGAAATATTCTCTGATGAGTTCTTTCATTATGACAAAGTATTGTCAATGATTGAGTGTACATTTGCATTTTGGTTGAGAGCAGCACTGCTGCTTGAAAACAAATTCCCTGGCCAAAGCATTTGCTGCAGTTTGATCTGGACCTGTAGAGGAGTTTGACTTCATGCAACTGGATTTCTAACAAGGAAAAATGTTCTGTTCTTGTTGGCCACCAAATGCAACTCCAAACATGGAGTAAAGGTATAAACATCCACATCTATGACTTGTTCTCCGGGTGGCTAAGAACCATCACATGGTAAGGACAGTCAGCCCATGGGGACCAAACCAAACTGAGTGCAGTGTAAGACCCTGACTGAAAAACCATTTAGATGTAGGAGCTGCAGCAGCAACTGTTTTGATTTCTGACTCCTCCTATTGCACTAAACCACTTCTTAGTATTCACATAGCCAGTATTATCCTGACTGCAAATAATTTTTCATGTAATCCCATTATTTTAGTTTGATATGGGAATTTATGAATCTATAAATGCACATAAATACACAAGCATGTATATAGGAAAGCATCCTGCATACTTTAAGGCAGAATCAGCTGTATTTTTTCAATAAAAATGCGCAGGAAAAAAGTTTTGAATTATTTTTATCACTTCAGACATTGTTAAAGTTCTTATTCAGAAACTGCAACTTAGGCAAAAAAGCACAAAGTTGACCAAGATTCTCACTGGCTGGAAACTTCTGTAAAATGAATTATAGAAGTGAATTACTGGTGAGTGGTGAACCAGCATGCATTCAACTGGTGTGTACCAGGATGTTGTTTTGCAGTAGCCCTATGAACACTAAGGACATTCCAGAGGACTGGAAGAAAGACAACACCATGCCAGCACCTAAAAGACTAAATGAGCCAACCCACATAATTATAGGGCTGTCAGCATGACATCCATCCCAGGCAAAATAATAGAGTTACTGAAATGGGACTCTGTTACTAAAAGAATGAAAGGAGGAAAATGGAATGACTGCCAATCAATATAAGCATATGGAAAATAGACCTTGTCAAAATAACTTTCTTTTGTGCAAAATTACTTCTTTGGTTGCAAAATGGAATTGTGTTGATACAAGCTACCTAGGTAAGGCATGACATGTCTTAGAAACCTGTATATATGGCATATGCAGATATTTATGTGCATCATTTTAAAGTCAGTGATTCAAAATTAACACAGTACACAGGAAATATCTTGTCTTATGGGTCCTATATGTAAACACAGAGCACCAAATGTGTGAGGCTTGAGCTCAGAATCGCAGGGTCTTTTTATTCTTTTTTATTGCTATAAACTATTCAATATTTGTATTAGTGATGAGATATGTAATAATTAAGAATCGTTGCATTGCCACCACTTCTGGCAGTGGAAAAATTTGAAGAGATAATTGATGAACAGGATAGGTTACTGCAAGAGAATATTCTGTTTATCTCATTTATGTGAGTGCAAGCAAATAATGGGATGTACTGTGGTCACCTAAAGAGTAGAACACCAATGACCTGTTATATTTCAGGGTTCAGATTTGATTGCTCTCATCGCATCCAGACCACACAAAACAGTGGAGTTCGTTTTTCTTTTCCAGACATTCCTTTCAAAGAATGGGATGAGGAGAGACAGGGGAAGCAGTGAAACCATCCTCACTGACTACTGGAAGCCAAGGCAGGAGATGTTTCCATCCACTTCCTTTTCTACAGAGAGAAGGTTGCTGGCAACATCTTCCATTCTCATCCTCCATGACAGGACTCTTCAAATGATGTTTTATCACTCACAGATTTCCCTTGTAGCCTCCCTGATTTGTTTGCCTAGGACTCTTGTGTTCCCTCCCTACTTAGAATGTCTGACATTTTGCCACTTCCAAGTGGCACCAAGGAGCAGAACTTAGTTGCTTATGAGCTACCTGTGTACTGCTCTTAATATTGAAGAGGTTAACTATGTTCAAAACTTTGGAGGTGAATGCAGACAAAACAGAAGAATGCATGATGCCGATCCATTAAGTGTATAGTCCAGGTCTTGGAATATAACTCTGAGTTAGTCAAGTAAGTTCCTTACAGTGTCCAGGAAGACTTAGTTCCCTTGCAGCGGGATCCAGAAGAAACAGGATGCTAAGTTATTGGCATGTGAAACACAGAAATGTCTTAAAAGGAGTACCACACAAATAATTGACTGTGGAGAGCATCATCCTTTACTTTCCTTTTTAACTTCTATTTGAACATTTTAATTTTCTGTGGCTGCAGGCAATAGAATAATATTTCACAGCCACTGAGTTAGAGGAAAAGCAACTTTTTTTTTAAAATTTTATTCCTAAGACAGATATTATTAGAGGTAAATCGAGCCTTACCTCAAAATTTCTTGGCTTAGTCCACAAAGACACACAGACTCTTGGCTTATTCTGAAGACATTTGATAAAGGAAAGAAAAAGTTAGATTTTGGAGAAAACCAGTGCTGCTGCTGTTTTCAATTAGTGAAATAAAACATAAAATTCAGAAATTATCAAACTTAGGTTCAGGTTTGCTTGGGCAAGATTCTCAGCTGATGTAAAGCAACAAAATTTTCTATAGTTAGAGTTGAATTCCTTTATTTTGTATCAGCTGAGAATCTGGCAGCTATTATTTATTTAAGCTTCCAGTATGACACAGAACTGCTCGGAGATACTTCTCTTTTTTTCTCATTCAACCTTAAGCCAATATCCAGAGAACAAATGATTGGTAATAAATTTTTCTTACCACTGGAATTTAGACTAGATACAAATGTAATTTAGCTGGTACTTTATTTTACAGCTCAGGGGATTTGTTGGATACTTACTTACGGCAAAAGCATTTAGTTTTAGATATTGACACCAGCCATGCTGTCATCTGGCAAACACTGGAGCACATATAGTACTTAGGAAAATTATATTTGGTAAATAAAAAAGATGTGTAAGTAAAAAATATGTTGATTGTAGTATAGGCTGATATTTTAAGCAGTCACAGATGGCAATGTACTAACTGGTTATTGACAGCAATATCAGCTCTAGAAAGGATTTTGACAGGTCTCATCATACAATGATTAATTACTGTGAGGCACTCCAATTTCCTCCTTTGTTCAGCTCATGGCTCAGAGTAAAATCTGTTGCTCTTATTACACTCTACAACACAGGAAATATCTTCTCACTTCTGTATTCAAGGACCAATCAAGAGCCCAAAAATCAGTCAGATACAACTCACAGTCACTGCTGGAAAGGCCTTTCCCCAAGGGATTGAGAAAGGAAAGAAGTTAATATGGCTTTGCTCTCTGTGTTTTAATTTGTTTTAAATGACCAATGGGTAGTAGAGATGAATAGGTTTTCTGCAGAAAGCAGGTGGGTATTAGTCAAGTCAGCTCTCAGATTATGTATAAAATTATATAGGCAAAAAATTAACAGCTGCGAGAGGAAGCAAAGGTTAGTAGTCCTCATGCCTAAAATGTATACACTAAATGAACAAGGACAATAATTGAAGTAAGAGCCATGTATTTTTCTGAGACTGTTCCTAAAACAGAGACCTTGCCCATTTGAAGGCTTGCTTTTATGCCCCTGGTGTTGCATACACAGTGATGTTGGATGTAAACTGGTCATTGAGGTTTCCTAGAAATGATTAGGGCCAAGTCCTGTCTGATCAGTTTCAGAGAAAATATTCAGCAAATATCTCTGTCGAGAAGGCTTTTTACAGTGCAATGGCTTTCAATAAGCCAAAGGAGATGCCACATTGAGAGAATACTGAAATGTGTTTAAAGTCTAAAAGTTCTCCCTTGCGTGACCAGAAACAATAGGAGGCATGTATGTGGGGTGAACGGCCTTCAGTGTGGAATTCTGTTTAAGATTTTCAGGCTAGCTCCAGATGAGGTAGTAGATCTACACATCTGTACAACTCTAAACAGAATTACAGTCTAGGTCTTGGAAGCAGTGCAGATGCATGATTGCTGCACTGAATTATGCTTTGGCTAGTGCAGTTATGCTGACGTGGCTATGCTGCTTCCAGTGTTAGTGTTATTTTGAGCTAGCTTAGATCTCTGTGCCTTATAGTGCAGACTTATCCACAGTCTTCATCCTTACCAGAATCTAGAAATGCTGACACTTTAAACACGCCACCTGTTGTACCTGCAAAAGAGAGTGGAATTCTCAGGGGTATATCCAGCTGTAATTAGCAAACTGTACTTTGAGGTGGACATTGGTCTTCATTTCTCCTGTCCTTCCTCATAAAACTAGACATAGGACAATAGATTGCTCAGAAGTGTGCCTAAAGTTAGAAAAGGCAAACTCTTTCTTTGGTTCTTGGTGTCTGTTTTTTGCACGAAGGTTGAGGATTGGGCTGACTGTCTGATTAAGGTCAAACCTGACTTAGGTTGACAGGGTTTTAGATGCTGATGTGTGTGTGTATCTGGGCCGAGTGTAAAGGTGTTTTTGACTTCCTCTGCAGCATAGGATGTGGTTCAGCTTTTGGGCATCATCAGGGCAGCTCTCACTTCATCAGTTTTCTAACATCAAAGGATCTTTTGGAATTACTAATGCCTTAATCTCTACTTCTCAGTCTGTAGCACAGAGCTTATTCTGAAACACTTTGGTCTAATTAAAACCTTAGGGTTTGTACAAAACTGAGCGATATATAAAGTTTGTGATATAAAAGAAGGAGAAGACCACATGATCATCAGGATTGGTCACTTGGTGATCTTTTCTGGAATTATGTTCTACAGGTCTTCGTCTTCTCCCTGTGGAACAGAAGGAGGTAAGGATATTATTTTGGAGCTCTAAAGCTGTAAGGAAACCTGCCTTGAATTTATTTCCAAAGAATCACATAATCACACAATGGGTCAGTTTGGAAGGGACTATAGTGGATTACCTGGCCCAACCTCATTGCTCAAGCATCCCTGAGCACATGGCACAGGATTGTGTCTAGATTTTTCTGGAATAGCTCCAGGGAGGGAGACTCCACAACCTCTCTTGCCAATCAGTTCCAGTGCATGGTCACTCACAGTAAAGTTCTTCTTCATGTTCAGGTGGAACTTCCTGCACATTTCTACCCATTGCCTCTTGTTCCATTGGCTGGCACTACTGAGAAGAGTCTGGATTCATCTTCTTGGTATCCCTGCTTTAGATATTTATAGACAATGAGGTCACTTTTCAGTACTCTCTTCTTGAGGGTGAACAGGTCCAGACCTCTTGGCATTTCCTAAAAAGAGACTTGCTCTTGTTCCTTGATCAACTTTGTAGCTCTTGCCTGTACCCACTCCAGGAGCTCCATGTCTCTCTTGTACTGAGAAGCCTGGAACTGCACACAGCACTCCAGGTGTGACCTCACCAGGACTTAAGTAGAAGGGCAGCATCATCTCCCTTGACCTGCTGGCTGTGCTCTTCCTAATGCACTCCTTCATGGCTACAGCAAGAAAAATAACCCTGTCTTTGGCTGAAACCAGAACAGAGGCCTGAATCTTCTCTTGCTTAAATGCTATTCAGTGATCAAAGGTGAAACATATTTAGTTTAAGTGTTGCCTTTTTGACCTGATTACCATTGATGAAACATGAGTTACATTGCATCAGTAAAACAGGCAGACAGCAGTTTGATGTATCTTAATTGTTGAGAGCATGAGAGCACCCCACAAAATTGCTTCATCCAAACTCAGTTGATATAGTTATGGAGCGGGGTGTGCAGAAACAGAAGAGCAGGGAGGCAGGTGCTGTCACCCATATAGTCTTGTTTGACATTTGTTATTTCAAACCCATAAGAAAGAATACACAGCCAGGAGCCACTAAAAAAAAACCAAAACAAAACAACCAAACAAAAACAAACAAATAAACAAACAAAACCACCACCACCAACAACAACAAAAAAAACCACACCAAAAAAACACCCCTTAAAAATAGATGGATAATTTCCCACACTTGAACAGAAATTAAAATATTAAAATATAGGGGGAAAAAACTGTGCTTTGATGTGCCTGACCCTGTAGCCTATCTGATCACAAAGGAACAGTGTCACTAAAGTCAGGCTAACAAGATGTCACCTCATTTCATGATAACTGAGATTTGTAGGTTCAGACTCCACCTGTATAGTGCAGTCAGAGGAAGCCTGAATCCCAGGTGAAATACAAACAGCACTGGGGTCTCACAGAGTTCTACTCAGCAGAGTTGCAATAAAAAACCAAGAGGAAAAAATCCCATGCTATAACTGATTTCTGAAAATTATAAAGGAAGTAAAATTAATGCTTATGACTTGAGATGAATACTATGAATGGTGAGGAATCATGAGTTGTCCTTAGGGGACATTAAGAATCCAACAGGCAGTCAAGTGATTTAAGGTAGGTAGAAAGATTACAGATGTTTTTAATGCTAAAAATTTGCTCTTCAATATGTCCTTCAAGGTCTAACATATGCCATAGGTTTATAGCCAAAATACTGATTTTCTCTCTTAGGGGCCTTACTGTAGGTTGCTGATGCTGAAAGCTGATGCATGAAATTGCCTAGTGACTGCATGAATCCATGCAGTAGGACCATTAATGTGGCATCCTTGCTTAGTGTAAATAAAACTCCTTACTATGAGAATAGTTTTCCAAGTTTTGCAATTCAGTGGGTTTGCAAATTGTTGCAAACCAATATCAAACCTGCAAAATCAGTTTACAAATTCAATCTAGTATCATCTCCCCATCTAAACTTCACCTAATAATACTTTCCACATTCCTTGCTTTTACTGAGCATTTAAGATGCTGGGATTTTTCTTATCAATATTACTTTTAACAATCCGGTTAAAATAGGTCCTGTTTTGTCCATTGAGCTAAAACGTAGACATAAATATGACAATAACATATCAAATGGTTTTTATGTGCAAGGTCTTGAGAGCTATACCATGCTAAATCATGAAATAAATATATAAATTAAATATTGATAAAAAAGATACTGACTTTTCAGAAATAAACTGGACCTTGCAGACATGCAGGTGATTAAAAAGAGAGATAAAAGTTGTTAGGCGAAATGTTTAATTGCTTGAAAGCTTTTTTAGACTAAGAAGTGATGACAATGTCCCTGAGTAGGGCAGCATATTTTGAAGAACAAGCCAAAATGAATGTTTTATTAATAGTAGAGTGAATCTTATAGAGCTTCCCTATGTATGTTTACTCCTGACATATCTTTTTTTTTCCTTTTATTTTTCCCCAGTCTCTAAATTACACATGAGAAAGTATCTGGTTAGCATAGCTATCATGGGGAGACCTAGTGAGGAGATGATGTTGTAAGCAAGGTTTATCAGTCAGAGGGAAATCATCAGTGAAAGGAGAATCAAGAAAAGTAGAAGGAGTCTTCAAGGGGAGCAGGACTGTTGAGTAAAAGGTATCAGCTGGGGTTCTGTTCTGTGTAGGGCTGGATGGAATTTGGGTGAGAGAATTTAGATCTTCTGTAGAAATGCAGCAATGCTTTCAAACTAGGGTTTTAAAAATAGAACTCCAGGAGAAATATATCTTTGACCAGGAGGAATGGGGAAATTTGTGTTTGGAGATTCTTGAATTATGAACAGACTTTTGGTGTGAAATTTTGAGGTGTCCTGTCTAGTCATTCTTATCCCTTAATCTCCCTTTGCAGGGATGGTGACCCATACTCAGTTCCATATAAGTGGTGTAGGCTTAACTGTGCCCTCTGAATTCTTTAAGTTTGAGGAGATTAGCATAACCTTCCAAGTCATGCAAAGGAAAATGAATGCCTATAGTATACTTGTGGGAAGAGTATGCAGTACTTCTGTGTCTGAATCATACTAGAGAGTGAGGGATATATAGAGCATTTGCTTTGTTACCTAAAAGAGGTTAGAACAATAATGAGCAGCCCCATGTAACTAAACCTGTGTGTTGAAAGAAAGACACACTATGGTGTGTCACTATTATAGTGACAGACTCTATAATTATCTTCATAGCCAAAAAAAAAACAGGATCAGAACCCCCCTGCTTCTTTTTCCAAATGACAGGCTTCTATCCTGTCTGTTCAAAGGTAAATGGCAGAGCTACAGTTGGGCCTTAAGTAGTAGGTGTCTACACATTCATCCATGAACAATTTAAGACTTTCAATCCAAGATACTCAATATGAATACAATCCCACTGTCTTGTCCGACTCAGCATTCCTGAGCATTCCTGCCATGAAAATGATTTAGGGAAATTCTGTGTGGTGCCATGGGTGGCATCTTTCCATTAAACCAAAAGAAGTGAAAAGCACATCAGAGTTTTATGCATTGCACAAAGAAACAGCTAGACTCTCTCTCAGTAAAATGATGGGGATCGGGCTGATTGCCATCTAGAATGCAACTAATTGGTGTGCTCTCTGAGGTGTGATAGGATATCAGGCTATCAGGCATAATATTACTGTCTTATAAAGCTACTGCATAATGCAACCAGTAGAGTGTGCCACAAAGGTTATACTAAAGGACAGCATGATTTTAAAGTCAGCCTGGTGTTCTGTGATGAACCAAGGATGCTTCTGCATGAATAGGTTAATGCACAATCTGGTTCTAGTGTGCATGCTTACTGTAACATTCATTTAATACACGTACAGATCTACATGTGTTCCTATGTAAAGATGTGAGAAAGATCTGAAGAGATAACTGGAGACATTCTGGTCTGAAGTGTTAAAGACAGACATTTTACACCCACTATGAACAGGAAGCAGTGCAGGTATTGTAAAAATATTCAAGTGTTGAAAAGGAAGCTGGATGAAACAAATGTTGTCAGTAACAGAAAACTTTAAATATCAGACTCCAAAATGTAGGCAGGTACATACTATGATAACCAAAAGGAATTTTCATTGCCAACAATAGAAAAGAGAAGAATTGACTAGAGAAGTCAATAATATTTTGGCTAGTTTTTTTTTTTAATTTTTATTAATATCATAAAATAATTTTTGCAGAAAACTTACACTGGACTGAAGAGGAAAAATGTGCAATTTATACATTCCCCTGTGCATATGTCACTTATGCTGTATGTAGATCAGACTCTACTTATACTAATTTAGGTTCTTATTATATTGAGTTATTACTGTTTGGTCCCCTCTTCACTTCCAAGTTTATGCCAAGTGAAAACCATTGTAAAACAGACATGAATCTAATCCAAGACAGAGACACCACCTCCCATCCCCCACCAAACCTCAGACTGCAATCTGAAAGCATTCTATACATGACAATACTTGACTGTAATTCTTCATTCATGCAATTTGCTGGGAGATGTCTCTGAAGCTGAATGGTAAACACTTCTTTACTGACCTTTGGCAAGTAAGGTGTTGGGATATGAGGGGGAAAAATAATGAAGCTTTTATTAAAGATGATAGAGTTCTTATGGGTTAAGTGGACTGTCACTTATTTAGATAAACTAGGAACAATACACTGATCAGAAATACTGGTGATAATAGAGCTTACAGCATCCAGTCTTTAAGGACACAGAATTTTTCTGGCAAAATGTCAAGTGAAAACTAGGTATGTGGTAGCTCAAGGATGACATCCTCAATCTGTGCAATAGTTAATAAAAATCCAGTTGTCTTTGGTAAAGGAGTAATAGGAAGGAAGAAGGGGTGGAAGGAAGGGTGACTAATGGAACATAATTGTGTATGGATATTGGATATGGATTTTGTTCACTCTACACAGCAACTAGGGATATTTTCATACGTGTTTGAAAAATTGTCCTAGGGGACAAATGTCAGTTTCTTAGGATTTAAAAGAAAATACGGCTGCACAAAAACAAATTTGCAGAACTGGTGAAACCAATGAAAATCCTATTTCTGTGGAGAAGCAAATTCCTGCATCACCTAGTTTCTTATCTCACTCACTTTGCTGTAAGAGAAAGATACATAATTATGTGGCTGCTTGTCCATACAGTTGTGGTAAATTATATTCCTTTACTTTTAGCCTATGTAAGAGAGTGTTACCTGTCAGTTATTATAGGCAGGATGGTAGCATCACGTCATTACCAATATTAAAGTTATCAATAATTTTCAATATCAGTCCCCATTTTAAGTTTCTATTATTCAGTTGCTTATAACTTGGCAAAACTTTAGTCCTTGAAATTTTCTCACGTTTTGTGTCAGCATCAGGTTAATTTTTTTTTTCCATTTTATTTTAATTTCAAACAAAATGATTCAGTGGTCCATTATTTCTTTGACCAGCAACCCCTTTCTTTCCAAAAGAGACTTGAAATAGTGCAGGGGTTGGCCCCTTCAAATTCTGTTGAAATTTGGCCAAATAATAAGCATTAGAAAGATACACTCAGCCAACTTCCTTCATATTAAAAAGCTAAAATTTCAAAAGATCCTTCCTCTGAAAGCATGTATCTACTGCTAGTTGAACCATATGTGGCTTCTTTCACATCAGGCAAGGGAGTATCCTGGATCCTATCTGTGGTCAGAGATTTCCATTTTACTTGCAACCTTGTGCAGTGCAAGGGAAAGGCAGGAACCAATGTCAGAATGAAGGTCAAGTTGTCCTGTGTGTTTTGTTTTGCATGTGGCCTCCAGCTACCATTCAAGAAATCTGGAGAAAGGATGGTTTCAAAAACAGATCTGGAGAAAGATAAGGAACAGAATTAGGTCAGCAAGTCTTTTGAGACCTTATCTGAAGTGTGAATCAGAGCTTCTGCCAAGGTGTTATAACAAGAAAAGGCCTGTAATGAGGGAGGTTTGGAAATGTAAAGAAGACCCATGGAGAAGAAAGGACTGGGATAAGGGTAGACAGATTATACTTGGTTGGGAGGGGATTGGCTAAAGTAAAACCCAGATTAGGACAAGTTAGGAAAAAATTGGGTTAAAAATATTACTGAACAGAATCTGGATACAGTTAAACAAAGAATAAACTGAAAACAGAATGGAATGGGTAACAGATTGGAGCAAGTGCATTAGGCTACTCTCTGAAGAAAAACGAAAATGCAACTTTATCTCTGCATCCATTTCTTCTTTTGCCTTTTGGCAGATATTCATAAATTGAATGCAATGTAACTTGGCTTGGACAAAAAAGTTGATTGCTAATATGTCAAAATTTTTGCTTGCTTTTGAAGATACAAACCTATAGGTCCACATATAACTCAAAATCAAATGTTAAAAAATGAAATTAAGGATGTGTTGATAAAAAATTCATGTGATAGAAAATAATAGATAGCATTTTCAGTACGACATTAGTCCGAGTGATTGAGGCAATTTCAAATTACTGAGATTATAATTCCAATGTAAGTAGATTTCATTGAACCTAATTCTGCTGCAGGTAGTTTCAGTTGGAGGTAGTGTCTTCGCAAAAAGTTGCTTAGATTGTTTGTATTTTTATATTGGGCTTTAGGGAACAATAGGTGGAAGTTCTGGGATACTGTGAAGATACCTCTAAATCACAATTTACTTTCCTTTTTACACGTACAAGTTCTTTTTGAGGTTTTTTTTTAGTCAGCAGCTCCACCACAAACTCAGTTTTTTGATCTATGGTTAAAATGCATTTATCATATGAGCTATGTACTTGATCGAAGAATACTGATTTAGTCATACAGGCTTTCAAATCTGTTCTGCACAGGTTACCATCCCATTGCAAGAATAGGACAAATGCTAAATCCTATGAAGACTATTCCTTGTCTGCAATAATTTCTGATTTCTTACACAATCAAGTATTATTAATTGTTATAAAGTATGTCATGGGCTTTTATGCCAATTTTTTGTCATTTATTCCTAAAACACTATGAATTTTCTGAAAGTCGAAGTATATTACAACATTTACCATTATGAATTATATTCCTCATTGGCAACAAATAATATTTTTTTAATTTTACATGAGCTGTTC
>NW_027094086.1:63650527-63705008 GCF_029207755.1 Chamaea fasciata | reverse complement strand
GATAAATGAGTTTAGAAACATTTCATTGATAAGTGGAATTTCAGAGGACACCTATTTAAATGAATAGTGGCTTAGGAATTTATCCACTTTTTTCATGTCAATCACTAATAAAATTTTACCCCTTTCCTTTCCTTTCCTTTCCTTTCCTTTCCTTTCCTTTCCTTTCCTTTCCTTTCCCTTTCCTTTCCTTTCCTTTCCTTTCCTTTCCTTTCCTTTCCTTTCCTTTCCTTTCTTCTTTCCTTTCCTTTCCTTTCCTTTCCTTTTCCTTTCCTTTCCTTTCCTTTCCTTTCCTTTCCTTTCCTTTTCCTTTTCCTTTCCTTTCCTTTCCTTTCCTTTCCTTTCCTTCCTTTCCTTTCTTTCTTTCCTTTCCTTTCCTTTCCTTTCCTTTCCTTTCCTTTCCTTTCCTTTCCTTTCCTTTCCTTTCCTTTCCTTTCCTTTCCTTTCCTTTCCTTTCCTTTCCTTTCTTTCCTTTCCTTTCCTTTCCTTTCCTTTCCTTTCCTTTCCTTTCCTTTCCTTTCCTTTCCTTCCTTTCCATTTCTCAACTGTGATGTGCATGAAAAAGCTTTACTTAAGGTTTTTTGTACTTACTGAAAGTTAGTGCTCAAACTTTTGTGGTCTATCATGTTGTTTTTATGTTTGCCCCACTTAACTTTATGTTCTGTTCCCTTTTGCTTGTTTTCAACCCATCATGTCTCTGATGAGAAAGGAAAATGGAAGGAATCTTTTTCTTACCTGTTTTTCTGCTTTGGGTGGAGTTTTTTTTAATGTTTTTCTTTGACCATTTTACCCCTATGAGAGAAAAGAACAAGATGAACTTTCCTTCACTACAAAGTTCTGCAGCTAAGTTGGAAACTTCTCTGACCTGTTAGTTCCTCTGTAAAAGATCAAGTTCTCCAAAACCAAAGATTATATTGCCAAAACCAAGCAAACCTTTTACAACAGAGAATAACTGTGAAATGTTTCAAAACAACTTCATCAATAAAGGACTTTTGGTTGGTTCAGTCTTTCTGACTCTTCCGGAGTGACATTCATTTTGGTGACAGCATTGTGTGCCTGCCACAGAATATGTAGGGTATTTGAGTTCTGTACATCATTTGATACTCAGAAATGTTTCTAAAGTGATTGATAATTCTGAAGTAGTTTTCCTGTCGTTAAAAAAAACCACCAGTAGGACAGAGAGATGGAGAAATATTAATCAAATTTTAGAAACATCTCTGCATCTGTATGGATATATCTGACTGTATCTGCACATTTTATTGAAGTAGCACTTTGTAAATCATACAGCTCATCTTTTTATCTTTTAATTTTTAATAAAGTACTTACAAAATTTGGAGACCTACTTTTATGATGGTAAAATGAAATTATAAGCAGCTTTAGGCTAAAGTTATACTACTGTGCTATTGTCAAAAGCTGTCCATGTTGCTTTCAACAAAATTAGCAATAGTAATTGCTCATTCTTAGGTTGGAACCTGAGAATTCCTGAACTGAAATGGATGAGGATTGACAATGCTGGGCTTCCCAGAGGCTTTGCAAGGCTTCTGTGTGTTCAAAGTAAAACACTGTAAACTAATGACTTCATAGTCTTATGCTTATTAAAGAATTAAGTGTGAGAGATCTATATGTATTCAGTCTTATGATGAAACATATTTTAGTTTAACAAAATTGAGATCTTAATTTGCTGGGTTTCTACTGGTATCCATTTTTTTTACATACTTGTGATGTATTTAAGTCATAAATATCATATCTTTATAGGCTACTCAAAGGGACTTAGAAATACTTCTGAATATCTTTAAAACAAAATTTGTCATGAAATATTTATTGTCTATTTCTTAACAATCTCAGTCAGGAAGATGTATCTGACAGTGTGTTACCTTTTGTTTCAGTATCTATATTTCATGGTATTGATTGATAGCATGAAATATATTTTATTAATTGTTACCCATTGTTTTCTAGATGCTTCCTTTAATTTCTGCTGCTGCTGTTCTGTTTATCCCCTCCAATTCTTGATGCTGCTGCTATTCTTCTAGCCTTCCTCTTTCTACACTTGTGGTGCTCTAAATCTGTCAACCAGATGTAGCTTCCAAGAGTCCTGATTACAAGCAGATTTGCAAGCTCTTCTATGTTACTTTCTATTTTAAAAAGTTGACTCGGGATTTGGAAAAAGCTCCCCATTTAGTTCTTTAAATAGAAAGAAAATACTGTAACTCAATGTTGGCTGCTGGTTAGCACTACTGAAATCAGCTCATGGCTGGAAACAGATTTGCAGCATTGTTTGGCTTTATAGATGATGATTTATTTTAATGCTATTAGAAAGTGCATGTAGAAGATAATTTGTTTTCTAAAGGTGTAAGGCCTTGTGGTGCCAAGGAAGGAGACAAGGGAAGACTGCCTGGACTCCTGAGACAAATACACCAGTACATTTACATGACCTGTATAAGAGCCATATTTCAACTGTAGGGCTGCTCTCTTAGATTACCCTAGGAAATGTAGTTTGCTATTCCCTCCATTACACTCACAAAAGCTGCATGGCAAAAATGCTGCCTCTTCCCAGGCTCTTGGCTCAATGACATGTCTGCAGTGGCAATGGACAGTGTCCTGATACATTCTGTCATGCCAATGCAGCCTGTTCTGATAAGCAGCATGTGAAGCTCCTCTTTCTCCCCTCCTTGTCTTGGCACAAGTCTGCCAGTGTGTGGGCAGCAGAGAGGCTGAATGTATTTCAACTACACAGATAGACATTCTCATCTGAATATTGATGTCCAAAGACACAGAAGTTATGGGATCTAGCCATGAAAAAGAGACACAGAGATGAAGTAAACATGCCTCTGAACAGTGGCCACAATGTGACAGCATTTCTTTGGAGATCATCAAATGATGACACTTTTTGAACTGTGGCTTGTCAACAGAGATCAACAACAGTGTATGGATCAGGGGACTTTTGAGACATGGTGTATGCAGAAAGTCTGTGCACTGTGGTCAGTACTGCTGGGGCGTTCTGGGAGCATGTGGTCCTCTTACCTTCTTTGACTTCACAGAAGTGCCACAAGGTACCTCTCACTGGAGCTGATGGAGTCAGTCAGTGGATAACCTGGTGTAGTTACAGCCCTGGAATGAAGCCCAGATTTTGCTTGTAGAAGTAAGTAACTTCACTCTAGGGGAGAACTAGTACCAGTCACCTCTGCCTTACAATGCAATCCAGTTTATTAAAAAAAATTTTTCGTAAAAGGGAATATTTCTTTGCCGCCAAAAAAAATTAACGGGCAATTTTAAATTTAATGGAAAATGCAATTTTTTCTTTTGTGGTAAAGACAGAGAAAACATTGAAAGGGGATTAAAATTACATTTAAATTGAAAGCTGTAATCTTACCCTCCCCATCATCTAGTTTGGTATGAACCATGAAACTGATAACTTTCATATACAACACAGGAATCTTTGCATATATTTTGAATGTATTTGAAAAAAATTATTATAAAATTGGTTAAAAGCAGTCCTTAGTATTTCAGGTGATTATATATTTTGGACCAGTCAGCCCATATGAGGTGTTTAAGACAATGTATCCATCTGCCAGAGTGATGAAAATTCACACCAAGATGTAGTAAAATGAGCATGGCCTTAGCTCTGCACTCTTACTGCTGCCTCAGGAAAAATGAGTAATTTTAGTGGCAAAACAGATCCAGAATTATCTTGAGATCAAAGACTGAAGTTGTAAGGGGCTCTTCCTCTGATTGCTCAAGTTTGGGAGGATGCTTATTACAATATCCTGCATATCAAGCCAAAGCTATTTGCAATTCATATTATCTTAGTTTATGTTTTACAAAGTGTAATCATTGTACAGACTGCAGCCTTTCCCACACTCTGAGTGTAACACAATAATCTACTGCTTCTCAGTAGATTATTCTGTCTACAGAAATATATGTGACTCTAAAGTGATAGCATTCCCATTTGTATTTATTTGTATATTTGTCCTGTTTATATTTATTCACAGAATGGGCTAATCCTTCATATATTTGACAAATAGACACATCATGTTTGTTATGGTGTTGCCATGAAGTGGAAACCTGCAATAAAACTATTATAATAGTCATCAAAGCCTTGCAGTACTGAGGTTATAATCAACTGCAATATAAAAAAGTATGTATTTGTAAATAAAAATTACCAGTTTTGAAACCAAAATGCATTGAAGATATTTCCACTGTCAACCTAGAACAAAATAAGCACTTTTCATTGATATTTGTGCTGCATGTGAGAATGCCTGCTCAGTGTTTACAGCAGCAAGTATTAAGCTTGGTTATTCTAGATGTTAAAGGAAAATGTATATTTTTCTTTTCAAGTGATTTTATTTTACTACTTTTTTTTCATGTCATGTGACTGTATCTTACAGTCTTTTGATTAATTGCTCTTTGATGTAAATGTGTACTAGCCAATATTTGGTTATTAATTCTCAGGGATTTAAAAGCATTACAAAGATTTATACTCAGTATTGAAAATATCACCATCATGATGTTGAGGTATATACAATTGAGCACAAAAAATTATGTGGACCAGTCTTATATTTTTAATTAACATAAAGCCCAAGATAAATAGGTTATATGAATTTCATTTATTACCTAGTCTAAAGTGGTTGGGTTTTTAAAATTTTCTTCTGCATTCTCCAAACTAGGTAACCTCAGTGATATTTTATGCATGAAGCTGTTTATATTTCCCCAGCCTGCAACCGTATTATTTCCTTCTTGAAAATAATTCTGACTGCATCCTAACCAGGTTTAGTCCTAGAAGGACACTGTTTTTCCACATTCAAAAAGAATACTGCTGAACTGATAAGCACATTTTGAAGTCTATTTATGATCAGAGTTTTTGTGGACAGTACTTCACATTCATGACCAACACATTAATTTAACTCATTAATATCTGGTGCTTAAGGAAAACTGAATTTTAAAATGTAGCAAAAGAAGGCAAAACAAATAATTTTAGAATCCATTTTGTCATATTCAAATGGTTCCAGATGGGCCTCATGTGAGTGGTTCATTATCTGAGTATTTTAAAAGAGAATGTAACAGTCTTTCTATTTTCTTTTTAGTTTCACTAAAGACCTATTTTCAAGATTTTCTCTGCAGGAGGGTTAAAATGTACTTTGAAAAATATTACAGCAGAGGTTCATGGCTTCACAAAATATCACTACCTACAAAATATTGTTTCATGTCTTTATGTCACAGGAATATTTGGTGTTCAAGCCCGTATTTTCTGTAGAGTTAATGTGGATTATTCTTTACACAAAAGGTGAAGTTGCAAAAATACAAGTCTTATTGGAAAATCACTTTTTTTATTGCATGTGGGATCCATAAGTGTTAGGAAAGGAAATCAAACTGTAGAAAGAGGGCAAAAAACATCATGTAGAAGAAGAAGGGGAAGTCTAGAAAAGGAATTGGTAGCAGAGAATCTAAGGCAGGCTTTTATAGTTTGGACGGCAGCTTGCCATTTTTAGGAATTTATTTTCACATGTCTGCAATATGATATTGCCTGTGATTTTATTGCAGCCCTGAGAGTTCCCAGCTCTCCTCTTCTGCTTCTTAGTTCCCTTCTTTAGTCTATTCTGATTGCCTTTGCCATTCCCACCCTTTATCTTCTCACATCCCCTTTTTCTACTCCAGTACATATTTCTTGCAAAAGAATGAGTCCCAGTGAAGGTTCTGAAGTATTGTGGACTCTCCTCTTCTTCTTGCTCATTGCATCTTGGAAGTTTGGCTATTTTGGGGAGGTTAGTTCTGTGGCCTTCTCTTCCATCTACAGTGGACTGTTGGATATCACCCAGTGCCTCGTGATGGGGACAGATAGACATTGAGCCAATTTAAGGGTCTCTCAGTCAAATAGGAAAAGCAAATGGGTGCTTGGATACAGTTCTTGCAGATCACCTTTCTGTTGGTGAAACAACGTAATTGCTAAATGGTTAATTTTTGTGTGTTTATTTTTGAAAGGAACTTCCAACGGATTTGTTTGAGAAGTTACAGGGGGAAAAAATCATGAACTTCCCAAAGGAAACATGTAATCTCAAAACCCAACAAATTTTTTTTTTGTATTTAAAAATGCTCATATAAATTTGCCTGGAAATGCTGAGTATAAAAGAAAAAAATAAACAAGAAGCTTCATGACTTTTATGGAAAAGAACAAGGAAACAAGGAACTGAGCGTTACAAAAAGCTCAAAATAAGGGTGTATGTGGGGCATTTTTATTTTGTGACAACAATTTGCATAATAAAGGATTAAGTGACAAAAGAAATGATTTAAAACAAAAAGGGTTAGTTGAATAATTAAAAAGCACATTATAACAACCAAACTTAAATGTAGCAAGATGAATAGTTCTTACATGCCACAGTGAAGCAGTACATAAAATCCTCAGATAGAAGCAAAGTGAATATGAAAATAAACAGCTAAAAAAAAATCATGTTTTCAAGGGGCCTTTTTTTTTCAGGAAGACAGAATTACATACCTGCATGTATACTTTTTTGGTTTTTACGAAGTATTTATATTTCTATCTAATATGTCTGCCCTAATGGTCTAACAAATACAAGTGGGAAAATATAATTAATATAGAATTATAAAACCAACTGAGAAATGTATTTTCTTTATTTCCTCATGGTAACTGGAAAGGAAGAAAAGCAAAGGGTACGACTGACATTCCTTGTTTAATGCAGCTTACTTAGTGACTGGCATAATGATAAGTGATGGTAATTTACCTTAAAAACCTTAATGAGTGGATCATTACTATAGAGAAATGGGAAGAAAACTTTAATCCCACAGAGGCAGAGTTCCATGGTTGGCTGTGCAATAACCAGACAGAACTCTGAATGAGATTCCCAAGCTTCTGTTCCCTAGATAAAATTTTCTCTCACTCCACTTTTGCAAAGGTAATGAGGAGGTAATGAGGCTTGACTTGAATTTTTTCAGCACTTGATTCCCTTCATTCCCCAGCAGGTTCCCATAGGATAGAGTAAGATGTTGGATTTATATAAAAGCTGTGCTGATAGATAGGTGGAGGAGGTGAGCCATGCTATTTGGTTTTGGATTCTGTCTGTATGAGAAAGGGTTCAGATAAATTTCAAGTTCTTTCAGCACTGTCAATTCAGTCTGATAGTTTCCACAGAATAAGACAATTTGATGGCATGCAGACCTCGTCAGGGTTGTTGACTGTTTATTTTGTCACTTTACTGATACTAAACACTGACCTTTCCGTGCCACCTTTTCTTCCTCTTTTCCCCTCATTTTTCACTAACTTAATGTACACATCTGAGTAAATAATAAAACCCAAAAAGGTAGGCAGAAATGTTGTATTAGATCATTAGCTTAATTTGAGCTGAAAGGTCTTTGTTGTAAGTTGGGGGTGGGAAGGGACCTGGGGACCTTTGCAAAGTATTTTGCTGGCAAGCTTGTTGAGATTTGATTGCCTTTGTTGTGATAATCTGAAATTAATTTGCACTTGAACCCATCTTTCTTCTGGGCTCAATTTAAACACGGTTATAATTATGCGCCCTGCATGAAATTGAGAACAGACACTGATATGACAAGTCTGAATTTTTTAATTCCCCAGGTACTAAAGGCTTTTTTCCCCACTTATCTCACAAGGTAATAAAACAAAATGTTCCAGTGAAGCACATGCTTAAGAGAGAGGTATTTGCCTGAGGGGAAACAGTAATAATCAGTGTATTGCTACACATTTACTCATGTACTTTCTCAGTAGGTCAATCTCTTTCTTTTAAAGTGATGTTAAACTTCTGCTAATATTGGTTGATTTGTACCTGGTACAATATTAAAAAAAAAAAAAAGAAAAAAAGAAAAAAGTAGAAATGATATGTTTTATTCTATTTTAGCAGATCCTCATTTAAAAGGCTTTTTCTCAAACATCCATTTTGATAGCTATTTTTTTAAAAACCCACTATTGAAGACTACCTCCTAATATCCACAATTGATCTTAGCAGTGCACCTTTCTTGTTCTCAGTATGAGCTGTAATATCCTTATCAGCATTCTTTTAGTTTTAACCCTGATTAGTGTTTTTGGTGAGGAATCTCATTAACTACAGTAAGCCCATCTTCTTTTGTGATTTCCTTTGGAATTGTAATGTACGAAAAGGCCACCAAGGTCAATGCCCTGGGCACAAATTCCTCTTTAAATCATCATTCAGCTCAGAGTAACAACGTTCTCCTTAGAAACAGACATTTTTAAAGATCTGGAACAAACTGCTCAGTTTCTTGGAAGTGAAAATCATAAGGAAGAGAAGCAGAAATTAAGAGCATAGGAAATTAAGTGTAGGGATCCGCAAAGTAACTATTTGTTAGATACATTCATTGCCGTTTCAGGAGTATAATTCTTCTTCTCTCTGCCCTCTGAATTTGTATACTGTGTCATTTTGTATGAAGAAGAGGATGCTTATTAGTTAAAATACCCTGCATTTTAGCGCTGGTTTTGAAGGTATTAATGATGCTACTGTGTTACATTTTTCAAGCTTTAGTAACAGCAATTTTTGTCTCTCCAACTCTGTAGACTGCATTCAGTTGAGTTTGTTGAGAAAATTAAATAATTAAAAATATCTTCTGTTTATGCCAAGGAAAGCAACGGTGTTGTTTCTGCCGTATTATTTTACTAGTAGCAGCTTAAAAAACAAGCCCAGAACACAAACTGAATATCTCACCATTCTCATTCAAGTCTCTACTGCCATTGCAAAAAAACTAAGTAGGTGAAATAACTGACTAGCACCTCATTGTGGTTTAAAAAGAAGAGCTTGGCCCCTGCCTTTTTAAAGGAATCACTATTCATTTGAATACTTTTTGGAAATTTGCTTAATTTTAACAAATTATGGTTTCTCTACTAGCTATATTGAAATTAAAATGGAAATGGATGGTGTAAACTGAAGATTTATCCTTCTCTGACTTATAAAAGGAAATGTTGTGATCAGGCTGGCACATTTGAAGATAAAGACAAAAGTTAGAATAAGTAATATGTGGAGTCATTACTTTTCTACACTGAAGTTAGTATTGGTTGTAGTTAGATTTGCCAGAAAATTACTTTTTTATTTTAAAACTTGTGTATTTTTTTTTTCTTCAAATACCAGTTTGCTGAGAGGGGAGAGTGGAAGTAATGTTAGCTAATTTCAGTGAGGGTGGACCCATGCAAAATATGGTTTCACAGTGGACACTGACATTTCATAATTCTTTTTCTACTGAAATATCAACATCACAAGTCCATGATGCAGATTACCTAGATTGGGCCCCTATACACAAAACCTCGTTAAAAAATTTAAACGCGTCTTCTACTGCGTCCCCTGCATCTCTATCCCTTTTTTTCAGAAAAAAAGTTTAGAAATTATGGGAAAAAAAGCCAACCATACAATAAGTGTCTTAGTTCACAACATGCCTATTAAACAATATAGTAGCACGAAGCAGCAAAAAGTCACTACTGTGGAGAAATGCATAGTCCTTCATACCTTGAAACCTAGGAATCCCATATCTTCTGATCCTAAGGTAAAAATGTGTTTAGCATATGACCAGCGACAAGACACCTAAAATGCACCAATAATAATAGAGGATGCCATGCTAGGAGAGTACATATGATAAGAACTGTGTGACCACACATGGTGTGGTACATTTTCACCCCTCAGTTTATGTGTTTTGCTTTCCACTTCCACATTTTCTGGTGACTTTATCTAGTCTCATTCAATCATGCTGTGCACATCACAGTCACTTACTGACAAGCAGCCCTGGCTGAAGCATTCAAAGAAACAACCTTCCACAAACAAAGCAGGCAAGTCCTGTTTCTCTTAAGATAAAATCTGCTGATCTCATTATTGATTGTCTGCTTTCAGGGGTTTTGTTTCCTGAAAGTTTGATATGGGGCAACAGAGGTGACAAAAGATTGGCACTGCGACCTGGAAATTAAATGGTCGACTATTAGATCAACGTCAAATAGGGTGAGGCTGAAGTGTTTGGCAAAAGCATTAGATGCTGTCTTGACATAATCTCTCTCTCCCTCTTTCTCTCTCTCTCTGCTTTATCTTGAATCTGTTTTGAACCCTCCCAGGCAATTTACTATACTTGTCATTGATTTTTATCACCTAGTGTGCCCCTATGAAGAATTACTTTTTGAATGATAAATCAGCTTCCCCATTTAAACAATTGTATGCTTCACCTTAATGTGAAAATAGGCACTGAAAGAAAAGAAAAATATAGTGTTAATATCAGTCACTGACCAGTAGAACCCTTGTGATTTTGAAAGGAGAACCAGATTTTCTTTTATTGTGGAGGGGATAATTGTACTAGAAATAAATGATGAACCCTCTTTCCATTAAACTCTAACTGCTTCTAAGAAATAAATTACAGTGGCAAATTACAATCAGTGAGCTGGAAGGAGAAAAAAAAAAAGAAAGAAAATAATTTTTTAGTAAAGTTCAGGAACCTGTAATTGCTATCCAGTGTTTTCTGCAAATAGGTAGCCTATAACATGCACAGATGAACTCCTCCTTACACAAGTGCTGTGGTCAGGGTATGTGAGAGGTGTTTTGATGAAGATTACAGTGATAATAAGTAATAGACTAACCTTTTCTACTAACTCTTCCTCACTCTCCAGCTGGCCTTTGCTTCATGTATATTTTGAAATAACAGATCTATCATGTTGGTATATAAAATTGATAGGTTTTCCCCACAACATTCAAGAAAATTCTGGTTTATGATGCGGAATCACTGTTTTGACCATTATTTTTTGTATGATCTTTGATCCATGCAGGGATGGTCATACACACAGGGTCAACATTTTGTCAAATCCATGGCTAATGCATTTTCAGGAGTCCATTTCTCCAAGAGAAAACTTTAAGAAAAACACTGATCTAATTTTCCTTTTACTCCTGTCTGAAGGATAGAAGAAGGAAAGAAATGGTCGAAGGCCTTACAAACCCTAACCAGAGGAATAAAAAATTAATATAGTGAAGAGATTATAAGAAAAATTTTGCAGTCTGGAACAATTGCATAAGCGTAGATGGCTTTATTTCATCACTGGAAAGGAACACATTTCTGAAGGTTTCCCTAGCAACTTGTCTCTAGAATGTACATTAGTTCTTCAAATGCATTGTCACTGAACTTTATTTTGAAAGTTATATTATTCAAAATTTATTTTAGAATTTTATTTCAGTAGCTCTTTCAGATGCCCTGGTTGTATTAAATGTAGAATATCTATGTATGTTGTTCCTAAGATGTCAGGACTACCAGTAGAAATAGTTCTTTGGGATGTGGTGGTATGGGTAACAGTGACAATTTCAGAGCTCTCTAATGTGAAACTGTCTTTTAACTACTAATCTCTTGAATCAATATGTGTTGCATTGATTCACTCTATTCTGGAGTAACTCAAGAGTGTGCACATAGACATCAATCTCTCCTAGCCACCTCTGCTCCCACCATATGTTATATAGGGAATGAAGCACATCTTAAATGTTCCATTTCTACTCTACAGAACATTTTGTCACTATATTCTCTCAACAGCTCTGGCTTTCTTTTTCTGAGGCACTGAATTCTTCCTTTTTCTTGTTTCCTTGACAAGAAAAGTAATACAATGCTTTTTCAAAATGAAAATTAGAACTCCCCTTCAGTCCTTTGAACATGTACATGAAGGTCTGTGGTCGAGATGCCTATATATTTCACTAGCCTGCAAGTACTCACAGGGCTTCTTGGTATTGTGAAGTTTGAAGCTTTGAATTATATTGCATGTGTCATCCTGCCGTAGAGGTATTGAGTCACAATGGTTTTTTATGCATCTGAATCCAAGTCATGCAGAATTTCTCTTCCTTTTCTTCTAGTAAAGTGCAATTATGTATCAAGAACTGCACGGAAAACTTATCATAATCCTATTTAAAATTATCCTGTAAACAATTCAAAGCATTCATTTGCAACAAAATGTTAAAAACTAAACCAAAAACTCCACTCTAAATCCCCAAATCTTTACTTATGCTTATGTAGTTTGACTCAACTTCTCTTACTCTGCATTCTCTTCTATGGAGCAAAAAGTAAATTCACTTGCTAAGCAAACGAAAAGTATGTCAGCCAGTCTGAGTAAGTCAGAGCACCTTGGTTTCTCAGTCAAATATGAGGCCATTTCTTTACACTGCATGAAATCTGAAAGAACTCAGACTTGGGGTTTAAGAATGTGTAGAAAGGTTATGTCTGTCCAGCCATTAACAATTTAAAAAAAAAAAAAAAAAAAAAAAAAAAAAAAAAAAAAAAAAAGAAAAAAAGAGTAGAACACTTCAGTTGTCCAGAGCACTAAATACATAGAGTGATTAGTGATAACACATGTGATAATACACTTTCAGAGCCTGACCCCTCTATGGATGGGCAAAGGTACAATTTCTTTCACGTCCAAATCCGGTGCTTCATTTTTAGCTAAGCCGTATCAGAATTTTACAGCTTTTTTTTGGTCCGTTTTCTAATAAATCTTTCTGTCAAGCCCATATAATGACACTGGACAGCTAAAACAGATATTTAAGGTGTGATTGGGAAAACTAAATATTATCAACCAGATAACAAGTTAGGGAGTAACTATTAGTGATCTTATGCCTCCAAATCTGTGAGGGCATTACCCCTAAGGAAGGGAGAAATGGTGAGCAGCTGTGGACAGGCTCAAGACAGAAACTTCTTAACTCCACATAGCTAAAGCTAGAACACAACGTTGCTGTTGCACAGCACCTGCTCTGAAATATCTTGTGTGTATTGGGCTCTTCAGCAGAACTGCTGTGGTGGCTGTGCTGCCTCCAGGAATGGCCTCTGGGACCAGAAAATTTCTCTTTAGGAGGATGACTTGTCAAACCCTTAAATTGGCATACTGGTAAATTTCCTGTTAAAGATGCATTTTTTTTTTAGTTTATATCGTTTAGGGAACTTACTGAAATCAATAAATATGAGTAATTTCCTTCCTTGCAGCTATAATTTCTGAGGTTTAAATTTTGCCTTTTACTCACTATTCTTGCCAAGGCTGACAGGAATTCCAAGACCACCCAAATTAGGGCAATTTAAAAAATATAATAGCATAGCTGTAAAAATGTAGGAAATGATTCCTTCTTTTTGACTTGTATATATGCTCATACATTTGTTATGTGCTTCAGAGGAATCTTGACGCTTCTGTATATTTTTTGTGGCTGAGACTAGCACTTCAGAGATTGCCAGATCTCATCTTAAACTGAGATGCTCATGAGATTGCATCTCAAACTGCCTATTTATCAAGTTTGCCAGGGATTAGGATTTACCTATGGCAGCTGAATTCTCCTTCAGGCTGAGAAAGTATGGGACTGGTTTTCATAGTCTTTTGATCCTGGTGCTTTCTGGAGAACTCTATAGTAATGACTGAGTACCTTTGGTAAGCCATTCTGATGCTGAGAAACTCAAAAATGCCCTATGCAGAACCTATCTTCAGGACTTTGTTTTCAAGCATATAAGTTCTAGTATTTATCCTTTTGACAATTTTAAAATACAAATTTCAAAAAGCTGTAGTCCACCTTTGTAAAATAGGTTTCTGTTTACATGTAGTTCACATGTTACAAAACATATAGGTAGATGATGTAGCCTTAATCACTTTATGGAACACTGGACCTCAAGCAGCCCAAATGATTTCCATGGGAGTTTTTAGTCTGTGATGTACCGTTCAACATTTATTTCCATATCTTGTTTTCACTTTAAATTTTCCACAACAGCACTGCTATCAGCATATACAAGGAGTGGGTACAAAGTTGAATATTCTGTTTTTAAGTAGAAAGGAGTGTACTTTTTTCTAGTTTGTTTGTTTTAAATAAATCATTATGTGTTCTTGTGGGAAAGTTTCTAGCACAGACACTTCAACTAGTTGAGAAAGTAAAGTTGAATGTTTTGCTTGTCATTAGTAAGGGTTTTTCTAGGCATATCCATCAGCTCTGCTCACGAATATGAACCTCTTCAGAAAGATTTATTTGCTGTACCATTCTTGTCCCCATGGGGGTACCTAATCCCTAGGACAGTGTCTACCCTGGCTGCCCGACTCCCTGGACTGTGCTGCATCCTAACACAGGGAACAAAGGATTGACTCCTGCACAAAAAAAGACTGAATTAAGTAGTAATTTGTAATATATGGAGGATAAATTCCTTTGTATAGCAAGCCACACCTGTTTCACAAAAACTCACCTGTTGGAGCAATACATGTTCTTTGTATGCCTATTGTGCCCCATTGTGGATGGCAATACCATAATAACAAAGAAATTACGTTTAGGATGTTTTCTTCTGAGGGTGATATGACTGCATATAGTGACTTGCACCAGATAACAGAAAAAGTATTTTTTGAAAGAGTAGTACATTCACAGGTTTTTGCTGGGAATAAAGAAGCAAAAATGCTATTTTTCACCAGCAGGGGAGACATCAATGGATGACAGACTGAGAGATGCATTTAAAATTTTTCCTACATAATAGGAAAGGGAATTTCCTACATATGTTCAAAGGAAAAATTCTATACTTTTTTAACATGATGTTGCTTATATTTTATCTATCTGGGTTTTCACCAGGAGAAAATAAAATGTAAACATTTAAAAATTGAGAAAACTCAGTTTCAGCAATAAATATATTTTATAAAGGATAGTCTTTTCCTACCAAGGACATTCCTGATTTGAATGGAACTTTTTAACTTTGCTCAAGACTCTTGTGCTTTTATAAATTGTGATTTAATATACTGCCATGTTGTTCTGAATAGTGTAGGAGGATTTATTTTAATTTCTGATCTTATTTTGCTCTTGGATTAATTATTTTCAGATGATGTGTATTATACATTGCTGTAGAATGGGAAAAAATATTGGGGAAGGAAGGCATGTTGGACCAGCTGCTGCTTCTGCAGGCATAAAAATCAAGACCTTTCTTACCCCTCAGCCAAAGGTAAGCACACCATTAACTTTATGCCTACTGAAATCTGTCAACTGATTTTGGTAGATGTGGAGTATCCTGCCATCAGGTCTCCACTGTTCTCAAGACCTAGGAAAATAAGAAGATAAAGGAATGGTTGTCTGAGGAAGAAAGTCATCAAACAACAGAAAAAGAGTGTGATTTGATCCATTCAGGAAAGAAGAGCAAATATAGACAAACTTTGGCTTTGAAGGTTGTGACTGACCCCGACAGAACCAAGTAGAGTAAACCATGCACACAATAAGCAGATGAGTTGAAAAGCACTAACAGTGTGGAAATTCCACAGTATTGGGCATAGCAATTGTTTAGATGTGCACACTGACTCTGCCACCATGCATATTTGTTTTGCACTGGCTCCTGTTGTGCTGCTTCATGCATGCATTGTATGGGGCCAGAAGGGAACTGAGAAGACAAACTACTCCTGATGTCTGTTGTCCTTCCCTTAGCAACTTCTTGGAATTACTGAAAGATGTAGTGGTTCTTCATCTTTCATTCCACTCCCCCTCTGCCTTGTGTATGTTTGCACTGTTTTCCCTAGTGACAAAATGCTAAATTGCTCCAAACACACATTTCCTTGTATATTCTGACTATGGATCTTCTGGCTTCTAACAGTACATGGTAATTTCAGCCAAGAAGTAAAATAATATCCTTTAGATATGATGTTCCACTAGTAAAGAGTCAATTTCCTTTATTCAGCTGCAAATTGTTTTGGACTGTGAATTATGCAGATTGTGCAATACAGGCATATAACACTCATGTCACATATCCCTAGAAAATAGATCTGTTTTATAGGGATATAACTCAGTTTGAATGTGGTCCTTGGTATTCTTCACTAGTCTCTACCAATTCATTAGTATTTAAATTTATGTTAATTTCATCAAGGTGTGAAAAGATCTTTTTTTGCATATACATGAACAAACTATGTTACTATTCAGCCAGTTATTTTGCCTTTTTTTTTTTTTTTTTTTTTTTTTTTTAACCCAGGAGAAGCTTGTTGTATTAACAAAAAGAGAAAAGGGGAGATAATAAAAGCCCATTTTTGAAGACTCAGGATGTATAGCCATTGAATCTCTTTTTAAAGGAGATATTCAGTATTCTCTTTCCTGATCTGAGTAAAAATTTTGGATGGTATCTTCATGGCACATTACACTTCCAGAAGATATGTACATACATATGTGTGTGTGTGTGTGTGTGTGTGTGTGTGTGTGTGTGTGTGTGTATGCACATACATAGAAAACTATGGGTTAGCACATTTGAATTAATCTATGAGGTTACCATCCTGGGACATTTCAGTGTTATACCTTAGCTGTGAAGATTCTATGGAACAGCAATTATGGTGGCAGAAATATTTGTTACATTTCAGAATTGAATAAACAGTGGATGTCAAAGTTTTTAAGGTACGTATTTTGTTCAGAAGTGACCATGCAAATTAAAAATTTGAAGGAAGTAAGTCACACCTTGGACCAGAAAACAGCCATGATTTTCTATTAAAACTATTGTCAATTAAAAAAAAAAATCTGAGAAGATATTTTAAAGAAAATTTAGCTTTTGTTACTCCCTTTTAATATTGTCTACTACTAAAGTAAATTTCTGGAATAAGGTGCTATTTCTGTTGGCCCAAAATAATTAATCATCCTTCTATATAGAATTAGTATTTATGAACTATATCCTTTTGTTAACTGAATGAAGACAGAAAGTATATTCAGTGCAATTTCAAAGACCTTTTAAGTAGCTCAACAAAGCACATAATGCAGGCCTTGTCCTACAAGTCTGTGATGATACAGTTTAATAGTGTTATAAGGCTATGTTGGTGTGTAGTTGTCACGATGGTAGATTGTGCTGGTCTGTATAGATTTACTGTCATTCTTCAGGCTTTTCATACATGACAGAGGTTGTCTGAAGCACAGCAGGGACATGAAGCTTGCAGGGGTTAAGTGTTACTTGCCTCCTGGCTTGCTACATAGTCCTCCCTGCACACATACAGAGATGAGGTACAGGGTACATCCGTCACTGGGCCGATGACATGATGGATTACTCATGTCATTGTCAGTACAGTCAAAATCACTCTGTTGCTGATAAGGTGGCCCCTTTTCTTTACTCTGGTTAAGTGATGTTATTTTTCCCTCTGGCTTTAAAACTGTAGCTCACACAAACATCCCTTAAATCAAAGATGGAGAATACTATTTTTAATTGTACATAGTAACTTTGGACCATTGGAGACAAGTTCCTTTGAAAATTACTTTCAGAACAGACAGATGTATATCAAGTGTTTTACATCACTTGCTTTTTTCTGGTCCTGAAAATAAAATATTTTAAGAGGGACAATGAATGCTTCTCTGAACTCATTCTTCCTCATGATTTATCAGAGAGTTTGAATTGCTAGCATCACTTCCTGGTTATTCTTCTCTGTGTGGGAAGAGAGACAGCTATCCTTGTAGTAGCACTGGAAGAGGATAAAACAGTGGAAAATGGCAGGACTTTGGAAATGTTTGTAGGGGAGTTTTACAAGAACTATGCAGTGCAAATAAAAAATTCAACACGGCCCCTAATGATGCTTAGCTCTGAGCTAGTCACAAACTCCTCTGCATGTACTGTCTGATGCTGCTGTCTTTCCCCCAACTTGTTCTTTGAAACTGAAGGGGGTAACCTGAGGTACAGACAGTAAGTGAACAGGAGTCCTGAAATATCAGCTGCAGAAGAGGAGTGTTGAGCTCAGCACTTATATTCCTGGAAAATTACTGTCAGAGAATTCCATGTGAGTTCATAGTTATTGTCACAGCCTTTCCTGACACAAAGTTTTGCTCCATAATGCCTTTTTCACCCTATCCCCACAAGCCTGAAGGTGCTGCTAACACTTGAGTTCACTTTTTGCTTGAGTTTTGTGAGAAATACGGATGATCCACCAACAGGAAAGTGTGTTTGTCAGACAGTTGTGAGAGAGTCTTGCTGGGTTTTCAATACCACAGGAGCACCACTTCCATCCCATATGGAATATTATAAGGCTTTCATGGCACACAGAGGTGCTGTCCCATTCACAGTGGCATGGTGATAATTCAGCCTATTTTTTTTCTTATATTCTAATCCTGAAGTCAAAAGTTCTACTGGAGAAATTTTGCTTTTGACTATGAAGTCATAGTCACTGTCTGGTTACCCATAGAATAGAAGAGATTTGGAAGAAGCGCATGCAGGTATACTTTTAACTGCAAGAATTTTTTTATATATATATTCAAGCTTTTTTGCAGTCTGTGCACTTTATCTGAAATGTATAGCATGATTTCCAACCTGTTTTACTTTCTCTGTTATCTTTTTATTCCACTTTATGTACATGTACATGCCATACAGAGCATAAACATAGTCCGTTGTCCGTACATATTGTCTTTGCAAATAAGCATAGACAGCAAAAAAACGACTAAATTATTTCTCTCTGAAACCCAGAAGTTCTTTAAAAAACATATGATCACATTTACCTACTAACAGGAAATCTTTTTACAGAATCTACATGGCAGCTGACTTAAAGAAAAACAGAAAAACTGAAAGTTTGTGCGTGCATGTCAAGAGCCCAAAAGATATACTCTCCCACAGTTACACACCCACGTATGCTGATACATCTAAATATCTTTGTTTTGAAGTTTGAATCAGATTTAAATGGAAAGTTATTGAAGAGAACTGTGTGGTCTGAATTTTAATCCCTGAACCCACTGGCTTCTTTTTTATTGCATGTGGTGTGGCCTTGAATTGCAGAATGTTTTAAACATACATAATGAGCTCAATGTCAAACTGTTGAGCCTTTTGTCTTTAACAATAAGCACTTAGCTCAACTAAATGAATAGAAATTGCTTTAGTGAATTACAAAAGCCAAGGTTTTACACTGCACTAATACTGACATTAATTAATGTAGACATTGCCATATTTTAAAAATATATGGGATTAAAATCAACAGTTAAAAAATGCAATGGACACCAGTAAACAATAACAGTCAAAGGTGCTGCAATATAGTATTTCTTCCACCATGAGTAACACTTTTTTCCTGATTCATTTGCATTTATATAGGTTACATTTAGAGCATATACGGTACTGATTGAATGGCAAGAATCGGAAAGAAATAATGTAAACAGGATGTGTAATTTCTCTAATTTGGAAAGAGATTAGATCTGTAATTCAGAGCAGACACTTTCTCCTACTGTATTTCTTAAAGGGCGCTTGCAACAAGATAACTTTTTTAATGTTGGCAATGAAGAGATCTTATTTTCTTTCCCCAAAATCAGGAGGAGTATTCAGAAATTTACAGTAAATAGCAATTCATCCTTTAGAAATTCCTTCAACCTACTATTAGAGTTGCTGCCAGAGATCTGAATGCTTTTGCCTAAATCTCTGTAATCCAATAAGCTTTTGTGTTTAGCAGCTTGTTTTGAAACTTGTATAGCACCCCAGCCTGTGTCTCTGTATGCTCCTTTGCAGGCAGGTGAGTGCCCCAGGGCCTGATTATTATTCAAGCCAGGAGGCCTTCACAGCCCCAACCAGAATGTAATTTGTAATTAACTGTCATTTACTTCTGTCTGCACTGACTTGTCGTTCAAAAGACAGTGTATTTGAGCTGGTCACTAGCTTCTCTTTGTTGTGGATATGATGTCTGTCAGATCTAGGTTTATTCATAATGTTTAGAAAACCAAGCACTTGCACTCTTGAAACCAAAGCAGAAAGAGGATTTCACTAATTTTTACTAAATAAATAAGGTATGTGCAATTACAAATACTTAGGCATGTAAAAAGGAATATTTGATGCTCTGGGATGAGTTTCCAAGCAGAATAGTTAAGTTCATGTGAAATACATTTAACTGAAGTCTGTCAGAGATAGAGCATTCCTAATTTGAACTTATTGTAGTTGAGATCTGTAAAATGAAAGTGCATATTTAAGTTGTGGAAATTCTTCTTAACACATTTTAAACATCACAACTGTATTTTCTCACTGAAGCGGGACCACTAATGTATTCTGTGAATGTACCCATATCATGAATTTGTAATTGTCCCCATGGTAATCTTTTGTTAGCTGAAATAAACAAAAGCATAACATAATATTCACATTATTTCTTTAAGGATTGTGCTTTGAATTATTATTGACATAATTTTAATTCACAAACAGTAAAAAAAAAAAAAAAAGCCTTTTTCTGTTTAAACTTTGTTTCATGCACTTCTTCGTGAGAAAACAAGCATGACATTGGGCAGCAATAAATATCCACGCACAAAACCACTTTAAAAATAAGTTAAACTTATCTGATTCTGACCTTTAGCTCAGCCTTAAAGTGCTATTCTGCTATTTTGCCAGAGCAGTTGGCCCGTTTCATATCTTTTGTCGGCTGCTGCTGCTGCTGCTCTTGCTGTTAATGTTGCCTCTTCTACCTTCACAGGTGCCATTGCCGCACATCGTCCGCGGCAGCTGGATTGAGAGGCTCCCCCGGCAGAGGGACCAGGACAGCCCCCCCGGCTGGTCCCCGGCCCCTCTGCAGAAAAGGAGCACCTCCCTCTGGTGTCAGCAGCTCTCGGCCTGCTCGGCATTTCCCAGCACTATCATGTCAGGCTGCATATTCCAGGCAGTATATACCGGTCAAGGGGATGCATAAAGAGGCTCAGTGGCATTCTTTTGTCATACTTAAAAGGCGGGGTGGGGGGGTGGCCGGGGGGGGTGGCTGGAGAGAGAAGAAAGAGAAGAAAGAGCAATGTCTATAGGAACAGCTTTGCCCCCATGGCGATTTGCATAAAGTTGGATTAAGCAGCGCTTCAAGCCCCCGAAGGCTGATTACTTACACTGGGCCTTATTAATTATTTCCTTCTTTATTTGAAACAATTAAGGGGAGAAAATAAACACTGTGTCACTATCTCTTTAAGATCGGGAGCAATAAAAGCGTAAGACCCCAAAGAAAGCCTGCTTTTTGTGGAGTGTTTTCTGTTCTCGCCAGCCACGTCGGGGCTAGCAATTCCCATGTGTTATCAAAAGAGACAAGAAGCAGCAGGCTTTAGCACCTAGCTGAGCGGGATTGCTACATGCCACTCTAAGTGCGATTAAGCTTCCTTTAGTGCACCAGTGACATCACTGATGGCTCAAAGCTGCAGCTACTCAAGAGTATTAGAATGCATTTCATGCTTGGCTTACTCAAAACTGCAGAGCTAAAATTTACACCTTATTTGATGTTCTTCTCCCTGCTGTTAATTGGTAAAGGGATCTCTGACCCTTTTGATCTCTGCTACAATCCTCTAAATGCCCAGGTCTGCTAAACTGTTCAGCAGGAGATGCTCAGCAGTTGCCCAGTAATGTGAAGTCTTTTTTTGGCTTTCGTGCCTTTGGTTTACATCCAAGTTGCACAGAAATAAGAGATGACAGTTGTTATAGATATGCTGGTTTAATTACTTGTCAGCCTAGGGCTGATATCTCGGCTAGCCAACGTGGAAGCTTAACTTTCTTCTAGTAGCTTAAAGCATGACCAACTGCTAGTGCTTTTGTATTTAGCTATAAAACTCTGGATACATTTAAGATAAAAAATAAAATAGAGGAAGAGCCTTTTTGATTTACTTGCAAAAGTGATCAGCTTTGGGTGCCCTTGATTTCATGTAGATCTTGGGCAATGTAAAATTATTTGGTTGTATTGATATCTAAGTGGATATTGGACTTGTTTTAATTCCAATTTATAATTGCATGGGGAATACCAAATACACTTTCCCCCTGCTCCCTTTGAAATGGGAGATTTAAAATCTTCATGGGAATTAAGGAGAGGTGTATTGTGTTGACTCCACCACAAATATTACTATACAAAGTTTTACCAGCGTTCCTTGAGGAGGCATCCCTTCAAAAGGAGCCTGGTGCAGATAATCTTAATGTATATGTGACTAAAAGCGATTAGCATTCACACACCTCTGCATATGGCTGAATTAATTGCACAGAATACTGTGAATTTTAATGGAGGTGAGGTAACCATTAAGCACCTTTGAAGAATTTGCTTAGTGAAGAACAAATGAGGAATACCCTAATAATTGTTGCCTATAGGTGAAGGCTGGCTAAAACGTGACCTGACAGTCGAGACACCATACTCTCCCCCTCCAAACCCTGTCCGAGGTTTTTAGTGTTTATCCCAGGCTTTGTTATCCACCAAGATACATAGTTTCCATTGAAGTGAAACAGATTATTGGTTACTATAGTTTCCCTATTGCTCAATTCAGTGCTGTGAAAAGCCGGGGACAATAGGTTTAAAAGTCCAGTTAGGACAAATAAATCCATGTTGAGAAGAATGGGAGAGAAGATACCTGTTCTTCTGTCTTTGATGTATTCTTTATTTTGTAGGATAGAAGGGGAATTAGTGGAGGGTTAATTGTTCAGTGCTTAGAGCTATGTCTTTCCAGTTTACTGCAGAGTGAAATATACTGCTCCAAAGACAAAGTGAATATTGTTTGATTTCTTCCCCTCCCCCCTCCTTTCCAGTTTTCAAAATGTGCGAGATACTGTAGCTACGCCATGGAGACAGGAATACAGATTTCTGAGTTTAATCTCTGGCATTATATTTTCACTTTACCCAGTCTCATCCATATACTGTTTCCGTGCCAAAATGGTAAAAGACATTTTCTTGGATTCTGAGAAAATTACTCCACCTGGAATTTTGAGGTTAAGCTACAGAAAATTTACATTAAGGGAAGTGAAAATGTCAGCTTTCACCAGGATACATCAAGAACCAACCATCTGAGCATGCTGGCAAAATTAATGTATTCTAGAAGGCCAACAAACAAATGTTAAGAGGAACTTGATGATACTGTGCAGATTAAAGCAATGGCTTTTGTGCCTTTGGAAGCTATGTTTGCATTCAGCCCACTATGACTAAGAAAAAACCTAATTTGATTTGTTAACTGAAAAGGTCACGCATTTTGTTCAGTGCCTTGCATGCTTTTTTTCCTTAACTAGATTCTCTGTTTCAGTCAGAGCTCCCTTCTAGGGATTTCTACTTTGCTTTAGCCCTTGTTGAATCCTGCCAAGAAACAGGTTGTGGACAGCATTCTACATGCATTACACAATAGCAAAATGGAAAACCAGTGAAGTCAAACTGTGTTCCAAGCTTATTTGGCATCATTTATCCTACATTTCTCATTCTTCTGTGCAATGGGGATAAGGGTGGAGGGGAACAGAGTTAATCAAGCTCAGTCTGCAATATACAGTGCAGGTAAACTACAGAAAAAGCTTAAATACTGGCAATCTCTACCAAAATGCAACCTTCTCTAAAGGTGTTATTTGACATTGCTGAAGGTTTCATCTTGATTACTTTCAATAAAATCCAAAGTAAGGATGACTGTCTTGGCTCAGTAAGCAACAAGGTTTTATCACTAATTACAATCCTTTATTACCAGTAGTTTAATAGGTTTATGATAGGTCATAAAACAATTCAGCATGGGAGTACATAAAAGGAATAGGTTATACAGCTGTGAATCTTAATATCTATTCATTGTAATTATTTTATGATCTTTAATGGTAGCATTTTTAAATAAGTTTGTATGCTTTTACATGAAATAGATGGCCACCAAAAATGGGAGGTGAAGGAAAACCACATAAATATAGAGTAAAATACTTAATGAGGCATTTTGAAAACTTCTAATGTCAAAAGCATGTAGACTGTATCACGCATGTGGAGTCCCATTATGGGCAATTATAATAAAATTATAAGTGCTATAATAATTCTAACCTTGAAGGCACAATAAAGGATAGTTATATTTGCCTTCCTAGCCCACACATCTGAGACGTTTTCCTCATTAATTATATTTCATGTAAGTATAATTATGTAGTGTAAGACTAAAATTCGAAAGCATTTGCTAAATCACTGTTAATGGCAGCCTTATTCTTCAGAGCTTTAATATAACTAATTATATCTAAAGTTATAGGCTGAAATAAGAAATGGAAACAAAGTAAAATTTATGCTGGATGGGATTTTTTTTCCCTACTGATTGTTTTAATCTGTAATGTAATTAATGAAAGGGAAGTGAATTAGTAGAGAAAATGGATTATTGTTTGAAACTATAATAAAAGTCAAACCTAATTCCTCCATTATAAGTTATTTTGACTTTGGCTTCACTGGAGTCATGTTGGCGTAAAATTCTACATTTTCTGCGACACAGGACATTATTTTACAGGTTTACAGACATTTTTGGAGAGGGTATACAGTACAAAGTTTTATGATAGTTTCTGTAGTGCCTAAAATATTTAACTATGATTAAAATACCAAGTCACATTGTGCATGATAGCAGGAAAGAGTGTTTTGAAATGTTGTAATACTTAATTTACGAAGATTTGTCTCATCGTATTTTTTTACAAATCTGTACCTTTCTCCATCCACTAATTGAAGCTTTGATGGTAGTACAGTTATTTTGACTTTGCCTTGGAAGTAAATGTATACTCAATACCTCAGTATGGAATAATTCAATACAAAGATACATATTTTCTTCATTATGGGCATTACTTAACTGTGAACAAAACTATATATTTCAGGATAGAGAAGCAAATATATTTTCACAGAATTAAAGCAGAAGAAAAATTGCACAGAATGTAATAGAAGTTTTAGAACATTTTAGGGTAGATATTGGCTTTAAAATGATGCTTAATGGACACAGAGGTTTTTGTTGGTGGTGCTTTATTTTTTCTTTTTTTTTTTTTTTTTTTTTTTTTTTTTTTTTTTTTTTTTTTTTTTTTTTTCCCTAATGTTCAACCACATAATAGCTGAAGGGGGGAAATCTGAAGTTCTTTCCAATTATGAAAAGATGATTTACAAATAATTGTGAGATGGTTTTGAAGAGGGGAAAAATACACAGTGATTAAACAGGCCTTCCCAGAATTAAAGCTATACTTTTATTTTCTTTCCTTTACTTACCATAATTTATTATGTATTTGTACAATAATGTACATAGCTGCAGAGCGTATGTGAAAATTGAACACACCTACATAATAAAATATAATGTGTTTATTTTGCCTGTGCACACATAATAGCATATTGTATTATATTCCCACATTAACTATATCACGATTTCAGAGTTTATCAGGATCAGTGATGCTGAGGTTGAGACATTCCAAAAGAATATAGGAAATCATCTTCTAAATATTACTTTCTGCTGGGTGTTTCATATACCTGCAGATCTGTTCCAAAGCAGATTATTTGTATGTACTTCACAGGTTTATACACATTGGATGTTCCAGGCAATAGGACTTCTTCAGAAAGCGGTGTTTTAAAATCCCTTGTAATGGAAGGCAAATACCTCAGACCTGGTAAATTTCTTCTTTCCATGGAGAAGAGAGTGGGATGTAAAAAAGAAAAAAAATAAAAATAAAAAGAGCAATATCCATAGAATGGACAACATTTGTTCCATAATCCATGTAGATGCAACAATCATCCATACCTTTGTCACATTAGAGCTCCAAGTTTCAGTTAAAGCCGAGACCTAAGAACAGTGGAATCAAGACTAACAGGGAGCAGGTATTCGGCTTCTTAAGTACAGTCTTGAACTAAAGCACCATAAATGTTTGTCCCTTTGTTTGCTGCTTCATTTTTTTTTTCTTTTTTAGATAAAAATTAAACTTGATTCTTCAAATGGACAAGGAAAAGGATTATTTTCTGCCCCAACTCCCTTTCTTTGGATGCTGTCTTGGACAAATTTCAATACATAAAGCAGTTAAAAACCTGAAGTCCTCTGGATTTAAACTGGAAAACAGAGGGAAACCTGCCATTTCAGAAAATTGTCCCTGTTGTGGTCCTTATTCCCCTTTCCTTCCAGAAACACACTGCTACAGAACTAACCTATTTAGGTAGGATTTGCACGAGAAGATTTGAGGAATTGTACTGAGGTACAGGGCTGGTGTGGTAGTATTTGGATTTATGTTGAGGCTTTCTCATGGGATTAGTTATTAGTTGCACGTGATTCAGTGTTGATAATTTAACTACCCAGCATTTGAAAAACCAGGTACCTATTTTATATATATATTTTATACGCTAAGAGAATAATGTTGTCAGTTATGTTCCCAAGCCCCTGTTACACAGTTAAATAAGAAGATCTTATTGTGCTATCTGTTGCTCTTTGCACAGAATGCAATTATTAAATTGTGATTATTCTGTTCCTGATAAAACGAATAATTTCCCTAAGCACATAGTCAGTAATAAGTGAAACAGCTTTAATTACTTTGGTGCTATAGTAACAATTTATTTTCTTTTCCTATGTTCTCATTACTGAGGGTCGATCTATGAAGACAAGTTCTAATAGCAGTTGCTTATAGGGTATGTTGCTTAAAAATCTTTTTTCACTCTTTTATTTCACAGCCTACTTTGATGTGCTTTAACAGAGATTTTGTGGGAACACAGTTTTACAATATGGTACTATATTTTGCTTTCCTGGTCCCATTTTTACTTGCTTTTGGCTACTTTGCACCTTCTATAGTATACTCAATAAAGCCATGGGAGGATTCAGGTGTGATAAATGTTAAGAGCTGCATAAATTAAATCCACTTGATGATGTTAAACACACACAAATTAATCAAAGCAGCACCTAACTTTTCAGTGTCTGCCCCTCAGACAACAATTAAAATCCAGTGTTCCTAGTCTCTATCTAAAGGGCATGGACTGATCAGCAAGTAATCCTGAACACCCACAGGTGAAGTGAGGAGCCAGCTGAAGCAGCTGATAAGAAACATAATGTGATGCTCAAGTCTGATATCTCAAGCTGTTCTTCCCCAGAGGTTATCTGAGGGAAGGCAGAATGGCACTGTCCTTAAGATATCTATGTTTTGGAAGCCCCTCTTGAGCATTGTTGAACTTATGGCCTTCCTCTGAGATGAACAAGGCTACCTCTTTTCAAAATGCCATTGTCAAGATGATAGGACTGTTCTTAATATATTTATTACATTCAAAACTAGTGTGCTGAGCCTAATTTTCCTTGGAGGAAATCACCTTCTTTTAATGTAACTGGAATGAATTTTCACCTGTGAGGTATAAACTGTCAGAGGTCTTTCATCTTACAAACTCTTTGTGTTTTGAGAGAAATGGAGAAATCTTCCTTCACCTAAAGAAGAGCTAATCCAACAAGAATATTCAAGTCCAGTCACATAATGGTCTTATTTAACAGTTATTTTAGTGTTTTGCCTGTGTTTGCTTACAAGTCGTCTTTTTTGTTGAGCTCCTTTGGATTTCCTCAGACCTTTCTTCTACATGCACTAGTGTAAATAGATTTGGTGTTCAACAGGTCAATTTTTGTTGTTAGGTTTGCTGTTAGGTGTGTTTTTTCTCTTAGCCAAAATGGCTAGGATTTCTTGTCCCTTAATATTGTATTACACCTTCTTAAAGGCTACAGGTTTAGGAATCTGCTAGATTCAGGTGAGCGGTTCTGTAGAGTATCCATCAAATGCTTCCTGCAAATCTAGGTCCTTTCTCATGCACTGAGATAGTTGGAATTAGATCTGAGGTCCATGCCTTTCAAAGAAATAACGCTCATTTAAGTCAATGCTAATGGAGTGAGAATACAAGCTTTAGCATAAAAAAAGCAGAGTAGGACACAATTTATATCTTCCAGTGTTAGGACTAATACAGTGAAAGCACTTTCCCTACCTCAAAGTCTTTCTTCAATATGCTATTCATTATCTAGAGCAAATATGCTCATCTATGTTAGTTTTCTTGCCCTTTATTAACTTAACTAGTTTCATGCATGCTTTTTTTTAACCTTTTTTTCTATTTTAACGACCTTATTTTGAACATAGGTACCTACTCTTTACCAGAGACAGCACCCGGTATTTTAACAGTTTAACAAAATTGCTTAATGTGGTCAAATTTTTTGTCTCACCTAATTTCTTCTTAGGTATAGAAAATGCCTGCCCAAAATATTACCTTTATGTTCTCACCACATGTAACAAAATTTCCCTGTTTTAAATTGCATCAAAATAATTCCTTGAAGATAAAAAACTTTCTCTACTTCCTAGATGTAATTCACTTAAAATTTACAGCAAAACTTTCCTAGTATAAAGTATCAGTAAAACTGGTGAAAAAATCAAATTTGTATTCTAGTTAAGATTTGGTTTGTTGTCCTATTAGGTCCAGTTAAGTCTGACTTGGTTATCAGAGTTAAAAGGAATTTTGTATTTCAAAGAGAACTTGCAATCATCAACCTGCTTGAATATGACTCTACAGAATGAAATGTTTATATCAAAATGAAGATATTAAATAGGGGCACATAGTGTTGTTTTATTAGTACTATTTAATTTTAAAATCTCTCTTTCATTGATTTTTTTAAACTTTCCTGGATCAGGTTTTAGATACATGTCAACTATTTGTACTCAATTAAAATTTCCCCATGAAACAATTTTTGAAGCTCTATTTTCTCAGTTTGGATTATGAGTAACCACAAAATAATTAAAGTGTAGTTGGACACCTTAGTTTTTACCATACACTGGAATGTTGACTGCTATTTACATCAAAAAATCGTGCCTCAAATGTAATATATGCTTTGATAACAGCATATATTTCTCTTATATAACTGAAATGCTGATTCCATACAGAACTGAGAGAAAAAGAAAGCATGCAAAATGTATATTCATGACATCAGTTTAGAAGCTCATTATTCTGTTCCTTAGGGTGATTCTGATCCCCTGAGACATATGGTATATTTCACCATTAGAAGTATTCATAATTTAAATAAAATTTTGAACAATTTTGGGGTTTAAATTATTCTATAAAAAAGGCAGTTGAACAATTTGGGAAGGACCCACACTATGGGAACGTGAGTGCTGCTGTCTCAGAGAAAGAAGAGGATAAAACCAGTTAAGAGTAGAATTCCTCTGACCTTGGCAAAGCATTCCAGTTTTCTTCTTTCTAAAATCTTTGGATTAAATATTGGACATAAAGGATATATGGGAACTTGTTTCCTTGACTTGCACTCTGGTTCCCTTTGGTGACATCTTGTTTTCATTTGCCAAGTGCCTTGTACCAGCTGGCAGTCACCTCTCTTGTCTACTGTTTACAGACCTAGTCACTGGTGCAGTCATCTTCCATCATTCAAGCCACAGCTTAATGCCCATGTAGCATTAGGGCAAAATATCACAGGAGAGAGGAACTTCAGCCCAAGAGCCCCGATCTAATCTCTAAACCAGTACACTGGAAACCCATCACTTCAGCTCATAAGTAATTTCTTTTTTTAGAAGTCCTAACAACCACTTTGGGCAAAGGACATTTCAATCTGTCTCATAATTATTTACTATACCTCTCAAATCCTCTGTGCTTCTTTTGCTATATTACCAAAAAACATTCTTAGGAGGCTAAGGAGAGGTGAGACTCAGGAGACTGCTTGAGGTCTGTGGGATAGGAACACTGAGGGAAGGGTGGAATGTTTGGCAACCTTGAAATCATCTCCACTGGCAGAGCTTCAGACCTGCTAGACAGTGAATAGCACTACACTGCCCATCATAATGCATTCTCACAAGTTTGGCTACATTCTTTATTAGAGCTGAGAGACTTTAATTTGACATCAGCAGAAACTAGCACAACTGCACCAGTTCCCAGTCTCATTTGATTCATACCCAAATTAATACCTCTTGGGCAGGATCCGAGCCAAAAGCCTCAGCATGCCATTCAAGTGGGTCTCAAGGGTTTCATACATGCTCAGATTATGCATGCCTTTAATCCTATTGCACATTAAACAGCATGAATAGGACAACATCTTGGTCAGCTGAAATCCTAAAACAATATTTAGATCAGACTAACTGGTACTAAGCATCTTGTACTTAGCTGCTCCCCCAAACACAGTGTTTTTCCTGACATGTCTTTCCTTGCCCACTGGGTCAGGGATCAAAAAGACTAAAACTTACAAATGATCCCCTGCTGGCTTCCAAATCCCAGCCACAGAATCTGTGCTCAAAATCCTTTGGAAGAGTAGAAGTAGTCACAGAGGTGCATCTGTCAATCAAAAATCTTCTCACTATTGTTTTTTATTCACCTCATCTGTTTGGATTTACACACTACTGTCACTCAAACTTTGTATTTGACTCAAGGCTGAAACAGCATTTTGTCAGGGTTGCACACTCATGCCTGAGTGCTGTGCACTCATTGCCCTAGAAAATATGGTACAAAATAGCAATTGCATGCTGAAAGAAGATGTATCTTTCCTATTCACAGAGAATATTTTGATTTTTAGGGGCAATTGTGATATTTTGGAAAAATATAAGTTATTGCCATTACTTAGGGTGTAAAAGTACCTCAGAGGAGTTTGGTAGCTTAACTGTTCAGAGTGACAGAAGCAGAATGGAAATTATTGTCATGGAAAATATTGGAATGTGCTTGAGTCCAGACAACAAGTTTGAGGGTTGTGGTCTTACCAGTTGGAAACTAATGAAATGGAGGAAAACTTGTGTGTATGTAAGGATGTAACAAATGTGATGGGGTTGTGAAAAAAAGAATGGCAAGTTTCAGAATACATCAGACCAGGTAATTTTATCACAGACCAGGTTTACTTGTACCATGAGGGAAGACAGACAAAAGACTTCTTTAGGAACATTATATCCAGCACTACTTATCTGTATTCAGGAAATATAGAGCTAAATACAGGAAAGATTTATTAGAAACATTCAGTAGCTCTTTTGTGAAGACAGATTAAAACTACCTAACTTCTTTAGAGGTAATATAAGAAGGTTTGGAGGAAGTGTAATAACTCAGAAACACAGGGCTAAATATTCAAGAGGAAGGAGAGCTTTTACATAAAAGAATTAAATGAACATTAGAGAAGTTATAATTAATTGGTTACAAATGCATTTAGTTTGCTAACTAGATGTTCTCTAACCATCCAAGAAATTAGTTTTTTTTGATTCCCAAATAGGAGAGTACAGTAGGAACTCAATGTAAGAAGAAAAGAAGGAAAACTTTTAAAACTTGCAAAAGAGAATTCTGGGGAAAAAAAAAAAAAAAGAAAAAAAAGATTAGGCTTATGATAGGAATTTTTAGGTATCCAGCATGTCCAGGGAGTTGAAATGAGAGCTGCCTGTTTACACTGCATATAGACTGAATGAATCTTGTGCATTGCACCTCTCATACACCTTCCTGGAAGTAAGGAAGGAATACTTTCATATCTTGGTAAACAAGTTTTTTACAGGATGGAAAGTTCTCTTTTTTTGTGAAGTGTTGGAAATTGACTATAACTAGAGAAAAGTTATAGGAAGGCTATTCAGATGCTGTTACTCATATTCTACTGCAATTAATGTTCAGTGCCATACTATTTTATCTCTCTCATTTACCTAGGGTAAAATGGCCACTTGGTTTGGCTCTACAAGGAAAGATTTCCTTTATTTGAAATTTGATGCATTTTTGTACTATGGAGCATAGTGCTTGCTTTCTAGGCTCACTTGAGAGTTTTATTTAATTGCTTCCCTGATAATGCAGGGCCATAGCTGTTGGAGGTGACTGTAACCCCCTCTGTGTCCTTTCTGTGACATTCTGTAGCTGAGACTGAGACTTTTACTGAAGATCTTTATTTTCCTTTGGTCCTGGGAAATGTGATGGGTGGAAGAAAGCAGAATAGAAAATATGTGGGTAAATCTAAAATAAACATCTACCACATAGTTAGCTGAGACTGTGAATGAATGACCCAATGACCCAAGTGGTGCCTCCCAATCCAATCTTTTAGAACCTCTCAGGTCCCAATCCCATGGCTGCGTTCGTTTAATCATTCCCCTGTGCCACCAATTCCCCATTAATTTCACAGATTGAACTCTTGCTCAAATCCCACATATTTCTCACGAATTCACTGAAGTATTTTACCTTCTCCACCATCATCATCCTTCTCTGAACTAAAGATGTGCCTTGCAACTCTCAGGAAATTAATCACTTTTCCCTCAAAACAGCATTGCTACCAAAAATGCAGCATATTTTCACACAAAATTTCCCATGTTACTAATTTTCCTTTCAGACCCATTAATTTTCTCTCACCCTTTACTAGAATTATCACCCAACCAAACCAAACCCCTTCTAAAAGTGATCAAAATATATCCCATTACCATCAGACAGAAAGACCTTCTGTGTCTGGTCCAAGTAGTTCTTCTAAATAAATCACTCCAACAGAGTTCTGTCTTAATGCTCTTTTTCCATGTAAAATATCTTGCATTTCTTTTAACATATTGCCGGTACTGCTTGGGGATATGTCTTTCCCGTCTCAGTCCTGGGAGACAAGTCCCTTTATGATCACATGGGGAAGGTTCATTCAAAACACAGAAATACTGAATATTGAATGATGAATACTGAAATAATACTTGACTTGAGCTGCATGAAGAAAGGCAGTGAACCCAATCTGAAAGTCTAAAAAACTACCTTTCCAAACTGTATTGCCATTGTTGCTGGCAAACAGATAGTGGGAAAATACTGTGGCTAGTTTTTGAGTATGTTCTTAGTTACCGGAACAGATTTACACTGAGAATTTGTGCTAAAGGAACATATTTAAACTATGTGTTAAAGGAAAGTTTATCCCAACCCTTATGGTAAGCAATTGCTCACTTAAGGTGGACTGATGATACACTCTCAGTTATTAAAGAGGGAGTGTTTTTAATGAACACTGGAAAAAAAACCCTGGGCTTAAATCTCACCTTTGCCAGTCCCTGTGTTACCTAGGCAACGCTTATATTATTTTTATATCTGTTTCTTCTTGTGAATATTTGCTATCATAATTCTTGACCAATTCACAGGGGTGTTGTGATGTGAGGACTAATTAATTCACACCTTCATAGCTAAAAGGTGCCATGCAAGTATTAACATCATTATTTTTAATAATGTTTACTTAGACTATGTTAAAACCTTTCAGGCTGATACCACTGATTTTACATTCTCCTTCAAATTTCTCAGACTGACTTATCTAAACAGTATGGAAGAAAATGATTATGCAGGAGGGCCAGGTACAAGGGTAGCTACTTCTTAAAAGCAGACGTTTCAAAAATAACGTGTAAAATTCAGCAAAGCTAGGGAATAGATAGGAGTTTCTGTCAGGTTGGAATGATAAATGGAAGGGCTCTAGTGGCCCTTCTGTTTGTTTAGACCTCTTGTTCCTGCTACAACTCTGCACAAAACTAGCATTGAAGTGCCTACTGTTAAAACATAACATAACCTGACAGTGATCAGCCCAGAGGGCTTTTCCAAGAGAAGGCCATATTGTTCTGCGTGGGGAAGTGCTCTACCACGAGATGTCCTGAGACGTGAAGGAAAGCACTGAGTGCGGAAGACTTTCCAGTACATTAGTAGTGTATGAAAGGAGCTGACCACTCATACATTAACATGGCCTTGTCCCAGAGACTGACATATGGGAAAGCATGCATCAGATTCTCTGCAGACTGCTTGTTTTCTCCTTGTTTTATAACAACAGATACAAAGTGCAAAAGACACCAGATTTAACATTACAGGGCCTGAATGCATTCTGTGTATGGTTAAGATACTTAACTTTTATATTGTGCAGATGACTGAACAATTACACATCCCATTATTTTTTTACTATGCACTATTTGTAAAGCCACTACAGAATGTTTACCTTGGGAACAGCTTTAACATTAAGCATATTATATACCAACCAGGCCATTTGTAGTTAAGCAGTTTTCTGCTAATGGCTCTAAAGTATTCTGTTTTTGACTCCAGAGGATTTTTAAATGTCATGAAAAGAGACTGTGTTTATGATACATTTAAGATCTTTATTCAGGTAAAGTAAAAAGCAGCCTGATACTCTCTTGAAAACAAAATAAGATTGAAGGTAAATTCTCATGAAAATTAATGTAAAAAGAGTAATAACAGGTTTTTTAAAAAACTCTAAATAGAAATTTTAAAAAATGTTGCTCTGAATTTTGGTGTCTTTCTCTTCCTTTCCTGTTGTTTGTTTTTATGTAGAATATTAATATTGTCAAGATGTCTACTTATGCATATTTATTTGTGCAGTGTAAAGAGACAGTAAGCATCGCATGACTTAAAAACTTTGTGGAAAATGCATCTCCGATTTGCACAGGTAGATTTCAAGTATGCCTGAATTTCACCAAACTTTGCACATCTTGGGGAAGATTATGCTGCGGCCAGCAGGTTTTCCACAGCTTGATTATTGGTCTTATTCACTTATTCATTGCAGCTTTTTTTTTTAATGTCAACTCTACTAACATGAAAGAGCTGGAAAGGGTCCACAGACATAATGCCTACAGATAGTTGGTACAGCCCTAGTACTTCCCCACACAAAAGAAGAGTCTCTTCTGCTTTTGAGATGAAAAAAACTACATCAAGCTGCCTCTTTAAACTACTTCTAATAGCTCAATGTTCTTATGGTTGAGAAAAAAATGAATTTATGAATGATGCATAAAAACCGCAGCATGAAGAGAGACAATTCAGTGTGATATTTGTCCCATCCAGCATTTTAGTGTCAATTTTCTATTGATTCAGAGTAACACAAACTAAGAACCACTGTTGGCAATACAACATTGTCAGAGTCCGAATACTTTTTCAGATTCGTTTACAATGACTGAATGTGATCAGCTCCCCAGAAATATTTTGGTGAATGTTGTCTTATATTTCTCTGTAAAACCAAGCCAGGAGGGGAAAAAAAAAAAACAACAAAAAAACACCTATCTGTAGAACTATGAAGACATCTCTTATGCTTACAATCCTCAAAAAGAATTTCATTTTTGAAGGAATCTTAGCAAGCAACATAATTTTCTTACATATAATGAATATTCCCTTTGCTATTCACCAGATCAATCCATGCAGTCAGACATACAGTGAAAGGATCCAAGATGCAGAGAAATTAGCAACAGAAAGAAATCAGCAAATCAACCTTTATGCGTTTAATAGACTGCTGCACATTCCCTCCAGTTTCAAGCTCTGCATGAGCATATGTTTCCCCCTTTTTTTTTTTTTTTGTTTTCTAGAAAGCACTCGAGGGGCCTCTATGAAAGTAGCAGGGGATGACAGGTTGAGTTTGCCAGCACCTCCCTGTGCAGGTGCTTTGCTCAGTTTGTGGACACTAAGCTACATGAGTGATTCCTTCTGTTTACAGCTATGATACAACAGCACACATTCAAGGAAAGTCTCTGTGCCACTGCTGGTTTTCCCCAATGTCTTAGAAATGATTAAATGTTCCCATTGAAGCAGATAATGAGGAACTCTGTGGGAAAAGTGGATTTTTTTTTTTTGTTCTGCATTTACATGCAGACTGAGATGCCAAGAATATAATTATTAATATGCTTGTAAATATTCTTGATTCACGCAACATTTTTTAGGAATCAGCCCTAGCTCAGATGTTGAAATCATGACCAGTTATCAGCAGGTGGTGACTAGGTGATTATCTGCTAATTATAGTTCTAAATGTCATTTTATAAATTGTAGATTGATACAAGCTAGAAGGTATTAAGCAAATGTCTCAGCATTGGAAATTATAATTCAGGGACATATCTAATTTCTAGGTCTTGGGGTCTAGAGTTTAAGGGATGACATGATGGGGGGCCTGTGTAAAAGCCACACCTAGGAATCCCTCTTGTCTTTGTGGTACATTTTCACTTGCTGTCTAGAAATTTTTGGCAGTTTCTTTTTTATCTGCTTTGAAAAGCCACATTAAGAGTGTACAGTAAAAAAAAGTTCTCAATGTGTCAAAGACCTGGCCATTGGCCTTTTGGAAATGCTGCATACCGCTTAGGATGATTACCACAGCCCTTAACGTTAGTCTTTAGTCTTATTTTCCTCTACCTAAATTAAATGTCAGGATCCAACAAGTAATCAGTAGGACTAGCAAAAAGTATTTTCTTGATAATTACATTTTATATAAGTAACTATATATGTATTGTAACATGGCTAAAAACATGAGTTATTGCCTGTTGGGCTCCTAAACCATTGGGTTTTGAGTTGCTGCACCAGTGGATGTTTAATGATGTTGAGCACAGTGGAACAGAGGCAGAGGGAGGATATGACAAACATGCAGACTTCCTGGAATATGCTATTTGGTGTTGATGAGGCACTTCACAGAGGCATGCCTGCTGAACCAAAGTAGGAATCTGAGCTCTGGCTTCCCACATGGTGGGTCTGTATTTTAACAACTGGGGTACTGTAAATAACGGGAATGCTTCCCTCGGAAGTCCCTTGTGAGACAGAGTTCATCAGACCCTTGCACAGAAACACAGGAAAAGATGACTGAGTATTCCAGATGGTTGTAATGTTCTGAATCGGATGAAAAGGGTGGTTTGAACCTCAGGCATGCTGGGCACTATTTTGCTTCATTTAAAAGTAGCTTACCTTAGAAGTTCTAGGATTTTGCTCCAGGACAGTAGAATTTCAACAGCTTCCTTTTCATGCTCTGGAAGTTCAGGGTCAGTTCTGGAAGCAGTCTTTTGTTTGAATTGCTGTGCAAAAGTACATTTATTCCTGAAGAGAGTTTCCTTCTGAATCTTCTTGTTTAGGAACAAATCCTGCTGACTTTCTCACCACAAATGCACTTTTCTGCTTGAATATATTCTTCTTTCACATTTTCCTATTTTAGCAATATATAAGGAAGACTGAAAATGTAATGTTCAAACACCTTTCTGCAGGAGTCATTGATCTAATATTGACTGGAGAATAACCCATCAGTTTCAGTCACAAAATCCAAATCAGATCTTACCCTTACTTGGCCTTGATGACCTGTTAAAACTGAATGATCCAGAGGAGACTGTAGTGCATCATGAGCATCATTTTAAACCAAGTAAACAAACACTTCAGGAAGTTATGATAGACTGTAGACACAGGGCCACTCTGAAAGGACGACACCTTGAATCTTTATTGCTAAGGGCAGAATTAGAGTAAAGAGCAGTTACATAGATGTGCCAGAAAACCTAGTTTGGCCCTTATTTAGAGTGGGATGGAAGAAATCTCATCTAGTTGTCAGAAACTGTTGGGGGTTTTTGTAAACTGGATAAATTTGGAAAACAGGATAGCTCAGATACAAGACACGTCATATATCACTGTTCTGAAATGCTGCAGACGAGTCACATGTAATGAAGTTGTGTTTTACTATGATTCAGTAATGTTCAATGAGTAGCATTGAAATGAAAGGAGGTGATTTGTATGCTGAAGTGTTTAAACTTATTGTAGGCAGGATTTTTACCAGGAAATAGGAAGGAAGCAAGATTATAACATAGGTGTTGTGGTATTAAACCTCTCACTTTAAAGTTCAGGCCATAACAGAAAAAGAATGCTTATAGTAGGATGCTACTAGACTATGACATGCACTCTCCAGGAAAGGAATAGTGTTTGGAAATCATCTGGGTACTAAACTATTGGAATAACAATGTTGTTTCAATACAAGTGGCCCTAAGAAAACTGGAAATAAGAGTTTTGCTTTCCACTTCTGACCCCAGTATTTCTTCATCTTCATTGAACGTGTTTAACAACAATGCTGAGAATCAGATTGTTGAGCAAAGCTATTCAGTGGTCAAATGTATGTTGTCAGAGAGTTCATGAAAAAGTCATTAGCTCTCCTCCCCTCCTCTTTCACTGTCAAGCAGAATCATGTCATAAATACAGCCACTTGTCTAGCAGGATATCAATCTATCCAGGTATCACCCACTTCCTGTCTCTGGCCATATGTTTCTGTTATTTATGTCAAGAAAATAGCATTTACACAACCGCTGCTAGTTGTTTACAGAAGTTTAACTCCTGTGATATAGTCCCACTTGTGTTGCATGCTTTTAGCCCATAGATAATACATGAGATTGTACATTTTAAAATATGCTACCACATGCATGATAGAATAAACACAGACCTGAACTGACAGCACCATCTGCCAAACACAGTTGCTGTCAGGGGAATGGTCTCTGCACAATATTCCACTGCTCCCCCATGAGATAAGGCTATTTTTTCTCATGGTATAACTACACTAAATTCGACTTGTTCATTTAGTAGTCAAATTGTTAAAATTCTCAGAAGCAGAAGGGACTCAGGCCTCCTAAGAAGCACTGCAGAGGAATAGTGCAAATTGAACAATTCTCACATAGGTTTTTCTTGTTCTTAACACTAGTCACATTCTTGTTTACATACTTACACCAGAAATAAACCTGCAAGCAATGTATACATGACACCTAGATTCTCAGTGCTCTGAAGTCATGGAAAATTCATAACATTAATCTTTAAATGGCCCATTTGAAAATTATATAGGGCAATCTGCTTTCAGATGCCGTCTAACTGCTTGCAGTGAGACATAAGCAATAGTTGCATTTTTTTCCTGCTAAAGACTCACATTATTCACAGTCATAAACAAATCAAAAAGGTAAAGGTTACACTTAACTTTTTTTTTCTTTTTAATATTTTAAAATTTATAAATATTAGCCTGTTCATTTGGACTCCTCCTCTGTTCATTCTCAGGAGCTGGCTTTATTATCAGATTATGGAGATAGCTGCTGGGATTAAGAGGGTAAAAATACTTCTGCATGTCCTACAACAGCAGCAAACTCAAAGCTGGGAGATCCCTACTTAAATGTCACACATCATTTACAAGGAAATGAAGCAGAGTCTGCACCACATTTCTGAAGGACTGTACTTCCACCTTCCAAACACCAAACCTTACAATGCCAATAGATACAAGTGACAAATGTCACTACCTGGTCACGGTGGTTAGAAGCTAGAAGGCCATTTCTTGGAAGGAACTTATTGACAATGCTAGTCGTCCACATTTCACACTGTGGTAATCTTAAAACCTTATGTAGTTAGAATAGCTAGTGGTTAGATCCATCACAGACCTGGATTTTCCTCTGCATCTTCCTCATGCCACCTGTGTATGAGCCCACGCAGCCAGGATATGCGAAAGTCCTGGAGGAAACTGTCAATCTCCCGGTGAATACATCCATGCTTGTTCAGAATACCCAGCACGTTCTGGCTGCATCCAGCTCATTTTGATTCTGTGTGTTAGGGGTGCCAGGCATGTTTGGCATACTTCAGGAATGCCTGGGCAAAAATGTAAACTCAGCTGGCAGACAGAGGTCTGTCTGGGCTGTCCACAGAGGAGCTTGGAGCTATGTTTCCAAATCCTAGGTTTGCCTGGTGGGAGCTACCTCTCTTACACTGGAGGTGCTGGATTCCGTGTTGTCATGGAAATGTGAGCTTAGTTTCTGGCACAGTGTCTTATCCTGAACCTGAAGAAACATTTCTTGATGAAGGTGTGTTCAGGAATGTTCCAGAGAAAAGTTTTAGTTTGGATGAATCAGCTTTTTATCACAATAAACTTTTATTGAAGAATTCTTGACCATCCCTACTTGCTGGTATCCAAATTTCCATTTTGGACAGTGAAGTCACCATTGGTTCTGCTGTTGTCAGGGCCTTCTCTCACTGCAGATGGCTGTGGAACAAGGTTTGTTCTGTTCAATAGTATTATTTGATATAACATAAATTGATTTGAGTGTAATATTTTGTTTAATGTTAGGCATTCCTTGCTAGGTAATGTAGGTATTTTATTACATCAATATCAAATAGGTTTATAAGGAAATAGAAAATGAAAGAAATAAGCAGCTTTATTGTGATTCATGATAATTTTGCTGCACTATTTGAAAACCAAGTATCTTTGTAACATCCTCCTCTAGGAAAGCCCCAAAGAAACTAAGACTTTATTGTTTCCTCACAGATATGATTTGAAAAGTTAAATAAATTAAAATCATAATATTCCTACATTAAAAATTGTAAAACAGGAGTATTTTCAATTTGAAAATATATATATTGAACATTTTGAATGTGACTATATTTAAAAACTTTTCAACTGAAAAATTGATTCCGCCATAATTTTGTACCACATTTTCTTTATTCTCATCTCCTTCCTTTTGTACTATGTCTATAGAGGCTACTGTGGATGAGAATTAAATAAAATACAGTTTAAATTGTGACTTGCCTCTGTGAAAAATCAGTCTGACTGCAGGAAAATATTTATTGTATGAATTTTTATATTATGTAGTTTCCTGACCTATTAAGTAACATCAGTAAAGAACTACTGAAGTAGATATTCACTTTGGAAATATTTGTGAAACCATCATGCTTTTAGATTAACTAATAACACATTTCTTAATGCTGACTCATACTGATGAAGGATATTTGTGGTTTTGTTCACTTGAGTGTATTTATTTTTAAGAAGATGGAAAGTTGTATTTCATATCAATTGAAATTTTGATATTTGTTGAACTTTTTTCTATCAATAGAGGTTTTAAAATCCCTAACTTCTCTGGCAGTTGTTTTACTTCATATTAACATTCAAACTAGGAAGACTTTTATTCACATTTGCTGCTTATTTATGAAAACCATATTTCTATAATTTTCATATTATATCATTTCTGTAGATTTCGGTATTTTCCTGCCTTTGCTGTGGCAATTTTTTTTTCCCCCCCCCAAGGGTCACTATATCACAGCAAAGATTTCAAAAGTCCAAAAGCAAACCCAACATTATTTGGATCTACCACAGTACAGGAAAATAGCAAAATCTTGCCAACAGGACGACTTCTAATCTTGATGCATCACTTGGACTTGGACTTTTGGGTACAGTACTAATTTTGCTCATATACACACAGAGCAAATTTACATATATAACAGTATGTGTGCACTTGTAAATCCAGTACATGAAATCCCATAGCATTAGTGTGTTGCCTGTGGAACCATATTGTTTGGGTTTATACTTCTTAGGTGATTATGGATAAAATAGGTCTTTTTATAGGAAGCTTAATCTGAAAAACTGTTTAAATGGTGAACTAAGAGAAGGTCAATTGTGTATAGTCTGAATTTAGTGGGTATCGCCACATTCAAAAGCACATTATAGGTATATTCAGTGGTATCTGATGTTCCTTAAGCAGGTGACATTACACCTTTAAACATCAAAGTGATGTTAAATAGCTGTTATTAAGAAAGCAATCTGCCTCCCAATCCTGTCACTCCTATAGATTTAAATCATCTGTTAAAACTAACTGGAGATCTGCATAAGCAAGGAATAAAAGATATGAGCTGTTATAAAACAAACAAATTACTCTTCACAGATTTCTCAATTATATTGGTGTTCATGAATTGGGTACCCAATAGGTGAATCAATAAGAATGCACCTCAGTAGATCACAGATTCAAATACATATTCAAAATGTATTTGAAAACTCAAATTACAACTTGAACTCAGCTGTAAATATTATGGAATTCAAAGCGCAGTCTTACTGTCAAAAGGGAAAATACATGACACTAGGGACAAGTATCAGTGCAAAAGCTGAAATCTCATGAATTAGGATTTTGGGGAATTCAGCTTTTGGAAAGTACTATACGCCCTATAATATCTGGTAGGCCAAAGCATTTTTCTTTGTATTTTATGTGATTTTTTTTTCTTTTTCAGGGCATGTCAGGAGGCAAGGGGGTGGAAGACTGGGATAATAGAGATTTGATGGAACAGGAGTTTTTTTTGAAGAATCACTTTTGTGAAAGCTGTAGCATTTTTTCACAGCAGAGATTCCTGGTGTTTCACTGGTTTAGCATAGTCACAGAAAATAGAGAATTTGAGAAAATTACATGTTGAAGGAACTTCTCTTCCAGCCTCCTTTTCAAGAAGGCCAAGTTTCAAATTTTGGTAGGTTTACTCAGGACATTGCATGAGCCCTGGATGAAAAGGATGTGAAACTCAGCAGCTTCTTCTGGTAGTTAACAACTATGTCTGTGAGCTCTTTTCTACTTACATGTAACTGGGATTTTGTATGTTGAACACTCCAAGTGTTGTCTTTTGTCATTTGGCTGTGCATCTCAGAGAAGTGTCTGTCTCTGTCATCCCCATAAGTTTTGTACTTCCTTTTAAAGAAAGTGGAAGACCTCAATTAGATCTCACCTCATTAACATGTTCTTTTGTAGGCTAAACAAATGCACTGCCGTGTCTTTCTCTCTGTATGTTGTGTGGTCCAGCTCAAGACAGTCAACAAAGAAGGGTTTCCAAAACTTTACATGCACACACACACATACTTGCTCCCACTTCTTCATCCTGTATTTTCTTAATAGTGGTCTGGGTTTGGAAAGGTAAAGTAAGTTGTGAAGAAGTTGAGGTAATTTCTACCGTACTACACTGCCAGTTTTCCAAAGCGGAAGAAGGTGCAAGTAACAGAAAAAGGCAAGAGACAGTGCGAGATAGGGAAAGGGGGCAGATCTTCACCTCTCCTATTCTGCAAGGCCCAAATCTAAAATGGGGGAAAAGAAATTGGTGGGGAGAGAAAAAATAAATTCCACCTGATTCTGAATTTCCCATTCAAAAAAGTGTAATTTAGGTCAAATTTGTTATAGCATTGAATTCTATTGACCTGGGATTTCTATGGTTATTTTGATTTTTGTATATTTCATACAGTTTTCTGGCCCCTTTTTTTCTCAGGAAATGGGCTTCTCATGTTGGCTGACTTCACTTTACACTTAAGACCACTCCATTTTATATGAAGAATAACAATAGAAAAGGAATTGTTCACAAAGCAGTCATAATTATGGTTATCAGAAGGTATTGCCACATTTGAAAGCTGTTCCACTGGAATTGTCCAGCTCACTCCCAAATCCAAACTGAGCTTGGCCATACAGAGCTGACCAAGAGGGAAGTTGCCCTAGCAGAGCACAGACAGTTACTGAAATGGAGAAATACTCCTATTTTAGAGGATATAAAAGTCTTTCACTTTTTGTATTTTGGTTTGTTTTGTTGGGTGGTTTTGGTAAAACTGGTTTTCCCCAACTGGTTTTCCCCAACTTTTGTAGTGAAACAGCACAGATACTTAATACCGTACATAGAAAAAAGAGCTTTATACTCACCTTATTTAGATTCATAGCACTAAAAGGACATCTGTAAGTGAACTATTTGAACTGCAACACTCCTCTGTTAAAATGCTGGTTGCTGTGGGAACTGTGCAAAGTGATCAGTGGGTGGGATCTTATGTTGAAGTGTTTCACCGTTTTCTTGGTTGAGTTTACTTAGATAAAGCTTTGTCAGTACATCTGAACCCATTATTCAACTTCATTTTTCATCTCCATTCTTTTAGAGGATAGAACTGTATGTGAAAATTGTTCTGAGTAGGCTTTTTTATTATTTTAAATTAAATATATTTAAATAATATAATGGTATATCATGTCATGTTGCTGCTGCAGAGAAAATACAGGATCATCAGCTCAGGTCAGAAATCACCTTGTTTGTCCTTTTCTCTTCTGTAAAGAAAGGGTAGGATATGGTTTTCATATTTTCATTTTATATAAAAAATTGATTTTATACAAGACTTTTGTAAGTAGAATCCAAATTCTCCTTCAACTTCTTAGTTAGCACAATGATGTCTTGAACCACACATTTGAAGAAAAACCCATCCCATACATCTTGTTGATACATTATTATACAAACCTAGCAAAAGCAATGTTTTATTCATCTTTAAAGCATATAAAACTTGACAGTTACAGGCCTGTGCAATGTCTATATGTGTTCTGTGGACCAAGACCAGGCTCCTGGGATTCAGGCAACAGTCACAGGCCTGTGCCATGTCTATGTGTTCTGTGGAGAAAGACCAGACTCCTGGGATTCAGGGAGAAAGCCAAAATTTCCCTTCTACAATTTTCCTTAACATTTTTTAACAATTTTTTTCTCTACTTTGCAATGTTATATTAAGATTGTTGTAAATAAAACTCAGAGCATAATTTGCTATCTCAATGCCATATTCAACAGATGAACACCACTGAAAGTTGCATTAATGTCTGTATTTCCTCTAGAAACTGGAACAGTAATACTTGGAGGGAACTTAGTGAATACTGTAATAAAATAAAATAAAATAAAATAATAAAACAAAACTGCTGCATTTTTTGTTCTAATTCAATCTTAGAAGCTTTTAGAAAAAATATCAACAGCAAAAGAAAACTCAAGAATCATCCTAAGATTGTTTTTCCCCGGTGGTGAACAGGGATTTTTGATTTTTCAGATTTTATTAACTAGTCAATTTGCTATGCTGTTACTGAGATTTATATCTTTATGTATGGCACTCCCTCATTAGGAGGTTTCACTGAGATTATCTGAGTTTCAAGATTCTTCTCAAATTCCAAGAATTTCACTAATAATTTCTGTTATTAGTCCCAATCTAGCAATTAACTCCAAACAAGTATCCCACTGGCCTCTGTCAGTTCCAGTTCTTCAACACTCACATTCCTTTCTTAGCCTTAGGGAAAAACACACATTTCACAGCAGGACCACACCAAAATGGGTGAGAAAGTAAGGTAGGCAGCCAGAAAAGGCTGAGATTTAGCAGAACTGAATATATTAACCTGGGCCTTATTTACTTAACTACATTTACCCTTTACTGAATATTCAATTATTAATTTCCTTCTGGACTTTCCTTTTATGATTTTGGTCCCTCGATGTCAGGGTGAATAATTACAGCTAAAGCTGTTCACAGCCCCAGCTTTTTCATGATGCAATATGACTAGAACTGATAACCTGAGAAACTCAAACACTGCAAAGTTGCAAAGAGATGTTCGGAAGCAGGTTTCCTAACTAAAGTATATTCTCACAGAGATCACAAAAATACATTTTTGTGGTTAGACTATCAAGTCTGGCAAATTTCAGTCAAAAATATCCCTAGATTAAAGATTGACTGCAAAAAAAAAAAAAAATCAGTGTGTTGCAGAGTAATGGCACAGAAAAATTTTCATCCCATTAATTAAAAGGAAGAGATATCCTAAGCAACTCAAACCAAGATTTTAAAAGTAGAAATGTCCAGTGACCTGAATAAATTGTTCCCTGTTGATGACATCTGGAAATATTATTGTCTTTCTTCCCCTCCTCCCAGAAACTGCCAAGAAAATAACCTACATTGATCATAAAGGTTGGGGTGGTGTTTTTTTTTTGTGTTTTTTTTTTTTTTTTTTTTTTTTTTTTTTTTTGTGTGTGTGTGTGTTTTTTTTTTTTTTTTTTTTTTTTTTGTTCTTGTTGTTGTTTTTCTTTTATTTTGTTACAGGATGTAGAATGTTTAAATTTTACCTTCATTTTAAAATTTTTATCACAATTTTTTTGCCTTCAGGACAGTTTGTGATGACTTCCAAGATCCCTGGGCAGTTGGGGATTCCTATTCAAGCTTGCTGTGGGATCAGCATGATCCACTTACCTCAGTGGCATTATGTGGAACGGACTTTCCTTTTGAACATCCAGCACAGCACTGGCAGTCGGGGTGCCTGAAAAAGCTGTGCTTCAGTGCCAATCACTTTTGAGGCATCTTGAACCAGTTCAGAAGCTGCCAGTGTCTCTTTTTCCTCTGGGGGATAGCTGGCCTTGGGCCCTTTGTATCTCCTACACCAGAATCTCAGGGGCTGTTCTCAAGTCTCCACAGGTATTTTTAGCCAAAGACTCCAGGAAGGACCATTCTCCCCAGCTTCAGTGCCTGTCCTGACTATCCCAAGGCCCAAGCCCACAGGCCTCCAGGCTCCAACTCCTCATGGCTACTGCAAAAAATTCACCCCACCCTTGGCTGAAACCAGGACGCTTATCTTCTAAAGTTTTCCTTGCCCCTCCCCACGTTCAGGAGAACAAGAAAATGTGGCAGTAGGCACACTTTGATGAATAAGGAGCTCCTGAAAAAAACCTCAGACAGAAAGGGAAGCATATGAAAAAACAAGCAGGATCAGGTCATTCAAAGTATAGAGAAGAGTCCAGGCATGTAGAGATAGACTTAAAAAACCCAAAGATTTTGTGAAAATAAATTTGGAGAGATTGTGAATGAAAACAAGAAGGGCTTCTACAGGTCCATCAGAAAAAAAAAAAAAAAAAAAAAAAAAAAAAAAAAAAAAAAACCAAAAAAAAAAAAACAACAACAACAACACCAAAAAGAAGACTGAGGAAGACTGATGCCAGGTGGGACAAGGAACCTTATGGCAAGGGTAGCATTAAAGGCTGAGGCATACCATAACTTCAGGAATGTCAGGTCTCTGAGATCAGTGGAGAGATTTGGAGGAATGTGGATTTAATCCTCAGTAAAGGAAGGTATAGTTAGGAAAAACTTAAACCAGGGGACATACACAAATCCATGGAACTTGATGCAATGTACTCACACATGCTGAGGAGCTGATCAATGCCATTGCAAGTCCAGTTCAATTATCTTTGGAATGTCATGGCAGTTGGAGAAGGATAGAAAGAAGGAGCATTAAGGAGTAGGAAACTACAAGCCTAGGAATGTGATGGAACAAATCCTTCTCTGAACAATTTCCAAAGATATTAAAGACAAAAAGATGATTTGGGATAGTCATCTGTCAATGGGGAAATCATGCCTAGCAAACCACATAGCATTCTACAAATTAATTATTTGCTCAGTGCATAAAGGGTGCTCAGCAGCTATCTTGGCTTTAGGAGGCTTTCAGCATTGCCTCCCATAACATTCTTGTGGATAAATAGATGAAATAGGGTCTAGATAATTGGATGATGAAGTGGATTGAAAAGACCTGTCACTGGTGTTGCACCCAAGGGATCAATACTGTGGCCAGTTCTGTTAAGTATTTTCTTTAACAACCTAGGTGATGGAACAGAATGACACTTTTCAGATGCCAAAAGGTTGGAAGTAATGAATGATACACCAAGTGGTTGTACTACTATTCAGAAGGACTTCAAGAGGCTGTAGAGCTGATCTGACAGGAACCTCATGAAGTTTGGCAAAGAGAAAGGCCAAGTCCCATCCCTGGAGGAAGAAACCCCAAGTACTGACACATACAGGCTAAGGACTGGTAAATGGTTTTGCAGAAGAGACCCTGGTGCTATAGTGGACACCTAGTGAAACATAAGTCACCAGTGTGGCTTGTGGCAAAGGTGGTCAGAAGCACCTGGGATTGCACTAGGAAGGGACAATAGGTTGAGGGATGAGATCCCACCCCTCTATTCAGCATTGAAAAGAGCTCATCTATTTCCAGAATCCTAGTTAAGACAAAGACTTTGTTGGGGTTTGCAGTAGTCATCTGACTGTGTGAAATAGTTCTTCTTCAAATGAAAGTGACATAATTTTTCTCTAAAGTAGCTATTTGCATCATAGTTTGATAAGAAAAAAAATATATCTGTGTTAAAAAAAATATTCTCAACCATCTTCAGCTGCCTAAAGGTTCTGGAAGAAGGTTCTATTCTAATCAGCTGAGAGAGACAGAGATGTCAGAAATTGAGTCATTCCACCAGATCTAGCCAGCTGTCAGAATGGGATAAATTACCCTCTATTTAAAACTTTCTCTCCATACTTCATGAGAAGCGAGTTTAGAGAAATGGTTAAAACTATATACACTGCGCTTACATGAATAGAAATAGGTGAAATTTATTCCCAACTGAGTGTTTGATACTAATTGAAGCTGATTAACTTTGGAGGTAAATTTTTGGTTGTTTTCAAAAACTTAAGGCAAATTCCAGTAATATCTGAGAAAGCAACCTCTGCTCATAACATTTCTCTAGTTATTGATCCATCCAAGTTATTGATTTATGGTTCAGATACTACAAATAGAAGATGTAAATTAATAATAAAAAAACCAATTCTGATCATGTTCTCTAATTTATCCTTACTAAGGTCTTTCTTAAGTAATGCTTGTTTAAAAGTGTTTTGTTCCTATCACCTATAACCTTATAAGGCTTCCTTCATAAGAAGTAGATGAGTGTAAAAATGTGATTAATTTTGCTTTCTAGAAACAACATTATAAAATGAGCTCAAATTGCAATAGAACACACTGAATATTAAGGAATCTTTGTACAGTTTTCACTGTAGTATTTCTTTGAAAAAAATAAGATGAACCAGGCCAGACAAAAGCACTTTTGAAAAATTAAGTCACAAACCCTCATAAATAACAAAAAATAAGGTATCTTTCTGGGGAAGGGTTTGAGAAGGATGCAACAAAAAAGTGTGCAAACTGAATCTTATTTAACATCTTCAATAATGATCTATTATTGAAGATCTATGATCTTACTCCTGAAAGAGGCAGGAGATAAAACATCTATGAAATACATTGACACAACTAAACCTTGAGGACAGCCAAAAGCCAGGCAGGAATGTGAAGAGAAGTTGGAGAATACAAAACCAAAATGTTGTTCATTGAGTGCTCTCTAAGTATATGCAAAGTGTATATGAAGAACAAAATTGCAGTTAGAACAAATTCAGCAAGTAATTGAGTATCTAAAGAAATTGGTGAATGAATCCACAGTACAGCAAACAACATAACACAGCAAGACAGTAAAGTAATTTTCTTTATGCTTTTTGAACAATTACCTAGGGATACATTTGAACTCTATAGAAATTTGTGGTCCGTTCTCGGCTATTGCTAAATTCTGGTCCTCAAGGATACTTTTTGGCAGTAGGTTTCACAGGCTATCTATGAACTCAGTGGAGAATTAATTCACTTTGAAATCAATGATTTATAATTTCATTCAAGGCTTAATTTGAACTTTGAGAAAATATAAACAGATCTTTGCAATCAGCTTTCAAGTTACCTTTTTTGGGCTAACCTGATAGATAGCAGAGATTATCAGACCCCATTCTTTCTAGAAAATTTACACCTGGTTTTACACCTGACTTAAAAAAAAATGAGTTAGAAGAGAACCACACTTCTGACACTTCCCACTATGAAATCTCAGAGAATTTATGTAAAACTGTACTTTCAAATCAAGTGGTGATATAAAAACCCAAATTGTCTAGAGCTAAACGGGGCAGAGTTGGTGAAGGAGATAGCTCCCTTCTGAATCAGGCTTATGGTCCAAATCATTCTTGGCAGTCTAGATCTTTACAGAACTTGAAGGTTTACCATGCTCCATTCCTTCTTGCTGTTCCAAGGACTGAAAACAGCCTTTGTGGAGCCTGTGTCCCTGAAATAACATTTTAAAAATTCTATTATCATCCCTCCTTACTTTTAAGATTATAATGACTTACAAATTGCATGGTGGGAACAAAAATATGTTCAGCATTAAGGAAAATTTACATGCTGAAGAGCCCATGTCGGCTTTTTTTTTAGCAAATCTCAGGGGTTTTTTGGCAGAAAAATGTTTAGTGATCAATTTATTTTGCATTGAATAAATGGTAACAATATTATCTATTTCTAAGAAAGTTCTTGTATAAACAATATATTAAAAATTATCAGAAATTACTAAGTGCATTTTCTGCTTCTAACTTCACAAACTGCACAATCCAAGCAAATGAGCTGTGATCATTTACACAAAACTTAGTCCTTACTGAGCCACAAAGGTACTAGAATTCATGATTTTGAGATTTATGAGCTACTCATCTTTAGATGGATCAGCAAACATTTCTCTGAACATATGCATATATATGTGCATTTGAAACGTGATCTATTGTTTGAACTTATGTAACATTCTTCTACTGATGATATCATATGTTATTTGTTCTGCATATTGCATTTTGTGTCACAATACCTGTTGGAAATTTCTGATGTCAAGACAGTGCTCTGTCCACACTGAAATGTCTGTTTTGTAAGAAGTACAGCTTATATTTACGGTTATAATTCCAAGGTAGTATTTTTTCCTGTTTCCTTGCATGTTTCTTTAATTGTTATATAGCAATGAAATGGGTGAGTTGTTAATGTACTGATTCGATTGAAAGCTCTGATTAGGGTGTGGGGGGGGGAGGGGGTGGGGTGGAGGGGCTGTGTCCCTCTCACTCAAATAGTAAAACTGACTGATATTCATATATGGCTCTGAAGACTTTAAATGCATTTACTGGCAAGCTACTGTAGTAGACACATGGTGGGGGGTGTCAGCTTTTAATTGTAACTGTCTTGCAGAATGGTGTTGTTTTAATATCCTGTATAGATTTTTATGTAATACACTTACTTGCAGGCAGCCTGAAGCAAGAATCAATTCTGTGAAGGATTCTTCTTTTGTTAAAAGCCAATCTTGTTTTAATGATGCATGAAGAAATATTCGAGCATTGACATTTTTCTGTCAGGTTTCTTTTGAAAAATCAATTAAGATAATACTGCTTTGACCTAGTTATCTAGTTAATGCTTATTAGGAATGTAATATGATTTACTGTCAGCATAATAATTTTTGTATCTTATCCCATTAGCTTGTGCATATTTCAAAGTGTATTATACAATGGTCACTTCTTAAAATGTAATGTAGCAGAATACATTAATTAGATTGACTGGGATCATTAGACAGAAACTCTCCCATTGGCTTTTTGTATCAAATTTGTATATCATATCTATCAAGCTCATTCATTGTTTACTTGTCTTAAAAGTGTCCCTAAGTAACTGTGATATACGAAAAGTTTTTTAATTGGACAAAGCCTTTTTATTTCATCTCTGCCTCTTTTTTTTTTTTTTTTAAATTTATAGCTACTCCTGGATTAAGAACACTATTTAGTGTCAATCACCACATAAATAAATCTGAAGTGAGGTTTTTTGAAATCTGACAGAACATGAAACAATGCAAGTAGATACATGAGAGGACTGGCAGAAGACCACTGTAATACCAGTGAAACACTTGATTTGGTAGGTGTTAAAAAATTAAAATGATTAGTCTATTTTTCACCTGCCTTTCAGCTGCTTAGTGTTAATAGAAAGGTCAATAAAGGAGTTGGCTTACTGTGGCATTAGTGAGGAACTATTGATTCCTACTCATTTAGTGGTCAATGTTAACCAAGAACCCAACTCTTCTAACCTTGTTAAGAACAGAAATTAAATCTTCCCATCACTTTCAGAGCAGTGGTCTACCTCAGAACAATACTGCAGTTAGACATTTTTGCAAAGTTTATCCAATTCCATCATGCTAATAGTCTGTGTGAAGTTAGGAGAGAGAGAAGGAAGGTTGACTGTCTGTTTTGTAGATCCTAGTGAAAGAAATACCTTCATGTGGCAAGAGGAAATAATGATGTTTCTCATCTCATGAAAGGGTCTTTCTTTAGTCAAAAGTAAGCATTTATTTGTCAGGTAACTTAAAGTGAAGAACATTAATGATCAACACATTTGCATTATAATCATTACGTGTTTTTCTTCTGGAAAGATTCAGCTTTAATTTCAGCTGATTGGCTGAGTTTTAATTTGATTTTCTTGCTAGAAACACACACTGTAGTAATGAAAACAATATCTATGTTAAGAAAGACGAAAACCAATAGATATTCACATCGTTTCTGCCATATGTGCATTCATAGAATAAAGCTCCAACTTTTTACAAATATATATTTTGATGCCAGAGAGCTAATTCAAAGCAGTTAACCTACTAAGGTTAATTGACTGGCCATATATTATTAACACTGAAAAGAAAACAGGATCATAAGTTTTACTTTATTTCTTCTCTTCCTAAAATAATAGTTAAAAACAAAAAACAAATATGCAAAAAACACAAACAAACAAAAACCAACCCCCCCCAAAAAAAACCCAACCCCAAGAAACCCAAAAAATGAAAACAAACCAACAATCAAAAAACCAAACCCAAAACTCACCAACACATTTGGCCTCTTACGAGTTTTCCAAATGTAGTATTATTTCTCCATATTCTCTTTCCCCTGAGTTAGAGTAGCTGAGGCCACCGTATTGCTGTCTAACATCATTTGAAATGCGCAACTCTAACATTTGCACTCTAACAAAAGCCACAATGTTGCATAGATTAACATGATGAATATGTGCTGAAAGTTTCTAGAAGAATTTGTTCTCCTTTATTTGTGCATTTACATAAAATAGAGAAGGATGCAAATGAAGAAATGCTTTCTCCATATGAGGAATTCCCTACTTTAACCTAGACTTGTATGCATTTAAGGTAGTTGTAGATATCAGCAATTTTTTTCTACATGTCACTAGAAACTTCAACAGTCTGAAAGATTTTAGACAGCTTAATTTACATAATTTATCTTAAGCCTCTGAATATATTGCTGTGAACAAGATGGCATCTTGAAATCTGTAAGTAGTGGTGCTAATGGTAAGATGGGTCCTGAGTTTCCTTGGATAAATGGAATGCATGCAAGAAATAAATAAAAAACCAAGAAATGAGTCAGGATACAGGATTTTAAGATTGGCATTGTTTACAATCCACAAAGAAAGCAGGGAGAAAAGAACATCCTGATGCTATCAGTTATTCTTATTTGCATGTAAACTCTGATATTAGGATTCATTTTTTGAGCATGTCACTTTTTAGCTCCTAATTAATTGCAATGACAGCGCGGTGTGCGTCTGTTTATAGGAAAGATGCTGTTATGGCTGAGGTTTTAATTATATTAAATATTAATCATGGATTGAAATTGGAAACCTTAAATTATTGTTTAATGATCAATGATCAAACGCATAATCAAGATAAAGAAAATTAGGATGGCAGACAGCAACATCACAATTTGAATTTTACATTATTAGTCTTCTGCCTAACTAGGCACTTTTCTTGAGTATCTGAACTGTTTTGCCTTTTAACTGTGCTTGCAGTTGCTATAGTGATGGCATAATTTCGTAATGGTCTAAAAATGACACTGGCATAGATACTGACAGATAGGAATTAATTCACTAACAAGTAATTATGTAGCGAAATGTTGACTGCCATACAGAAGGTGCACTGTGACACATTTACTGTTTTTCAGGGATGGCAGTAACATTAGCGTTGGTCATTAGTGGTAGACATCTCCGTACAGTGTTGGATACAGACTTATATGCAGACCTATTTAGTTACCTGTGTGACAGCCTTGTTCAGGACACCAGAAACAGCTGTCCTAGCCTGTATGAGCCAAAATAATTAGGCCTGTCATCTTCTTGCTCTGATTTCCCCTTCAACCTGCTCCACAAAATGCAAATATTTTGCTTTCATTGTCACATTCACCTTGACATGGATATTGCTTTGGCGCATAACTGGATGAGATGACTCAGAATTTGCATTGTTCATTCTAATAAATTTGCTTCCCCTCTACCGCATGGCAGGACCCATCAGATAAAGTCTCCCAGAGTGTCATCAATCAACATTGCTGACAGACGGCTTTTGCCTTCATTTGTTACATAGGAGAACATGCTTAATTATTTGTCCTGTAATTAGTTGGGAAAATGTCAGGAAATGTCAACTCTCTGTTCACTCTGGAAGGGCTCTGCTTGAAAGCCACAATGACTGAAGTGTCATTAATGCTGCCTAACAAGATGAGGATCAGCTGGGGAAAAGTGAAAGCTTCTAAAAAAGTAATCATGGCGAGTTAAGGAAAACTGCAAATCAGCACCAATAATAAGATGTGAATCCTATTAGCAAACACTTGTATTTTTTATTTGTTACTCCTCACAATAAAAATATGGGAGAAAAAACCTCAAGTAATGAATACAGTGGGCTCATATAATTTCTGTCACATATTCATTGGCATTTCTTTCGCCGATCATGCTTAATACATTATTGTAGGTAGTATCTATTTTTAATTTTCAGATTTGAGACCCATTTTTTCATTCATGCAGAAGTATAATATTCATTGGCTATGTGAAGGTAAATGTTTTTGCATTAATAAAGGAGTGTATGATTGATCAAATGTGGAAATTTCTTTTCTGAATTTTAAGCTGATAAGGAGGGTAAGCATTAGCTTTAATTTTAAGAACACAAGTAAAAATAAATGAGTGCAATCTGTTTATCAAGTACTTACAGTTGCATTTGATATGCAGCTGAACAGATTTCTTGAAATTACCTGGATTTCTAGGAAAGATCTTTTGTCTGCAGGAAATACAAGGAAAACATCCTATATTTCATATTACAAAATAAAAATAAAAAGAAGCAGCTATCACTGAGGCTAAATAACTGCAGTGCTTTCTCCTTATCTGTATTTTGTGAAAGGAGAAGCATTTGGTTTAATTTTGCAGTGAAAGGTTATAGAGCTACAGAATTTAAAGAGACTAGGATTAGAGAAATTATGTAGCTAAAAATTGTTTTTATGTTTGCTCGGACCCTTTGATATTTTAGTGATTATTTGTAATCACAATTTGTTTTCTGTTTTGATATTTCCTATATGAAATCTTATGGTATTCATTTTTAATGCCTCACCTTCTCCCTTTTTTTTCCTAACATTATTACGAAAGGGTATAATCATGTGGGAATACTTTCTTACTTAATTACTTACATTATTTCATCCCTTGTTGCGATTAAGCAAATTATTGCTTGGTCTCTTTAGGAAGGATAATTAAGATACTGTTCTGGTGTTTTACAATTTACTCGTTGTCACAGGTATGGCTAAGCTAATTATCAAATGGTTAAAAATTTATTCTGGGAAGAATATTACAAGTGTACCATGTGGGCAAATTGCTTCCAAGGCTAATTCAATTATAGATGCACTCTACCTATCGTTTCGGTATGATATTTGTCTTGAAATGTGGAGAGCATGGGAATATAAGCTCAAGTTTATTAATATAGTGTCTGTATTTGCATACTAGATTTTGGAAAGAGTCAACATGAAGAGAGAAGGGAGAGAAGGAAGAAACACTCTTGCTAATTCTTTTCTTAAAAAAAAGTCATAACAAATGAATGCAGCAGAGCAAGTAGAGGCTGCAGTATGAACCATATAAAATCTCGATGCTGCTCATTCCTGATATTTTGAATCCAGTCAGAATA
>NW_027094086.1:63623027-63645527 GCF_029207755.1 Chamaea fasciata | reverse complement strand
ATTCTATTTTAAACCAAGACATCTGAATTTCAGCACTTTTTTTTATCCACCACCAAACAGCAACCATACCCATAGAAATTTGGTGATTGCACCTTATATGATAGTATTATGTTGCATGATGCATTTAATATTGCTGATGTGACTTTGTGCCTTGTAAGAGCAGAACCAAGAGCAGTATACACCCCTGACCACTAGAATAGGAGATTGAAAAAGAAAGGTGCAAAAAAACCTCAGAGTATTATCTCCCAGTGATGACAAAAAAGGAAATAAATAAGAAATCAGTTCTCACAGGGATACCAAAGTAGAGCTAGGAACAGTTTGCCTTTTATTCAAGTACTAGATACCGATATGGCACATGAAAAAGAGAAGGAAGTATAATCAGAACATACTGAGAAGCAACAATTCGTCATCATGCTACCAACTTCTACCTTCTCCAAAAGGTTCTTCTACTTACCTTCTTCATTGTTAACTATAAAGTTGTATCATACCATCATATAAATTGTTTTACCATTCAATTTCATAGAAATACTTTCACTTACCTTTCCATTCTTGTTGCCAAAACACTCAAATTCTGCAAGATTGAATAAGTTTCTGATTACTACTATATAGGCCTGGATGCAAACCTCTTGAATTTTTTTATTTTTTTATTTTTTATTTTTTTTTTACTTCTGTAGATTTCAGTTGAAGTTTTTAAAGGTTCAAACATCCTCAGTGTGATTCAAAAATTCTAACCAGAGAAAGAATATGTCTCCATACTTCTCTATTCTTTGTGGAAGTGATTTATGTGTTGAAAATGGCTAGAGTAAAATTAGAAAACTACCCAAGAATACATTTGCATGTTTAAACTTTTCAGATGATTAATATAATTCTTCCTTTTTTTTTTTTTTTCTGTCACTCCTTATGTATTTATGAAATTTATAGGGGGAGAACAGGAGAAAACATTTTCTTTCCTATCAGGTGTATTTCATACATAAGCTTCAAACACATAAAACCCATATTAGTACTTATTTATTAAAATCACTGTTACTTGATTGTATATATTTAGAATAGAGTACTGCTGGGTTTCAGCTGAATTAGAGAGATGGAAAACATATTTTACCTTTAGGATCTCTGGAAAATACTTGCATATAGACAGACCGAACAACTGCACATTTTGTCCTGCCGTTAACCATGGGCTGGATCAAGCTCAGTCAAGTCCAAGAAAGATTCCTATTGAATACACAAGGAGTTAGCCTGACACTTTTGACTTGATGTCTATACAAATTTCATATGGTGGCTACAAGGATGCTTTAAAAATAAATTCTATGGTTTTCCTCAAGGAAGCATTTTGTGCCAATCCACTGGAAAAATTTATTCACTAAAATTCCTGGAGCTTGTTAAGCATGAATACATGGTATTAAATATAGCAACTTTAATTTTCATGGCATTAAATAAAATCCTGAAGTGAATGTTAATTACATAAAATAAAATAAAATAAAATAAAATAAAATAAAATAAAATAAAATAAAATAAAAGTTTATTTTCACAGTCAAGTCATATTTATAAAAATTGAAACTATTTGTTTAACAGCTAAGTATTAAACATTTATTAGTTCTTTGCTTTATGGAATTGAGTTTCCTTTAAAAAAAAAGAAGAAAAAGAGGAAGGCATAAAAAAAAGAGAACTAAGTTTTACTTTGTACACATTTGAAACAAAACAATGCATAAAGGTATTCCACTTCCCCTAAAGTGATGTAGGTGTGCAGTCACAGATTCTTTTTTAATGACAGGTGATGATCCTCAGGAAATATGATGCTTCCTCTTAAATAAGATAACCCAAACATAGTAAAGAGCAAGCACTTTAGAAAGACATTTTTTTTTTTATTCTGTTGTTATCTTTCCATCTCACTATATGTTGTGATAGCTCAAATATGTTGGATATTCCTCAAGGCAAACACTAAGATCTGCTCTTGCAGTCCTTTCCCAAGCACAGATATTAGTGATTTCAGTGGAGATTTTCCCCAGGGAATGATTTCACACTTGGGGGCAGGATGAAGTTAGATAATTTAGGGCCTGATCTACAATGTGCTGAAATTCAGCAGAATAGGGATAGTTTCAGCAACACTTAACAACTGGCCTCATCTTGCAACATTCAGAGTAACAAGAGTTTTTAATGCTGACTTAAATAAGAGCAACATCTGGGCTGGCACAAAGGTAAACCCATATGGGATTTCCCTCACTCACAAGAGCACCTATCCTGGCTTCAGTGAGATTATATTTATAAGGACAAGAAGAACTGGCCTTTAGAAGACAGATTTTTAAACCTTAAGATCAATATTGTTAAATTAGAAGCATGAACTCCCCCATTTCCTTTCAAAAGCCGCCTAGCTGAAAATTCAAGTGTAGAAATAATCTCCATTTTGGGGAATTCACACTGAAACAGCAGAAATGGCTCATCCTTTTTTACCTCATTTTTCTAGTACCACTGAAGCTACCACTTAAAAAAAATGTCCTTTGCTGCACCATAAACCATTTTTTTTTCTCTTTGCACTGCACCTCTTTTCATTGTCTATCTGCTACTAGATGTATTAAGGAAAAAGACTCAAAAGTATTAAAACCAGTTAGTAAGAATGAGAAATTCTGCTTATAATAAGAGTAAAGACAGTGTCATGTGCTGTATTTTTTCATCTCTCTTATTAGTATCTAGGCATTATTTAGCCCCCCTTACTGAAAAATATCATGCTGATTGTTGTCACTTGGAAAGCAGGGCATTTAGCTTTTAACCATACCAATGTCTCTAAAAAGGTGTTTCTCTCACAGAAATAGCCCAACCAGCACATGGATTTGTCAAATTTTCTCCTAAGTTCTAGCTCTGTAAGATCCTTTTCATTCAGTTGTGGGCAAACATGCATCTCAGTGAACATAGAGAAAAAGTAAATCACTGAATCATAGTTGGTATTCTCTTTCTCTTATGACTGAAAGACTGCAAGTTTGCATTCAAAAGTTTCCTTTACTGATTTCTTTCACTATTCAGTGGTATCTACAGGCTGTATAGTTCACCTGTCAACGTAGGATATTATTTGTGCCTCTTAGATCAAATAACAGGGCATGTTGATTAGAAATTTTAGCTTCAATGACTCAGAATTATTTAAATGTAGTACAGACTTGGTGATAAGCCAGTCACTAATTTGGTCAAATTTTGACTGCTGATATTACTCTGGGATCTCATTGGCATACTGTCATCTCTCATTCTGGTTGACAGTAAAACTAACAGTGATGTCACCAGTCACAAACAATGGAGTAGATTGAAAAGTAACAATACAAACAAAGTTCTGCAAGAGCTCTGCATATGCCTGGGTTAGTTAAACAGATGATTTTGTCATAAGCTGGTGTTTGACAAGAAATGCTGGTTTAAACTGTATGAAGCTGCTGCTGGTGGTGAAGGCCCAGAGGGGAGTGACTCCCCAGCAGAAGAAAATAACTATAAAATAATACATCACCATGTGATTCTGCTTTCCTTGAAAGACTGCAGGCTGAAATCACAGGCTGAGGCTTTGCACTACTATCTCTATACTTTTGAGTGGTATAGAGTCAATCAAGACTGAAAATCATTAGGATCTGGGCTGCGTTTGTGGCACTGCTTCTCTAGCTTTACCTCTGTGTCTCAGTCTTGTGGTCTGGTAAGTGTAGCTGCAATTCTCACTACTTCTACCGATTATATAAACAAACTATAGAAAAATAGAATTTTTGCCACTTAAAAAAAATAAGGGATTGATTTGACTGCTGATTCCCTCTCTATGCTGTGAAAGTGATTTGTCTTGTCTAAGGAGAGAGAGGTAATTTGACTGGCTTGAACCCACCTCCCTTTTGAAGCTCTCTGTCTCTCCACTGATTATAGAAGCCAAAGGAAGAAAGAGGCCAAATTATTGCCTCGGAAAATGCATCTTATTTGTAGAAAGGAAAAGTAAATTCTATTCAGTACATTTCTGCAAAATGATAGGAGAGTTTTAGAATGAAAGCCATCTCCTTTATGCCTTTGAGAAATGTACCTTTATTAGAAAAATTATATTTTCCTTCTAGAAAGAGGTGAGGTTATAGAAGGAATGGGTAGGTATTTTCTATTTTAAGAGAATTTATTTACACAGGTCTTTTAAAAATGAGACAAATTAAGTCTAATGTATTTCAAATTAAAACATCACAGAGATCCTGAAGGGTGGTGGTTTCCATCTAGAAGGTAGTAATTCTCCTCTTACTACAATAAGTTCACCAGGATAGGATGCATTTCAAATAATCACACATACAAACATAAATTCTATAAGTATCATTGAGAAAATGCCAAACACAGTGTGTTCCTCTCTCTCTCCCAAATACCTGTACAGACATAAACAAAGGCACAGAGCAACTACGTTGTTGCCTCCACCTTTACTAAATTAGTTCTTCCCAGACCCAGTCTTGGCACCCAGCCTCAAGCCAATAATCTAACCAGGATCACACAAGCAGTGTGGTCACGGTGATTTCTCACACAACCCTTGTGAAAGGCACCTCAGAAAATAGACTTGCAAGGTATCAGAGAGATGTGGAAAGTGTCTGCATGCTCAGACTACAATCTACTTGCTCTTGGCTGCATAACGGACAGACCAGCTGGGAAAAAGACACTTTCCCCAAGCTGATTTGGGAAATCCTGTGTGTGTGTCAGCAAACCAGTTGAATGCCACTAAACCAATAAAATGTCCCACAAGGTAGCAGCTCTCTTACTCCACCTTGCAGGGATTTGGCTGAAGGAGAAATAAATCGTGAGCTACATGTTATCATGATGTTAATGTCTAGCTGCTGTGAGGAAGGCAGTGATACATTCTTTTAGTCTTTTTAATTGTTCTGACTGTACTGAAATAAGACTGTTTTATGTGTGTGTGAATATTTTCTGCTGTAGTCTCATGCTGTAGCATGATTGAATGGGGTTTTTTGGTTCTCGTTATGTAGCTTGAAATTATTTTATGTCATAAAAATTATCTTTGACAGTTTTGAAATCTTTGTTCAGGCCTATAAGTCCTTTTTAAAGTTATTGTTTTCTTATAAGCATTCAAAATTAAAATCTTTAAAAAAACATGTTGGAGATGGAATAACAGTAAAGTGTAAAAAGTTACAAAATGCATCAAGCAGCACAAATGAGTAGTTTCATCTACAGCTGCACACTTTTCTGTCTCATGCAATCAGCTCTGATTATCACAGTGCCTCATTTCTACTGTTTCTCTGAAGCCCAATGACACAGAAGCTGCTCTGCTCGGTTCTGGGCTTGGGTGCTCGCAGCAAGCCTCAGTGACAGGCCACTTTCAGCTGCTCCTGGTCCCCAATAATTAGCCTGCTGTGGCAGCTACCTCTTGTGGTTTTGCCTGTGAGAGACATTTGACACGGCAAACATCAGAGGGATTTTTCAGGAGGCTCTTGTGGCGTCCGAATGGCTCTTAATTAACCACTTAGGTATCCTCGTTCACTCTCCTGCTTGGCACTTTCCAAATGGTAGGGGTTGCACTGTGGATCTAAACACCGGGGAAGCATGCTATCAAAAGATCTTGTAAATGAAGGCTTGTGTAAATTATTTTTAATGATTCCCTCCTGGCACATCATTATGTTTGTAGTTACACACAGGCACTTCAGAGATGGCTCATCTTCCATAAGGTCAGCTGCAGGACCACCATAACTAGCTGCAGTCAGTAAATGGCTTATTAATTAGCACAGTGATTTTACATTGCTAAGAGCTCTGATGTATGGAGCTAGAATTGTAATTGTGTAGGATCGAAATAATAAGCCATCTCAGGGCTCCTTATGCAAATTGCCATATTATAAAATCATTACCTATCTAAACACTGAGTTTTAATAAGAATTACAATGATGAATTTTATGATAATTGACACTCAAATTTTAATCTCTTGGATTTTTATCATTTTGGTGGTTAAAGTGTGTTTCTAATTAAATGTTGCTTAAAATGCAAACGATTGTTTAACAATTCTATTCAGTTCTTCTAGTTCAAATCAGGTTATTCTCTTTGGTCATAGAAGATGGGCCTTCTTAGTAAGAGGTTTATGACATTATGTATTACTTGTAGAGTAAGATGTTTAATCTTTCTCTTTTTTAACAATTATGATTTTGATGGCACTCTATTGTCAACTATGAGATAGAGCATAGTGTGTGTCATTCGGTCTGACTTCCACAGTAAAAATGACTCAAAATAAGGAATTAAAATCTAAGGAAGATTTTGAATGCTTATGACATTTAATAGATTTTCCTTCTTTATTTATTATTCCAAAGGGTTTAAACAGAGATCTAATGGTTTTAATCTTAGATATGCATGCAAAGCTAACAAATTTCAAATTACTATTTATAGCATGGTACAAAATACCTAAAACCGATAGATAGGTCATTAAAATTTCACAATTGTATTTGCAGACAGATTTTATTTGCATATTACAATGTTTGTTTATTTTACAGCATTTTTCTTCTGTGAAATAATTACTTCAAAGCAGATGCATCAGTAACAAATCTGGAAAAAGTTTTTATGGGTAGAGGCACAAAGCATCCATCTGAATATACCTCATTTCAGTGCCTCTCCTAAGATCTTACACTGCTTGGAAATTCTCTAAAGAACATACACATTAACTTGCTAACATAGTGAAGACAAAATTCTGGGAAGTGAAAAAGTTTTCTCCTATGAATTGATGATTCCAATGCAGAGTATGGCATTGAGGGAATAGTCTATGTGAAATGAAAAGCAGAGAATTGTGCAAAGAATGGATGTACCAAATGAGACTACAAGTCCATCTGAAGGAGAGTTCTTTTTCCATCAATGACCAAAAACGTGTCTTGACAACAGTAAGAAAACAGAGCGGGGGAAAGAAAAGGGTTTGTTATTTCATCTGAATAAACTTCAAGCCCGTTTATTTGCAGCTCAGGGGCCACCCTGAGTTGAATATGGCTTCTCTCTATTAGCAATCCTCAACACGCTTCTTCCATGAGATTAATCGACTGTCCTTGGAGTCTTGTAAGCCTCCAGTGCCCACAATTTCCTTCAGCAAGGTGTTCCACAGATCCATCTAAAATTGCACATCCCTTGGTGCGTTTTGAACACAGCTCCTCTTTGTTCCTATGAATAGATTTCTGCGTCTGTACAGAACAAGCAAATGAACACCAAGACCCTCCATGCTGACAATAATTTTGCAGATACTAGAAAAATATGTGATCCTAGTACAAATAACCTTGCAAATCAAAAAAATATGCACAAAGTCCCATAGTCACTGTTCAGATCTTAATAAAAATTGGTTCAGTCTTTCCAGTTTAAAAAAAAATCATTTTACAATGGATTGGTACAACTTGAAGGTACTTGAAATAACTATAATGGAACAAAAAAAAATAACTGTGGTATTCCCAAAGTATTGAGAGAATATAGCAGGACTTGAAGTGCTCACCTATTCCTATAACTTTTGGCTGCCATCTCAGAAAAATATCAATACCACAATATCATGTCCTGTGGCTTTCCACCAATTTTTTTTTCACTGGGGACATTGGGGGAAGATTAAAATTGACATCTGAAAATAAAATATATAGATCAAAAGTGATAATTTGAGTTTTTCTGTGATTCAGATATTTCTGAATCACAAAAAGCCTGAAAAAAAGGGAAAATGGCAATGAAACTAAGTCTTTACTGTTAATTACTATCTAGTGACCTTCTTGCAGTTAATACTTTGAGGAACTCTCTTGATGCTGATCTGCCGTTATAAGGAGGTATAGAATAAATGGAGATGGACAGTCACTATGTTGCTTCCATGTTTTTTCTTTTAAACCATGTTGCAAAACTGGAAAATATACCCATATAGAAACAAAGAATTTTAAAAGTCAGAGAACGCTGATAGAATGCTAAAATTGACAGACTCATAGGCTCCTGAAAATAAATGTTACCTGACTGGAAAATGGGTTGAAGTGGATTTCAACATGTACTATACACATAAGCCTTTCTTTTAGCAAAGTAAATCTAGCTTTTACATCTGAAAATAGAAAGAGGAAGTTGTAGTATGAAGCTGCATTTCACTTTGTGTGGATGTATGTATTATGTGTAAAAGCTTATTCCAGCTTGTAACTGAGCAAGGCCAGATCTTGGTGCTTTTATATGTTATATTGAACAATTTATAGAATTCGGAATGGCACTGAACTAAAAAGTTTCATTCATACTTTTTTCCCTAAGTTTGTCTTGAAGTTTTATTTTAAGAAGAGTCTGCCACAACCTTATGTTTTGACAGCTTTAAAGAATTGCTTAGGAAGGGGCAGAAAAAGCATATAATTGTTGTTATACTGTAATGACTGCATTTGGCAGAGAGGAACGATTAAACTAAAGCCAGACAACTACCAAATTCTCTTTCCTGTGGTTTTGCTACTTTTGCTCTGCTTTACAGGCATCCAATGGCATGGTCTCTTTACAATCTTTTAAACATTCCTCTGTGATTTTTGGTATGCTGTGCACACTAGAATGCAATCAATATCTGTTAATTTCTGTCCATTAAATGTACTATCATAACACACAAGCATGATGTTTTATTTGTATGGCTGAAATGAGACTTATGACCCATAATCCATCATCTTCCTGTCATATCTTTATATGTTGTCTATTCAATCCCCAGTACAGTTTAAAAAGCGTAAAGCAAAACTCTCCTTAAGTTATAGACCAGCTGCTGAAGTGTCCAGCTGAAGAGGTCATTGTGCTTTATTTTTGCTGAATCTAGCAGGAGTTGCTCATTCTAAGCCAAACATAATACAACGTGGATGTCCCCAGAAGATTAAAGTTGAACTACCATGTCTAAACTTTCTAGCAGGCATTTTTCTGAAAATATCATATTGCAAGAGATAATGCTTAGAGAACATGGATTCAGCTTAAAAAAAAAAAAAGGGAATAAAACATCAAGAAATGTTGGAACATTTTTTCACATATGACTACAAAGAAATCCTCACTAATATTCCATGGATAAAAACAGGAAGAAGTATTATAGGGAGTAGTGGTTTTTTAGTATAGAATATAATTTAAGTTTAAATCACTAGCTTATTTAATACTCTATCATTCTTTTCATTTTAAAATTCAGTTATATGGAGCTTAAAATTATTTTTTAAACTTTGGAAAAATGTATGACTGCTCAAGAATTGGCTGTATTTTATTGTATTTTCATAAAAGTCTGACTGGCCAGTTAAGTCTGACATCAGGGATAAATAAAAGTCCTTTGCAGTCAAAACTTGGCTGTGGCTATTTTACCCTACAGTTGTGCAATTTCATGCCAGTATGAAATCAAATATAAGCTATAAGCAGTAATACCTATATGTATTTTGCAAATCGTGGGTGGAGCTTATTTTGAGTTTTGCACCCTTTCAAAAAATAAACATCATAATGCAACCTTGTATCTATTTTCAATAATGTTAGTATATCATCATGGTAGATATTCAACCACTAGAGAATAGATCTCACCTTTTTAATAAAATTTGGAAATTGCGCAATGCAGGAGAAATGGAAGAATAGAGAGAAGAATATAGTTTTAATTTACTCCATGTGACACCCAAGTGCCTAGTCAACATGAACTGTAAGCAAACACTTATAAAGCATTAAATAAATATCAATGAAGACCTGAGCTTGGAATTGAGAAGCATATACAGTAGCCCAGTCCTGTCCATTTACCTTACATTTTCTACTCCATACAGAGAGAAAGAACATCCATCTTTCAAAACACGGTACAAAATAAGAAGTACAAAATAAGAAGTTGCAAAAAATGTTGCAGGTATGTAGGACATGTCTTGGAAGAAGGGGAGAGCTGAATCAGAAAGTTTGTGGAGTGTTAGAACAACTAACTGCTAGAAGCAATCAAAGAGAGCCCTGGTTACTTAGAATAACTTAGTTTTTTATTGTTTATTTGTTTGTTTAAGCAGGGAAAAAATTGTTTTATTCATTAATTTTGCCATTTAAGTAAGTCAGGACAGAGTGACCTGATAAACGTGGTGTTTCATATCTAAAGAAGAATGATCAGTAAGCTGGTCTAGACTTAACAGACAAATATATTCTTTACACAGATCATGAAGTAACTACAAACCTTAAAAGGTGGTCCTCAAGGGGACTGCATGAATCTCTTTGCATATTGATAATATGGAGACCCCTGATGACTGTACACCCTCAAGAGCATTTGTTAGAGCCTTCTGGCCAACATAGCAGCAGAGCAAAAGCCTGGCTCAAGAGTAGTTATAACCCATCAGGTTCTTGTAAAAGCCTGGCAAGCACATCTTTCCCCTCAACTTCATGTCCAGCATTATCATTGGATTTGAAATCAGAAAGCTACGTCCCCCAGAAAGTCAATGAGGACCTTCAATTTTCTTACCCTTGTGCTTCAGCCTATCTTACTTCAGGCCACCTGTTGAAACCTATGTCATTGCCTGTCTTCATCTTATGCATGGATGATAAAAGCCTCTTGCTCAGCACCTGCAGAAGACAAGAGGCCAGTAAACAGGAAGCTTTGTTTTTTAATTCTGATTTACCACCTATAGTGTAGATGTGTCAGAAGGAATATATATCGTGTGTGTTTAGGAAGAATCTAAATACACAATTATGCAATATCAATGGAGAAATAATTTTGGAAGCAGACATTCTTAAACCTTGTGCTTTTAAAATAGAAAGCCACTACCACCAATCTAGAGACATAATTTTCTAGATGCTGTGGGGTAGGTTTTGTTTTGATAAGAACTAAAGAAGCAGGTGATCACAACTCTTTTAAGTGTTCTTTTATCAAGTTCCCCATACAATAGTAGGTGGACGTGACCCATCACAGATTTTTCAAATGTAAGCTTCAGATACCTGTTTCCATGACTCTCTTTCATGCATCTCTTATTTGCATAGCTAGAACAACTTGAAAAGATTTTTTTTTTCCAAATGCTAGTACCAGAGAGCGAGAAACCATTATTATCCATTTTTCCACTATGATACACAATCATCATCTTTCTGAAGGAGTTGAATTTTTAATATTTTCTGACTTTTTCAGTGAAAGCTAATTTCCTGGAACAAGGAAAAGGCATTTCCCCAACTTTTTTTCTCTTACCAAGCTCTGACAATAAAAAAATGAATGTGCTCAGGCTGCCAAAAAGAAGCCTCAGCAAATCTTCTAAACAGGAAGCATTAGCAAAATAAACACGGAAATTTTCACTAGGAGCCCTAGCAAGACTTCAATAAGTGCTTGATTGTGACTAAGATGATCACATATGGCAGCAGTTGATTGCTGTAATATCATGTTCATGTAGATGGCTGACCTGTAGTGCAAAATATTTTTTTAAGTTTGGGAAAGAAAAAAGGAAAATAAAAACTTCAGTGACCTCTAGAGAAGCTCTGTTTATTTTCATACAAGGTTAGTTTTTCTATCTAAATTTCTAAGAGGTTGAAAAATAGATTTCACTGCAGGAGCTGGATGCACCCTTAATTACACACTCTAAATACTTGCTTCCCAATGATCCAATCTTTCTCACAAGTCAGTTCTTCTTTCCTGGCTATTTTTGCTGCTGTTTTCTGTGCTCCCTCCGATTTTACAATATCTTCATGGTATGGGGATACCCAGGGCTCTATATAGTATTCCAAACAACACAAGCAAATGCTAACTCTTAACAAGATATTTCTTATACTTCAGCTGTAAGTTAGTTTTACATTTAACTTACCTTTCAAATTCATTTATACAATTATGCACCATTATTCATGCTTTATTTACTCTTGAATTGCAATCACTCTCATTTTTGACCTATGTCAAGTAGATCTTTAAATTCTGATATTCTAACAATTCTTTTTCATTAAAATAGATTTTAAGAAGAAGTACTTACAGGAATTAATGACCTGATGTATTACTCTGGTCCCCTTTCTTCCATATAATCTCTGTCAAGAAAACTGTCACTATTGAACAGGTGTGGTTTTGTACAGAAAACATTGAGTCTTAGAAGAAATGTTTCACTGTTTGTTGCTGGATTACTGTTGAAACCCTTTCCTGGGAGAGGAGTTTTGGCATAAACAACTTTTATACTAGTCGCTGCAGTAAATTTCTTCTGGGAGTGGTTTCACAGGATTCAAGCAGAAAAGATTGCAGAGGTGACCAACTTTCTCTAAAGACCAGTGAGCTGCCATGTTAGTAACACCCCTGCTCTCAGGAGGAAGGTTGCAAGGATGTGTGAGGCAGAGATTAACTCAAGGTAATATGTCTGTGTAAATGACTGCCCTGACACATCTGCCTTCCATTACAAAATTTGTAGTATTTCTGTACACATTTGTTGCTGCTGTCAACACATCTTGCTTTGTTTGCCATTCCTGACAAAGCAAACACCATTTTTATTCACCAGGATATATGTCTATTCTCTCTTTGGCGTCTCTACCTATTTAAAGCAAAAAGATCTAAGGAGGGAGCCAATGGATTGAACTCAGGCATTTTATTTTGGGTCACCACAGCAGGTTTACCTGAGTAAGTGTAAAGGCAACAAAAAAATGTTCCTCTGCTAACAATCCCATTTATCCTAGAGCTACATGAGTGTTTATACAGCCTTTTCAGCTGAGTCTGACACAGCAAAGGTGATTTTAATTACAAGGATCACTCTATGTTATCATTACTCCAGGTTGTGCAACATTCTTGTATCTTTTAAGTTTGTCATAGCACTTCACTTGGAATTCCGTGTGAAGAAGTTTCTGGTGGAATTTTCCGTTGGTCATGCATATGCCCACTGTAGTAATTTCCAACATTATGTGCATAAAGCCTTTGCATGGATTTCATTTTGCAAATAATGTCATCCCATGATGGCTTCACACTTGCTCCTTAAGTTCATAAATGGACATTTCCTTCTCCTGCTTTCCCATCAGTGCAAAATTTGACAGAAGTAAAGACAATTCCACAGTAAAATATCTTTGAAACACTGGAAGGGTGTTTTTTTAGTTTTTTGTTGTTGTTGTTGGGGTTTTTTATTTGTTTGTTTGTTTGTTTTTTGTTTTGCAAGGGGGGCAAGGCTTGTGGAAGTTTTTTTGGTTGGTTGGTTTTTTGGGGGTTTTGGTTGGTTGGTTGGTTGTTGTTTTTTTTTTCAATTGGGCAACAAGAAAATCTAATGGAGGTACATGTTTATGTATTACACTAAGAAAATACCCAAGCTTCATGCCTTTAATTCCTCTATTGAAAAAAAAAAATGGATCTACAGAGCCCTTTATTTCTGAAATAAAGCCATTCTGATGCTATATATTTACCAAGCTTTAATTAGGGTTTATTTGAAGAGCTAAACCTTCCCAAACTATTTTTCCTCAAATTTATTTTGTAACATTGATGCTTTTTAGTAATGACAATTACAAGTAATAATTCCTTAGACGTTGTTATTACTACTGGCATTCAGTGAGTAATAATAGCAGTTAATCTTAAAGATCAAATGTTCAAAAGTCTGAAGATATTATTATTCAAGCTTTTCAGGACTTCCATTCCTAGTGCTAAGAGTTAGTAATGTCTAACAAAAACTTTTGCTTCATTTATTAGGTTGCTTAATGCCATACTTCTGCTAACTATTGTAAAGCAGCAGCAAAGCAGTAGTTGACGCTTAACCAAAGAACAGTAAATCCGTTGGCATGGATTAGGAACCACTGCTTGATTTATGATGTATCCTTGTGATATCTTTCCTTCACACAGTCAAAATAATTTCTTCTTCTGGATCCTTCTATTGTCTTTTATAAAATTTAAAATGCTTAATGGAACTCATGTCTTAGCCTCCTAGCAGTGACTCACCTGTGGAACATGGAGTGTTCTTACACACATATGAGTATCTGGGGAGGTTGTAATACCCAGCTATAGCCGGGTAGCCAAAGCTACCTCATGATACTCTGCCAGCTAAATTAAGGACCTATTTAAATTGTATTGTTTCCTATTTTTGTGGTTTTCTCTAGCCAACTTTTTTTTTTTAATCTGTGTGAATAGTTATTTCTGCCTTTTTTTTTTTTTTTTTTTTTTTTTTTTTTTCCTAACTGACCCTTGTTGGTGTTACATTTTTCCTGGAATGATTTTCTTCTGTAATCCTTTCATGTGCAGGTTTTACCACTGCAAATGTTTCTTACTTCCATCACTTGCAAATGTAATCCTGTATATTTTTGAACTGTACTTAAACTGTTTAGTTATTTATTTATCACTGGTGGAAGAAATGACAAAATACACCGAGAAAAGAACATAGATACAGAGGAGTCATCTCTTTTGCCAAACATATTATTGTGTGTTCTAACCAACCACAGATTTACAATTAAAAGTAAAATACACAGCAATTTCCCTTGACCAACCCTAGCAGGATAGCAGTAGGGAGTTATTTAAATTAAATCAGAATAATTATTTTAAAATAGGCTTCATTAGATATATAAATATAAATCACACCACCACAGATTGTTTTAAAGTGGTTGTCCCAGGAGCTTCAGAAAGACTGGATGATGAAAAAGGAAAAAGAAAAAGGGCTTTGAATGAGTCCCAAGAGAGCACTTTTGAGTCATTTCAGTTTTACATTATCACATTATATTAAACATATTGAAAAAACTATAAAGACCCATGAAATGGTTATAACGGTGAGGTGACATAATCTCACATTATTTCTCACTTTTTTTCAGTCGTTGACATTGACTTGCAGCTTTTAATGTTTTTACAACATTTTATGTTGTAAAATTTTATGCAATAATGCATACTGACTATAAGTTATGGAATATTAGAAAATAGATATTTATCTACAGGTTAGATTGTGCCAATTACAGAAGACAGCAAGATTTTCTTACTTTCATTATGAATGAATAAAATGTTTTTCCTGAGACACTCATTTTTTAAAAAGAATTACAACTTTCACAATTGTTATGCTTATTTCTTTATTTACTTATTTTCTTATAACCTTTTCTATTGTATATTTTGGAAGAATGTGATAGAGCAGTGTGCACAGAGTTTGCTATCATAAGATAGAGGACTGAAACCTAATGCACAGATTTTGGCTGGCTCAAATGAAAATATGAAGATTGTGGTTATAAGGAGAGATAAATAAAAAGAATATAAAGAAACTTTAATATAGTAAGAGGTTGAATTCTATTACTGACAAAAATAAAAAAGTAATTCCTTCACTAAGTTCCACATTTTTGTATCTTATATCTTGGACACTCAGATAGTATCACCCAAAAATCATCATTCTGTCCTTACAAAAAGGTCATCTAAACAAGATGAATGTGAATTTGATATGAATAAAAGATAATTTTTTCAGAATTAAAAATTATATGAATGGCATAGACATATCTGCCTTACAATGATCTTTTTCAAGCTCCAAGAAATAGTATTTTTGAACTTTTTGTATACATGGCTGATTTTTTGGGTTAGGAATTTAGAAAGAATAGCTCAGAGTAGTTTCCTGGGATGTAATATTTAAGAACTTCATTATTGTTGTACTATAAATTAATATTAAGAACATATAATGGTATCATAGGCAGGAATGAACAGGAAATATGCATGAAGCTTCCAGATCAGAAGATGTGGTGTCTCCACACAGCTACAGCTATCAACAAATCATGCCAGTCAGCATGAAACTTCATCAATCTGCCCAGAAACCAAACCAAAAAAGTTGTGATATACATGCAATGTAAATCATGATTTATAAAAGAGGAGGAACAGGATTTCCTTCTGTCTTTCTGAAATTGACATCCTGGTAGCAGAATATTTCATCATCATATTTTCCTGAAGTATTGCTGAAGCAAAAATGTAAAACATTCCAAAAAATAAAGCCACTTAAAAAAAATTCTTGCTGAGCAACATGAAGCAAGAAAAGTTGGTGATAGAGGCACTGAGCTAGAAAGTAAGGAAAAAATGGAAAAGGTTTTAGTCCCTAAATTAAATCTAACTCCAAAAATTGTCCACATTTCAAACTGCTCCTGTATCTCTCCTAAATCCGAGAGCCTGGGCTATCTTTCCAAAGATCTCACAATATGGAAGTAGAACAAAATTACAGAAATCAGTACACAAAAAGCATCTGGCACTTAACAGTCAGGAAATTTTTAAGTAATCTGTTATTCTTTCTATATTAATTTATTTTTCAGACGTTCCATAAAAACATTGACATAGCATTTAATATTCTGCATTTTGTTTATTTTCACTTCAAGGATATATGAAAGAAATAAGTATTTAAACTTATGTTAATACCAACTTGGTAAAGCAATTCTGACACAGTACCTCTATTGTTTTTTCATAATAAGAAACAAGCAGAAAATATGTTTTATTCAACTGGAACAATTTTCTCCCACATGCCAAATTGTGATGATATGTTACTATCATAAAAGAAAACTTTTTGTGCTTTGTCTCTGGAGCTTATTTCATCACTCCACTATTAAGGAGACTCAATTACAGCATTTCCTGATTATAATTATTTGCTTTTGCAACAATAATTTTTTTTCATATCATTTTGGTCAGAATTTTATCTTATCCTTTTTAATATGTTTGGTAACAGGAAATATTTGGTCATGATACCTTTCTGTATAGAGATATAAGCAGCATCGTTTAGCATGATATAGATATAATTGGAAATGTTTGGAAAGTAAAAAAGATCAACCAAGTACTTCAGTGATACGACACATGAGTCTGTGGAAGCAAAGAACTATCCATTCTATTGAAAGCAGCAGTATTAATCTCTATTGTCTGTGATGTGTTTTAAAATGGTATTTGTGAAATTTGTGAATGCAGGGTGTTTTATACAGCCCTCTCATTTCCTACTTAGATGAGAGCAAAGATGATCACTCTTAAATTGTACATAGCCTGGTTCTAGCTCTTAGAAGATGTAATATTGGTGAAGACAAGTGATAGTCCTCAAAAATATCCCTGACCTGACCAAGCCTGGACTACTGATGACTTCTCAATTTTGTACCCATGTACTTCTGCAGAGGTAGAAGTGTGATTACCCTAGCAGAAAGACGGCCCAAACATTTCTGAATTTCAGGAATAAGCAAAAGAATCTTCAGAAAAATATCCACATGGCCTAGCTTCCTCACAGTATGACTTTGTACACAAAACAACACACATTGGAAAGAGAAAGATAGAGGAAAAAAAAACACCTTGTTCTGTTATTGTTGGAGTCGCTCACTATTCCTCTATTTTCCATCTTCTCTTATCTTCCCACAAGATTTCTAGACACCTGTGAGTGTGGTAAGGGTCTCACCAAATCTTGATGCCTTGAACACCAGAGACAGGATTGTTCTTACAGTGGTGCTGTGAGCTTGGGACACACAGGGTTTTTTCCCTTCTTGGTTAAGAAGGTGATTGTACTGCTCTCAGCATCATTTAGTTTTTTCAAAGAACAAATGAGAGGCAAAGAATAAGCAGAAAGCCAACCTTTACATGGAAACAGTTAATCACTTATCAACATCACTGTGTAGGATTTAGACCTATTTTTATTAGGACTTTTTTTACTACTGGAGACTACTGAGGAAATAATTTAGGGTGAATCTTCTCACAAAAATTGCAAAAAAATCAGGTGCAAAAAGAGCAAAGGCACCTTTGCTCACTGTGTGCAAAGGTGAGAAAGCAAAGACAAACAATCAAACCAAAGAGAAAAGGTTGTTGCTTTGGTTGTTTATCTTTTTTCCCTTAAACAGGAAATTTAAAAAAAAAAAAATCCCAAATAATTCAGATGTTATGTAAACTATTCAGACTATGATTTTTCATCTCTTGAGTAGGGTAGGCTTAGATAGACAACCTGCAGAAATGTTCTCACCGTATTTCCACCTCAAAATCTGTTCTAGGCACTGTCCCTTAAAATTTCTATTCTTGCCAGAACAACATCTCAGATAACGGGCTGAGATCAAAGCCTCCTAAATCAAATCCAGTGCTTTCCTAAAATACAAACAACAAACAAAACTCTCCTGATCTGTTTGCTCTCATTTCTGATCTTAAAAGCCCATGAGTATCTCTACTCCCCATTCATTTGCAGCTGGTTTATACTCAGAATCAATTTTCAATTAGGAAATGTCCTCTTCACTTTAAGATGTACAGGCCCTTAAAAAAAATCAAAAATCCCTTACTACATTAGATGTAATCTAGATTTTTTGGCAACAGAATATGACAAGAATATACCCAAAGTATAGCAAATGTATCCTAAAAAAATCAAAGTTTAATTAGAGATGCTCTTCCCTCAAGGTTGCTCCAACTTCTTCCTTCATCAGTCTCACAGTTCCTTATTAACTTATTCAATGTTATTCCCAAGAAGCTACTAACATCTACAAGGAACTCCTAAGATTGTTTTCTGAAGATTAAAGTAGGTAACTTGAGCATCCTTTAGTTTGAACAAGGTTTGCCCAAGAATCTTCATTCGGAAGGCCCATGTTCAACTTCCTTCTAAATGGCCTAAGCTGATCTAAAGGTCTATTTTGGGCTTTATGTTGAAACACTGTCAACAATCAGAACTGTAAGTTTCCCAGGAAGCAGGAAAAGGGGCTTGCATCTAGCAACACTTCTCATATCTATATATTTTTTAAAATGAAATAAGTAGTTATGTGCAAAAATTCAGGCTTAATAAAATTTGCATAAGTATATAGTTACACTTTAAAAGGAAATGAGACATTTTTGTTATTCAGTTTTCCCTACTTTTATATTTTCATTTGCCTTTTACTCCATCCCTGAAACCCTAAGAAGGAGCTGAAACCAAGGAATGTCCAGCTTCTTTTACTCATGTATGGCATACATAGATAGATATTGTGTATGCCATGTGTGTTTTATGCATTTCTATCTACCTATCAGTATACACCCATATACCTATACCTGTATTTAAGATGTATATATATACAATCCTAAACCTCACAGCTGTCTTTCATATGGCCACATTTTAGGGGCATGGAAGGTGGCTGAAAACCTCATTCATTGTGCAGCTGCTTCGAGTCTGACATTTATACTAACTGGGGAATGTAAACCAAAAATGTTCTTGAACACCTAGAGTAAAACTGCTCCGCCTCTTTCAGGAACAAGGTTATTGTATAAAAATATGAGATTCATGGGGATTTTGTTTGTGAAGTTTCATTTCACACGTGAATGTGTGGAGGGAGGGTATTAAGCAACAATTTTAAGCTGGATGGTTTGGGTGGGGTGTAGGGTAAGTAAAGGCGGTAATTTCTGCCTGCCCATGTAGCAGGGTACAGCAACCTTCTATTAGTATATCATTAGTCACAACTAATCAGCACCCAGAAATGAGGGTTGGCTTTTGTTTGTTTTGTAGTGGGCTTGTTTTTTTTTTTTTTTTCTATTTCCATTGGCTGAAATGTCATAGAGGAGTGTTACTGTATGATCTTTACCACAGGCGAAAGTCTGTCAGCCCCGAGTGTTTTATTCAAAACAGTAGGGACCTTTAGCAATGAGTCCCATTTAGCTACATTTTTTACCCTAACTGCTGAGTTTCTCCTGGGGGAAAGAGCAGCTCTGTTGCCTCCCAGAACTGCCTATCACAGAGGAAGTGCTCAGGCACAACAATCCCTGTGATTTAGAGATGTAAACAGTGAAGATGCATCTGATCTTTTCTCTGGGCTTTTCTTATTCTTCTGCCAAAGAGACTTTTTGTGCCCTTCTAAACTCTTCAATATTTGTTTTCTTTTGAGACAGTGGACAGTAGGGATATTGAAAGTGTCAGAACTGTTCAGTCTAGAAAAAGGCAACCAAGGCGAGATGTGATAGGTGTTCAACTATGTTGAAGTATAGAGATGAAAAGAATAAACTGTTCTTCTTGTGCCTCATAGACAAGACATGCAGTCATGAAAATTCTTTATGGCAAGGCAGGTTTAGGTTAGGCACCAGGAAAACACTCAGTACTACTAAGGCACTGGAACATATCTCTGGAGGGTTCTCATTATTGGTAGGCAAACACCTGCAAGGAATAACACAGATATAATTTCCTCTGCTTTCATATAGAAGTGTGAACACTTAGAGCCTCCCCAGTTCTGTTTTCATAAATCTATGGCAATGAATGTTGTGCAGGCACAGGAAAATGCCCTCAAACTCATACACAGCATATTACATTCTATAGTTGATGGTTTATGTTCTATATTCTTGATTTTTGTTCTATATTCTGTTCTATAGTTTTGATTTTATGGTGAAAAATTTATCTTTTTCCTTTACTCACATAAAATGTGATACTTGTTTGGGTAAGTCACTCAGTACCTGAGGATAATAGTCTTATATTCAACTCCCTGCTTATATATAACAGTAATTTAAATTCTAGACTATTTGGCTTATACAAGTAGGAATACTTTTACAAACCTGGTCAACAAATTTGAAGTTCATACTTTTTTGATACAGTTGTCCTTGCTGTCTAATTAAGTCATTCTGCAGTAATTTGTGATGTGTTTTATTCTCTGCCATGGCCAACGATGGGGGGTTTTTTTATGTTTTCCTTGAAGAGTGGCCAGTAGCACATACTTAAAGATCAGAAAGTATCAGGAAAATAGATTCAATTTGCCTGGTATACCTTCCAAGCTAAAAAAATTGCTCAACTGTTGATTTTTTAGTGCAGAGTTCTCTGTGCAGACTGTCAGGCTTTGCAGTTGAGATGGCCCTGTCCCTTAGCAGTGTGCTGAACCTTTCAGTAACCATTCATACCTTTGGCCTTGTGCGACAAGTGATTCTACTGCATCATTTCATGTGGTACAAAAAAGCCTTTCTTCACTTAGCTGTCTGCTAATTTTACTGGTAACTCTTCCATGGCCCTGTCTTATTCTTATCAGAGCTAGGGAATGACTTATTCACTATCTTCACAGTTTTCAGGATTATAGCACTGTCACACCTCAACTTGGCCATCTGAACCCTACTTTATTCTATTTTGTGTCTCATGTTATAGGAATTGTAGTACTTCTGCCTGCTCTTTACCTTCTCTAGTTTTCTTATGGCTATTTTGAAACTGGATGACTGGAGCTGTGTAAAGTACTCAAGACATGGTTCCAGAATGCATTTTCTTGGTGTTGTGTTTAGGTCTTTGGTTTCACTTTCTTTCTTAAAATTTAGATTTGTCTTTCTAACTGCCACTGAATGTTTAGACTGAAATTCTAGAAATTGATATGTATGCCCCTTTCCAGAGTGGCAATACCTGTTTTAGAGCCTAGATGAATGCAGGTATAAAAGAAATAAAATTTTCATGTAGCCACATTACTTCGCATTTATTGACACTGGTACTTTACATTTATTTATTTATTGCTCAATATTGTAAGAGTCTCTTGTATTTCTTCAACCACTGCTCTGAGTAAATTTGTAGCAGGAGAAGAATAAGTACAGAAATCCAAATGTTGCAGTCCTTGTCTTGTGGACTGGATGCTAGGAAGCCAGACCTACCTAGATAAATTCAAGCACCTGTTTGTGAGACTTGATTCATATTTCAGTCATCTATGAACTAGCTCTGCCCTATGAGCAGGAGAAAAATGATTTAGACCTACCTCTTTATCCATTCCCATGTTCAGTGGCATGGCTTGAACAAGGACTTTAATCTGGATACATAACAAGAGTTTATTTTTCAGGGATAAATATTTAGCATTTTATGGATTTATTCTTGTTGCTTAAGTATTATTACCTTTGCCATGGAGCAGTAAGATGATCACCTATTATGAAGCTATTAACTCTTATCTAGCTGTATTATTTTTATTAAAATAATGGAAGACCGCATGGGATACTCATTCCATGTGTCTTTGCAATTAACTACATTAAAGACTGTTATTCTCAGATTTATGCCAGAATAATAATATTCTATTTATAGTATGGATATGTAAGTATTTTAATTACGGAGCAGAAATAACAAAAAGATCATAGTTGAAGTGGCAGAGATAAGGTTTCACTTTGTTTGCATTTTACCATTTCCTGACATCTGACCTTGTCTTGGCTGCTCTAATATTCCTTCAGCAAAAGTAGTGGTGTTTGTTTCTGTAATCATGGAGTTGCAAATACATATAACATATTTAAAGTGATATTTTTATAGCTGAGCAGACACAAATTTCACCATTGGCTTTCTGTGTAACTCTTTTTTAGAGTCCAAGAGGACATAGACATTAACACAATTTCAGAAAAGCAGAAAATGGAAAAAATCTGTATATGTTGATGAGAAAGTACTTACTCCTGTGTAACACAGGGGAATTTGAATCACACTTAATGGGGGGTCGGGGAAATAGTTTAAAGAAGTTGTAGGAAAAGTAAACTGGTAAAAACTGGAGTGTGAAACATCTGTTCTGAGGGTGTCAGTTAAGACAGCAGTTTCAAAGGAAAAAAAAAAAAAAAGGGAAGAAAAAGTTCCAGCAGTGGTTCCAAAATTTCCAGCAGCTAGAGACCAGGTCTGTTTGCCATGTTAGGACAGTGCACACACATTGTTTAGCATGAAAGAGCTTTAAAGGAGTCACAACCTAACTGGCACACAGTAGTGCCCTGGGACATTCTAAAATCAAAAGACAAGGGGCAAATAACTTTATGTAGATTCAGCTTTATTGACACTT
>NW_027094086.1:63600527-63618027 GCF_029207755.1 Chamaea fasciata | reverse complement strand
AAACTCAGTCCTTACAAATCTAAATTCACCCCAGGTCACACAGGAAGCCTGTGTAGAGCCAAAAATAGAATTCACATCTCTAGACTTGTACTTTTCTTCCTTAATGATGTTTATGTCTGTTTGACATTAGGTATAGTTAAAAGTGATCAAATTCATTGGCAATTTAACATTATTCAAATGAGGAAAATGAACTGGATTGCTAGCCTTTTTCAAATAAAAGGAACATAATATGAAACTTGTCATTATTCATTATTGGTTAAAGAAATATAAATACTTCATAGAGTTTATTATTCACCGTGTATTCATTTAAGGCCAAATTTTCAGCCCATGGGATCGCTCACACAGATTTGCCTATTTGTCTGAACACCAGAATTGGCACAGAGAAGTGGGTTGATTGTGTGTGGAAGCTGGTGGCTGGACATACAGTAATCTGACCCACACACATTCAGCAAAATTGTTTTGCATTTTATACAGCAGTATATTAGTGAAATATATGTATACTCAGACAGCTTACTAGAAATAAAATACAGCACAGAGGAAGAAGTCTAGGAGGTTCCTGGAGTGTCCAGAAGAAAACTTCCTCACACAGCTGATGAGAGAGTCAACTAGGGAAAGAGCCCAGCTAAATCCCTTGTTTGTGAGCAGAAAAGGACTTGTGGGTGACAAAACAGTTGGAGCCTGCCTTAGGCACAGTGATCATGAAATTATAGAGGTTTTGATTCTTGCAGAAGAAAGGAGGGGTGCAAGCAAAACTGCCACCTTGGGCATCCAGTGTGTAGACTTTGGTCTATTAGGAACACTGGTCAGGAGAGTTGCTTGGGAAGCAGTCCTGAAAAGCAAGAGTCCTGGAAGATTGTGCATTCCTCAGAAAGGTACTCTTAAAGGTGCGTGAGGAGGCCTTCCCTGTGTGCTGAAAGATGAGGCATAGGGAAAGAAGAACAGCCTGGCTGAACAGAGTGCTTTGACTAGAAATCAGGGAAAAAAAGAGTTTATCACACTTAAAAGGGGCAGTCAGCTCAGGAGGATTACAGGGATGTTTTGACATTATGCAGGGACAAAATCAGAAGGGCCAAATCCCACCTAGAATTTATCCTGCACACTTCTGTAAAAGACACGAAAAAAATTTTCTATTAATAAATCAGCACCAAAAAGAAGGGCCAAGGACAATGTCCCTCCTTTATTGAATGTTTTGAGTCAGGGAAGTGTGGGTTAGATTGTATATTAGAAAAAAATTCTTCACCAAAGGTGTTGTCAACCATTGGAACAGGCTACCCAGGGAAAGGGTTGAGTTACTGTCCCTGGAGGTATTTAAAAGTCATGTAGAGTTGGTACTAAAGGACATGGTTTAGTGGTGGACCTGACAGTGCTGGGTTAATGGTTGGATTTGATGATCCAAAAGGTCTTTTCCAACCTAATGATTCTATGAAAATTTCTGAAATTTTACTCCAGCTTTTCTTGGTAATACAATGGAAATTAAGCTTTAAGAATGAATATAAATAAGATATTTATTGGAATCACCTCTTAGTGCAGAAGGATAAGTGTAGATACTGAATAATCTTCTTATTATCTCATCTGTAAGTACATTCTGTTAATACTAGGTGTTGCCTATGTAATAAGGAAACCAAAATTTTTACAATATTTTTATTATTTTAACAATAACTGTGCTTTTCAAAATATCAGATAATCCACATTTTTAATTGCAACAGTTTTGTTAGAAATTTTCCTCTAACAAACCACTGTATTCATTATTTGTTATCAGCTAAATGAGCATTTTTTATTTCATGTATGGACTTAAGCCTTTACTTTCTCTTGTAGACAAGAGTCACAGATATTTTATTTTACTTTATTTTACTTTATTTTATTTTATTTTATTTTATTTTATTTTATTTTATTTTATTTTATTTTATTTTTTCAACTGGTTGAACCTCTAAATCACCTTCAGATATTCACAGTTACAACTGTGGAAGGTAATTTTCTTTACATTTCTACTGATATGTAGAATATTCTGTGTCCAGACTTTGCTGGTATAGTGTGAGAGCATAACACACTAAATCTGATTTCTTTTTCTTGCCATAACACAGGAGAACAAAAGAATCTTGATTTTAATTCAGTTGAGAAAATATAAGTTTATGATATATGATATGATATGATATGATATGATATGATATGATATGATATGATATGATACATTCTTTAAAAGAGATAATGAATGAATTCTTTTTGAAGAAAATATATCCAAAACTTAATAAAAATTAAAAATAAACTGGAATATACTTTGAACTGACTTTTTTTCTCACAGTAACTCTTTTGGTTTTCCTGGAAAATACAGTAGAGTTTTATGTGTTTTGTTAGTTTTAAATTATATTGTTAGAACAATAAGTGCTTTCAATTATACCATGCAGCTTTAATGATACTAGAAGACTTCAGCAGAAAAGGGTTAAACCTTCTCTTTCTAACTTGCATACATATCAAATAGAAAAGCAGGTATTTGCCCTTTGAAGTGACCCAGTGATAAAGATCCTGGTAGGTTTCGTTCAAGTAGTCTTTCCCTGAAATTTTTGTGTAAATTTATTCTTAAATTTAAAGTTTATACCTTATTTTTCTGCTAGGATTCCCCATCCTGAAGTCTGTCCTTCCTGGCAATCTTCTTTCTCCACTGGCCATCCCATCTCCTCTTAGGAAATTCATCCATCCCATTCATCCCTCAGCAGTACAAGATGCTGGATGAAGCAGCAATGATGTATGGCTATCATTCCTTTTCTTTTTGAAGACATTCTTACTCATTAGGGCACATAAAGAAGTTAGGCCCAAGAGCCTTAAAGGAAGAAGGTAAAGTGTGCTTTCTCATCTTTCTCAACCTCACCACTTTTAATATGTTGAACTTGTTTATTCTCATCCGATGTGTAATGTTAAGTGCATTAAGGAAAGCACTTCATGCATGGGTATTTTGTGACGAATGTGGAAGACATCACTTTCTATTACTTAAAACTGCAAAGATGTTTAATAGACATTTTGGGTCTGTTATTTACCAAGCTCTCATATTTCACTGAGTCATTCTTGTTAAATTTCTTCCAATTACGTAAGTTAAGGAAAAGATGGCTATGTAGTGACATTTGCACTCTGTGTGTTGGTTTACAACCTCTTTAATTATAACCAGTCTCCAAAGCACTTTCACATACCCTTAAATACAGCTGATCCTTTTTATGTAATTTCATTTGGCTGATAGAGTTTGGAGAATATCCAGTAAAGCACTTCAGCAAATTCAATAAAGTACATATTATAATTAATATAAAATCCAATAATGATGGTAAACTGGTCTTCCTAGAGAACAGCCAGTAAGACATCGTAATTTGGCTATTGGCATAAATATTTTTGGTGAATTGTTTAACAGCTGTGGCTTAGAACTCATCCTGACTTAAAATATGAGGTTTAAATACTGTGTTGTGTATGCAAATAATATCAAGGACAATATACCTTAAATGTATGAGTAAGCATATTGCAAATTTATATTACTGCTTGTCTTCTGCTACAGCTGCAGAGGATGAATTAACATGTAGTTTCACTTCAAGGTTTAGCTTTACATTTACTTCAATAGCAAAAATGCCAGAGAGATGCACTGAGCTGCATTGTTATTCAAATATTTGTTCCAGTATTTATATTCATATGTGACTGTACACAGAGGAAAAAGAAATGGGATCTTTCATCAACAACCATTAAGTAAAATCAAGTAGTTAAGGCAATTTCACTTTCTGACATATATACCCACTTAAAATATCTATTCTATATGTCAAACCAGATATTGTAAAAGTGGATTTTAATGGGAATAATGTATCTGACTTTATTTTAAGTATACCTATCATTCTATATTTGACAGGCATCATCACAAGGCTTTCTAACACGCAATAATTTTGGCATTCTTCTTTGTAATGACCTGTCCACCCAGAAGTATCTCTAAACTAGAAGAATGAATCTCAGTCTGAAGAGAAAAATAAACTCCTCAAAATCAGCTTCTTTTCAAGATGCTTCCAATGTTATTATTCCATTAATAATGCATTTATAGTTGTCAAAACTGATCAACATCATAGTTTTTTCCTAGATATTGTTTATTATAAACCCCTTCGTAACATACATTATTTTGAGGTGAATAAGAAACAAAACCATTCACTGTCAAAGGGAATTAAGAGTCAGGAAGCTGCAGTCTTTCAGATGGGGAAATAAAAAAATTAGCATACAGAGATCTGTTTTAAAATATCAGTATGTATTTCCTGGCATAAAAAATGAACAATGTGTAGCCAGGCAGAGAGATTAAAGTTACCTGAAGCATTTCCTAATTGTTCGTGTTGGCTAATTAGAAAGTAATATTTGAGCAATAACAACTTTTCTCTACAGTCTCAGTCAGGGTTTGTATCACACAAGATTATTATATTAAGAACCCTATCAGGAAATCAGAATTGTTTAAATCAAACTTTGCTATTATAACATCATTTTAATCTTATACTCAGACCTTTTTAAATCATATTGTTTACCAGTTGCAATAAGAATTCAACCTCCACATGGTGTTTATGTATGTTGAACAAGGGGAGACATTCCATCAGAGAGATGCCCATTGCTAGAACAGATGGGCATTGTCTCAGTACTGTTAAACAGGGCGATGTGGAACATTTTATTTCACGCATAAAGCAAGCCCAGTAAAATTAGCTCTTTTCAGTGCTTTTGACACTTTGGTGTAGAAAATCTCCTCTCATCTGGGGAGATGAGTATAAGACATCTGAATCAGTTTTGGCTTGGGGAATTCGGTATGTAAAAACTGACATTTTCTTTTTTTTTTCATCTTCCCACCCAGTGTCCCAAGTCCCTAGAAAAACCTGTTAAATGCTTGTGAGAAAAAATTATGATGCTACACCCTCTTTTGTCTCACATGAAAAAAATAAATCAATATTTTCATACTAATTTATATTTGTAATTTCAAATTATAGAGAAATTATGGTTAACTACTGCTCCTCAGTAATGACAGCACTTACCATTTAAATTATAGATTTGAAGATACCTTCAGGAATTTGGACAAATGTAATTACTAAAAATGGGACTCTGTAATACAAGGAGACTCTGTTACACATAATGCAACAGGTACAAGTCATCACTAAAAAAATAAGTCCAGGCATTATAATGAGCCAGTCTTGATCCCCTATAATATATCCTAAAGAGCTGAGGTCCTTAGAGAGAAAATAGCACAGAAGTCATAAACCACAGTTCTTACTGATATACGATGAACTGCCAGGATGCTTGGTTGCTAATTATCTTCACAGTTCCAAAAACAAAATTCAGAAAATCTCAAAGCATTTTCCTTGGGCTCTGAAAAGTGGAGGTGATAATTCACTATCCATAATTTTGGCAAAAAAAATTCAAGCTTTACATTCTCACGCATGACCATACCAATGAAAGACTTCCAGGTTTTTTGCATGTCTCAAACCAAATTTGTACTAACTGGAAAAAACAAAAAAACAACAAAACAAACAAACCCAAACAAACGAACAAAAACACCAAAAAGACTTACACTGCAACCTTTCTTGGAAGGAATACAAATTATCCAAATGATCATTTCTTGCCACTAATATCAGGTAAATTAACCCCTTTTAAAAATAGCAATAAAGAAGATATAAAAAAGATAATTTTCAAAAAGGTACTGCACAGTGCCATAAGAGACTAATTCACCACACAAGATTCGTTCAGCCAATCCTTTCAGTAACTCAAAAAAAAAAAAAAAAAAAAAAAAAAAAAAAAAAAAAAAAAAAAAAAGCTTTGATATAATCAGGTTATTTGATAGATTCCTTCATACAGCTGCTTGGCTTTCCTTGTTCCATGCTTATTGTCAGAAACAGGATGAAAGACCTGACCTGTTGCACATGTACCCAAATAGGAATGTGTTTACTTAATTCAGATGGGCAAATTTATCCCCACATCTCACTAAATTACTTCCTTTTGTAGCTAGATAAAGAAGAGACAACAGCTAAGTGACCAACTGATCAGCAAGTTCATTTCTGAGCTGATCCAAAAGCTTCATTCAAATATTGTGATGTCTTAGCTCAAACCACCAGCAATACACTACAATTCATTTCAATTTCTCGCCAATCAGCAACCGAACTGGAGTGCTGCCACTAGACTCCAAATAAGTAGAAAGGAACTCCTGCATTAAAAAGAACACGGCAAAATCCATAAAGAAAAATATTTCAGTATAAAGTCTGCTATAATCCCAGATTCATGCTAGGATGATTAAAATGCTCACTTCCCCACTGAATTATTTTTACTTGGGCATCTTTTGCCACAGACAGAGCCTCTGCAAGCAGGATTGCATGTAGTTTATGAGCACACTTTCCCTTCTTTTTTTCCTCCATCAGTAATGTTACTTCTGTCTGACTTAACTTTTCTTGTTAAGAGAGCATAGCTAATTTACTCTCTCACAATCCAGCGACATCCATGTGGCATAAAGGAGGGTAGAAGTCCTGCGTTGGTGCTTCTTTAGGCTGGACCCTGGGACAATCCCTGGCCTGCAGGCTGCAAGTTTCCTTTGGGGAGGTATTGAACAAGAAGTAGCAGCAGCTGAAGACAAGTGTGATGGATGCATTTTATGGCAGCTCTTCCATAAACCATAAACTGTACATCTGTACATTTTGACATGACTCTCTTGATCAAAATAACACAGTTGCAAAGAACTAAAAGCAATACTTATTATTTAGCTAATAAAAATAGAGTATATAGTAGGTTTATCAGTGTTTGTAAGAGGTTAAGGTATGTTAGTTGATAATAATTCAAGCAGCTATTAAAAGTTCTCTTATGGATGGCAGGAAAAATTCGGTTATTTTTCACCAATATTAAAAAAAAGGACAAAACCTCTTTTTCTAACTAAAAAAAATCCATTCTGCACCCTGAGAAAAGGCAACCATTTTCATCTTAAAATTGTTCATTATATTAAAAATTTTGCCTATCTTTTGACTAAATTTGATATTTCAAGAGAGAAGTCTTCATAGTTTTTAATTCTTTCAAAGTTTTCAAAGAAATATCTGAGAAAGTGCTTATATTACTAACAATGTATTGCCAAACACACAAAACCATTTTCCTTCTTTCTATCTCCTTTAAGATATTCAGACCAACTTGTGCCTGAGACTCTTGTGCAGTGCATCCTACCCTGAATATTTAACAGTCATCTGTGCTACTTAAAGTTTAACAATTGTTTTTCCCATATACTTTTCCCAAATCAGAAAAGAGGGTTCGAGTTTGAAAGGGTGCTTTGATTTGTACAAGAACACAGTAGCCTGTTGCATGCCATTTCGATCTGAGGGCTGTCACTTCTTCCAGCCATCAAGAGACTTCTGAAGAGCCAGAAACCTGTCAAGTATTATTCTCTGTCAAAAAGCAAAAAGAAAATACGCATTTTGATCTGAAAATTCATCTCAGACCAGGTACTCCGGCTTGCTGATGACAATTGCCTCTCCAGAAGTCTATAATGTTTTTCTTGTATGGTTACATGAACCTTGTATCTGTATCAATCAAAGTGTACTCAAGTATATGACAAGATGTTGAACTTAAGAACAAGCCTGAAGTCCCAGATGGTTTTCAAGTTAAATAGAATGTGAAGGAGGTAAGAGTTTCTGACCAGAAAATAATTGTCTGCTGGTGGTAGAAGCTGTACTATCACAGGAGGCAGAAATAAAGGAAAAAAAAAAAAAGAAAAAAAATCCAATCAGAACCTATTTTTCACATACTTTACAACTAAGACATTTAGAATAAAACAACCTGTCAAATAATTTCAGAAATTATAACCATGACAAGATAATGACAATGATTTAAAGTACAAGTATAGGGTTACCCCACATCTAGCACTGGAAGTGAACTATGACAGGACAAAATGAGGTTGATGCCTTTAGAAAATGACAGGCTAAGCATCTGGCTAAGAACATTTGACCAAAGAAGATCTCATCTACTCAGAATAAAGTTTTTGTGGCAACTATTACTACCAACAAATAAACGGAACCATTTGAAGACAGGATTTAGATATCACAAGGCAAGAGCAATTAAAAAGTCACAGATTTTTCTGTGTTGCAACTATAGTCAATTATACATGACCTTTGAAAAAATTCATTCTTGTAGAGGACCCTGCAGAGTTGTCATCTTCTTCAGCTGGTAAAAGAGGAACTTTCCAGTACACCTTACCAGCATTCATCTCAACCCAACAACTTGCAAACGTCTTACTAAGCAATAAGAATAACTAAATATGACTCAATTTTTCTCTGATTGCTAGCTACATCACAGATGATTGTCTAGTATTTATTGAATGTATCAATGTATTTATTCTAAAATGTGCCTGTTTCAACATGCAATTTTTAATTGCAGAAAATATTTTTGAAAATTGTTCTATTTTTTTTTTTTTTTATGTGGTAGATGCTGTATTTTCAGAGCCTTTTCAAAGACCTACAATTTTAGGGGTAAACAATTTTATTACTTACTAATCAATGTGTACAAACCACTCGGAGGATACGCAACACAAATGTGATTAATAGGAGTAGAGGTTCCATATGCATATATTTGGTTCAAATGAGATAAACTTCAGTAGATTTTTAAAAGTGATAAGAAATAATTGTGTTACATAGGTATGTGCAGAAAAATATTGTTGCTGAGCTATTTAGATTTGACATATAGGAAAAGGGTCTTCATCCAGACTTGCAAATCTAGAAAAATTGTATTTCCTCAGCAGGACCTTCCCCAGCTGATCCCTGACCAGTGCAGCTGGTTAAGCAGGTTTCTTCAGTGGTGATTATTTACTCTTTGTTGCTTGTTATTTATTCTTCCTATTCTCACAAGAAGGCAGACAGCAGAATGGCTTCACATCTATTGGTTCATGAGACTGATACTTAAATACTCCAGTGCCTTTTCCTCAGATCTCTTAATTGCTTAAAAAGAACTACCACATAAGGGCTGATGGCAATAAAATTGCATGTAGACCATGTCCTTGAATCAGTCGTGTCGACTTTCTTTACCCAGTGCATTTCTATAGGTGCTGCTGCTGTTTGTTGCCAGCCTTCTTTCCTCTCTTGCAGCAATATCTTTACCTGTTGGCTCAAGCAGCACTCTGGTCCACTCCCAAAAAAATAAAAATTAATTATGTGGTATAACTCAACAGGCTGCTTTACAGAAATTATTTCAAAGTTACTTTTCATGTGAAACTGAAATATATTTCTGAACCGACAAGCTGCTGAATTGTTCTTAAAAGTATTTGTTCAATGGCCTCTGTTGGTATTCTTATCTGTACCTATTTCTCTTCTGATGTTAATCTTTTTAGACATTATCGTCTCTTTATCTGTTGTTACAAAACACTTTTTCTTCCCTTTCTTTTTGCTACCTCAGTCATACAGCTTTTACAGCACTGAGACTAAAGGTACAATGTAACCCATGAGTGTCTTGGCACTAGCGACTAAGGTCTGTCGCTTTGATTCTTTAGCTTTCTGACGACTGTTTACATATTTCCAGTAGAGTTTCTCGAATGTAACATAAACAAGTAGATTGTTTTCATACCAGTCTGTGATGGACTGGTGAACTAGCCACTAGGGTCAGAAAGGTGTTCCTCTCATCTACCAATCCTTGACAAAACCCAAATCCTATTTAAATCCCAAATGATAATAAATTTTCTCTTTCCCTGCTCACCTCTGAACCTGAGTGAGAGTGGTTCTTTCGTGTCCCTAACAGCAACAAAGGTCAGCAAGAGAAGTCTCATGCCAGAAGCAGTTGGCACGAAAATATCAAGTACCAACAGAGAAAATGTACTGTTTTGGAGGAGTGTTTTGGAAAAATTAAAAATTACTTGACTGCTGTATCACCTCAGCACCACAGAAAGCAATGTTTATTGCGTATCATACTGAAAAGATCCAACAAATGCAGAAATATGGGCAAGTTAAAAGTGTAATTTACGGTGAGCTAAAATCCAGAATGACAATTGTAAATGCTGTGGTGGTCTGCTCATGTACATTGGTCTGAGCATGGTGCTAAATAACACCAAAGTCATGGGTTTGATCCCGGTATGGGCCACTCATTTACGAGTTGGACTTCATGATGCTTGTGGGTCCCTTCCAACTCAGAATATTCTGTGGTTCTGATAACTTCTGATATATTCATATTATGTTCATTAAAGCATTCATTTTACACAACTTGATGTTTGCCTTCTTTATCAGATATATTGCTCTGCTTTCCATCAGTGGCCACATATTATTTTTTCAAATAACATAGATACCCACACCCACACTACTATTACATCTGAGCTTACCATAACTTCTGACTGTTCAGCTGCCAAAAAGATCCATGTTCATACTATACGAGGCAAGGATCTCTTTAGACAGCCAGCAAGGGCTGCCCATTGCTACCTACATGTAGGTGAGATACAGGCATCATTAAAAGTAGATGTTTAGATGTAAAGTCAAGACAGTAACAGGGTGCGGCAACCCTTTCAGTTATCATATTACTTCCAATTTTTCTTCCTTGTGCCTCCTCTCTAATTCTGAAGTCAAAATATTCAGTTCTCATTTTCCTTATTTTCTCCCTGCCAGCTGTAGACTACTGCATTGCATGGAATAGACCGGCACGTGGTGCCTTTGGAGGTCACAGAGACATTAAGTTGCTCACTGAAATTTCAATTTTACACTTTCAAAAATTTTACTTACATTTTTCTGATGACAGCATGGTATCAGGATTGTCTTTTCTTGCCCAAATTTTCACCATGCAATGTGAGAGGACATCAAAGTGATCCAGTGTAGGTTCAAATGAATACTTACAAATAGAAACTTGCAGCGCCCTTTTGAAACAGAGATTCCAGAGACAAAGAACACCCTCAGAAACCCTCCAAGACGTAAAGAGAGACAAACAGGTCTTGACAGTTCCTCCAAGCATAAAACTTCACAAACTTATCAATATTTCAAACTATGGGGTAGAGTATTACCTAGAATAGAAAATTCCTAATCCTGGTGACCTACAGTCCCAAGCTTTGCTGTACCAATCTATCTGCCTGTTGTGACAGGTAATTTCTCAAAGATAATGTAATTAAATCTTAAAATAAACAAAATTTCTAGATTTTTTTTCTATTTCTGGAGAAGTACACATTAATGAAACAATATAACTGGCATACCTGGGATTTTTCCAGAAAAACAAAACGATGACCAGGATTCCAGAAACCTCAAATGTGAATGGGTGCAGGGCATTTCAAGTAGGGAGAACTGGCACATCACTCTTCAGCTGTAGCAGTTCCAAAAATGTAGTGTCTTCATTAGAAACACTATGTCATACAGGGATAAGGTAAAATAGACACATTTGTCTGCTGTTCAGTAAAGGTTGCAGGCAGATTAATTAATCTGCTCTCCTCTGAAGCCTTTTCTCTCTCACTGTCTGACTCCAGCAATTGAAATGATATACTGCTAATGCAAAAATCTTACCTTAAATGCTGCCTGCCCTTTCCCTACTTGGTACCACAATCATACTATGCCTGAGGAAATGGACTGAAGAGAGATCTCCCATAACCACTGGTCTCTAGAAAAACTAGAGATTCCAGTCAGCAGCATGGTAAAATAGATAAAAGCTGCCAACCGTGGCCATGCAAGGCATAAGAGTCTGAGGCACTCAGCAGAACTACCTGAATTGTGGGGAATTTAAGTGAATGAAAAAATTGTGCTTTGTCATGTTGGAAAGTCTCAAAGACTGAAGAAATCCCACAGATATCCCTTTGTTCCACCCAGTAAGGGCTCTGATGAGGCAACACAACAGCATGCTTAGATGGCCAGTAGACGATCCTGAGGAGTTTGCCCAGTGAGTAGAGCTTGCACAGTTTCTGTCATGAGTAGAAGAATATACCGAAAGAGGTTGTAGACAAGTAGGGTTCCTTTAGGAAGGAAGGGTCTGGAATAGTAAAAAAGGTATCACAAGCTCCTTCAGGTTTGTTTCCCATTTGGGTGTCACCCTGATTCTTTACCCTTCTGACGACTGTTTACATATTTCTAGTGGAGTCTCTCACGAATGTAACATAAACAAGTAGATTGCATTTATTCCAGTCTGTGATAGACTGGGGAACTGACCACTAGGGTCAGAAAAGTGTTCCTCTCATCTACCAATCCTTGACCAAACTCCAAATTCTATTTAAATCACAAATAATAATAAACTTTCTCTTTCTTTGCTCACCTCTGAACCTGAGTGAGTGTGATTCTTTCGTGTCCCTACCGACGACATTTGGGTTCTGAAAGTGATGATCAGGTTCTCCATCAGGACTTCCTTTACTAGGCGCTGCTGAGGGAGCTCATGCTGTTATGGCCTCAGTTAGACACAGCTGGGGTGGCAGAATGCACTGCATTTTCATCACAACCTACCAAAGACCTCAGTTCTTGTTTTCCTTTCTGGGATGAATAAAAAAAAGAGAAGGAAAAAAATCTTTGGGATGCAAAGTTGAAGATGTAAAGGAGCAACAATGATTACAGACCTATTTGAAAATAGAACTAGTGGCGTTTAACACAAATTATCATCTTTTGAGGTAATTGTTGCTCTTTTTTTGCTAATATCTGTGCTAGGAATAATTCTTTTATTATGTATGTCTGTTGTTTTCAAATCCGTGACAGTGCTTCAAGCGTACAATAACACATAGACTTACATTTAAAATATTTTTTATTCAGCCTTCTTAGTTTTGAGCCTCACTTCAGGGCCAAACCTCCACAGATTGCATGAATTCACTGCAGTGAAGTAGTAAGAGATAAGGTACCAAACGTGGACTGCTCCAGCCCAAGTCTAGCCTCTAGTGATAAAGCCTTTGAAAAGCAAGCACAATGAGGAAATTTCCAAACATTAAAGAAATGTTCAAAGAGAATTTATAGTTAGTGTAATTGGACAGACATTTGGTTTTTGATACCAGGATCTCACTTTCCTTCAGGTATCCTACCTTTTGGAGCAAATGTAGTAGTAAAACAAAGAGTTTGAGTGGTTGCATTATCGACCTGACCATCTGAGGATGTCCATTCTGTGCATTTCCATAGGTATGATTCTAATTTCAGATTTGTGCATCTCAAAGTGATTTACTGCTGGGCGTAACCACCCATTTGGGTCATAAGATTCATTCCAGGGTCTGATGCCAACATTTTGTGGATGAGCTGAAGATTCCACAGACAACTCTGATACCACAAGAGAGAAAAGAAAAAACAATTCTGATACACACTCAGGTGGTCCCAGATTTGCAAGATGTTCAGCTACATGTTGGTGCTAGACACAGAGTTCCAGAAGCACAGCCTTTTAATTATTATGTTCTGTGAGAGCTACCTCCTCCAAACCATCCAGATGAACTATCTTGGGAAAGCTCACACTGTCCTGGGTTTCACATAGTCCGAGGTGTCAAAGGTTTCTTGTTGATTAGAGTCCAAGGTGTCAATGGTTTCTTGTTGATCAGCAAGGCTCACCTCTGCCTACACATTAATCTGGCCAAAACAACTCCTGAAGTCCCCTCACTCTCTCCTCCATCCACAGCTGAAGATGCCCAAATTATGAAAAGCTGTCAAGCAGATAACTCAGATGTCAGCTGCAGAAAAAGACTATAAGATTTATCCTGTGTCAGATCTCAACCTGCTGTGATTGGTGTATATTTCAGTGCCTGAGAAAAAGGTGTGCTACAAGGATGCTCAAAGTATGAGCAACACGTGCTAAGAACATGCATTAAGCTCTATATTAGATACACCTTCAGTAACTTGGTTTTCTGTATTTTCTAACTTCATTTTTTTTTGTCTCCTGAAAGCCTCAAATAATTTCATTCTGTAATATCCCAACATTATCAATGAGGGTTTTCAGAAATAACAGCTCAAACCCATGACCTACAGGATCTTATTAGAAACAGTGACACTTGATGATCATATCCCATTTATTATAGCACCTTGAGGTATGTTAGATTGAGAGTTTCAATCCACTTGATGATTGCCATGTTGATTTTGTATCTCTCTTAACTAGTTTTTCTGGTTTTGGCTGGAATAGAGATAATTTTCTTCACAGTAACTTATATGGGACTAGGTTTTGGATTTGTGGATTTGTGCTGGAAGCAGTGTTGATAAAAAGGACACGTAGTTACTCTGAGCAGTGCTTACACAGAGTAAAGGTCTCTCCTGCTGCTCATACCACACCACCAGTGAGTAGGCTGGGGTGCATAACAAGTTGGGACAGCACATGGCTGGGACAGGTGACCCCAACTGTCCAAAGGGATATCCCATAGCATACAGTTCAGCACATAAAGCTGGGAAAAGAAGAAGGAAGGAGGTTTGATGACCTTTGTGTCCCCAGGTCACTGTGATTCGTGATGGAACCCTGCTTTCCTGGACACAAATGAACAACTGCCTGCCCAAGGGAAGGGGTAAATGAACCCTCAGGGTTTTTTTGATCGCATGGATGGCTTGCACTTTATCTTTTAAATTGTCTTTATTTCAACCCATGAATTTGCTCACTTTTCCAATTCTTCCCTTGTCACACTGTGGGGGGAGTGAGAGAGCAGCTGTGTGGTGCTGATTTGCTGGCTGGGATAAAACCATGACACCAATGAGTTCTGTAGCATGAAATCAAATGTTCTGTAGAAGTCTTAGTGTATTGTATCAACATTATTACCTTATCAACCCAACTTGTAATCTCACAAAAATATCAAATTAGTTTGACAAGATCTATTTTCCATAAAACCACATTGATTGGCATTAATTATATTTCCCTCCTTTCATTATTAATCGAGTCTCATACCAGTCATCCCATTGTTTTCCTCAGGACTGATGTCAGGTTAACATCACTGTATTTACCCCATTTTTATTGTTTACCCTTTCCTGTCTTTGTTCATTTTCTTATAGACTCCTAGGAGTTCCCTATTGTTCAAATAATTATTGAAAGATTCCTTTTGTATTAGATCTGAAAGATATCTTCTTCACAGTTAAATATTTTTTCTCCTTGTATCCTTTCAATTCCTTTACCAATGTTCTGTTTTTCCTTGCTTCTGTATTTGTTGCAATTAAATTCTTATTTCTTTTAACAGTTATACATGTTTTTATTATTTTTCTGCTGCTTTCATCCTCACTTTACTGCTGTTTGCATAACCTCTGGTTCCTTCTTTCCTCAGTTCTAACACTGGCATTTTAGAGTCTAGTGAAATGTTATCAGAAGGTTTCGTATGATTATTTATTTTTTGTGATTCAAGCCTTTCAAAAGATGTCCTTCCTAATTCTTTTCAGCTTTAACAACTTAATCATTTGGCTAAGATTCCAATTCAATAAAATAATAATTTAATGGGAAAGCCTAAGGTTTTGGACCGTGATATCCTCAGCAGATTCTGAACCCAGAATCAGGGCTCCGTTTTTCCACTAGTGCATCTGTGGACAAACTAAAAAGAGTTTGGCAAGGATAAGATCCCATATTAAGCTAGCTGAAGCTAAATGATAATGAAGCAATCAGTGAGTGCAAATCTGTCTGAAGCTCTAGCATTTTCAGAGCTTGGTCATACAAATTTCATTCTCAAGCATTACCTTTCGTTTATAGCCTTCCTCCTAAAGACTGGTATTTACATTTGCTCTTCCCAAGAATTATGTAACTTTTCCTCTATATTTTTTTTAAAGATGACCAGTATTTGCAATTTTTTACATAACTTCAAATCAGCAAAAGGTCTTGCTCAGAGAAAAGGCAAAAATCAGTCAAGATGACTTTAAGCTTAAATGTTTCAGTGAGCTCCCAAATCTCAGTATTACATATAGATTTTAATTGTGTTTTCTTTCATCAAAGTGTTATCAGAATAAAACTAACACAAAACAAATGCAGTTCCAGGAGCAAAGACCAAAATGTGGAGTTGTGGCTGTCTGTGCTCTTATCATACTGTTGGAATGATGTCTTGTCTTACTTGCAGGCTTCTGATTCCATGGATCTGGCATTGATTTCTATTTTTTCTACAGGAAGGGTGAATTGTTTGGACCACCTAGAATCAATTTTTGAGGGGTTTCTCCAGAGAGTGCAAGAGTGAGCCTTTTTTAAATAATGTAAATAACAGTAAGTCTCACACTTCCTTCCTGACTGTTACAGCTGATAGGGGTTCAATGGCATATAAAAGACAGCTTTTGAAACAGCTTTTTTCTTTTGTGAATACCCTAATGTTGTTAGTTTATTTTTAATTTCCAGATTTTCCTCTATAATTTCAATTATGCTTGAGGTGATTTAGGTGTTGCCTGCTTAATTTCTAGAAGTTCCTCAGGGTAAATATGACCCTATTACTCAATACAGAAGTGAAGGCTCAGGGAAGCTTTTGCTTTGGAATGAAAAGCAGTTTGTGAATAGAGGTTCTTATTGAGCTAGGCACTCAGCTACCTCATGTAGGATTTTTGGACTGCAATTTTTAGATTTTGACACTCAAAGCCTCCCCATATTCCTGACTTCTTGTCTTTATTTTGAGAGCTGGCATGAGGTATGAGAAAAACTGGTAAGAGTGATGGATTTTTTACAAAGTCCCTGAGGTTGTCATCTGGCTCTTGCAACATCTAGCTCATGACTAGGATTTGGGAAGAGATCTAGCTGAAGCTCACTACCTCTAAGTTTGGTTGTTTGGTATGAGGAAGCAGTTTGAGGAAGGGTAATAACTAATATTTGTTCTTTCATGAAAGACAGTTTATGGCTTCGTTGTAAAAGGCAGGAAATCTGAGAGTCACGTTTCTGATACCAAATTAACAGCAGAGACTGTGAATCATTTTATTGCAATTGCATGAGATCACAACATTGTCAATCTTGTTTATGGGAGTAGCTTTTCTCAGTCATTCATGTAAACATGGCAATTTCACTCAAAAATACTGGAGATACAGCCAGGTAGTCCTTTGAAACATCTGTTAAATCAGATTATGGTAGGGCATTTAATCAGCTATATATCACATGTGGAACATATTACATCTGAACTTCTAAAATATGCTTTACATTTCAGATGAAATTTGACAGTTTTGTTTTGATTTATAAAATCCTATTTAACTTGTGACTTATACTCTTCATAAAATCCTATTTAATTTGTGACTGACTCAGCAAATGAACTCACCCTGGGTGCTTAACCAGGCAGCCCCCAAGGACCCTCACTTTGGGGCTCAAGGTGGAAGAATTTTAGAGCCTTTAGCTTCTGCTGGATGTGCAGTAGTACATAGACTAAAAATTGAGACCTTCTAGATATACTTATTGAAAAGCCTGTGTATTTACTGAGGCTTCCTCAGAGGTAAAGTATGTGAAGTGTTGTGAGAGGAGCATAAAACTGCTGTTGTTTACATCATGCCACTGTAGATTTTCAGTTTGTTTGTATGTACATATTTATTTCATTTAATTGCATCCATACTTCATGATAGACACATATTGTAAAGTGAATATGCTCTTTTACCAAATTTACATTGTTAAAAACATTTTTAAAAGATGACACACAAGTTTATCCAAATGAACTGGTGTCCACATAGAC